>NW_025335550.1:8432028-8596401 GCF_004798865.1 Varanus komodoensis | reverse complement strand
TGATCTTGGGAGTATGTGTACATTTGGTCTTAATTTTAATCAAATGCATGAATTCCAATGTATCCATGAGTCTTTGGAGAAATATATTTCAGGGTGCAGAATATTCAGATTTGCCTCATTCACTTTTGAAAATGCAAATATTTGCAGATGGGGGCATTTGCAAATTCTTGATGATTATATTTGAAAAAAGGGCATTAAAAAAACAACAACTAAAATGGAGATTTTTCTCAACATCTCTGCTGCTGCCCAGATGCACAAATGTTTGCATTTTAATCCATAGGGGAAATGATGCACTTCTTATCCCAAATGTCCACATCTCTTCCTCAAAACAAAACAAAATGCTGCAAAAACAAATTGGAATGAAATAAGCTTCAGAGTGGAATTTAGAAATTCCAAGGTTATTACAATAGATTTCAGAAAATCCAGTGTAGGATCATCAGTCAGACTATTTCCATTCCATTTCCCTCTCAATCTGTCTCATCCAACTACTGCAAAGATGTGTGAAGCACCAAAATTCCCATACTCATGTACACACACACACACGGTGCTTCCTTTCACCCTTTTCCACATTACAGAAAATGATCAACCTCTCTGCAAACCAACAAATAAAAACAGTGATGACAATTTAGAGTAAAACTCTGCAAGTTTAGTCACAAAACATGTCCACTAGTTTATCTGAAACAGAGTTCGGATTCTTCTATTGGTGTGAACACAAATGGGACTGAACTCTTCGGGTGCTCAGAAGTGATATGCTTTCATCCCACAGGTAGAAAATTATGTGATGAAGCATCCTGTAAGCCGTAAAGCATGAGGTTGCCATGTCATCACATTCTCTAATTTGGAAAATTCAGTTCCATCTCCCCAACACATCAATCATGTCCTACACAGGGGCTTGGGGCAGGTTCAGCTGGAGAGATTAAAGTCCCTTCTGAAATTCACCCCCATTAGACGCCTTCCTTCCTCCATTCTTTTACCAGGCACAGCAAGAATGCAAAATTCATGAGACCCAAGGGCTCCGAATCCTGCAGATCTGCACATCTGCCAGCTAGACCTCTGAGACGGCTACACAGACACAGGTTGCGTATTGTGGTGTGACGGACAGAAGCGGCATGCTGAAGATCACAACATGTGTTAACCCCTTCTCAGTCAAGCTTTCTGGAGTACTCAGCAAACTTATCATGTCTGAGGGACTGGCCCTGAAATAGATTTTTTAGGATCCGTTCCAATGGCCTTGGGGCTGTAAGTTAAAATATTGAGCCTCTTGGGGCTGTGTCACAGAGTAATTCTCTCAAGGCTGGTCCAAGGTGTTTTGCTGCTCAGTGTGAAAGATGTCATGATCCCTTTCTTATTGAAATCATACTGATTTCTTACTGAAATCGCCTCCATCAATAAGGATAATGGGACATTATTCTTCAACACATCTGAGAATACCATGCCAGTTAAGACAGTGTAGGGCGGCCGGTCCACCAGCTACTTCTGTCATCTGACATTGCAGATCTGCTTGTATTCAGAAGGAACCTGTCTACCCTAGATAAGCCCTCCTGGTCTCCATGCCAAAGGATCAATGGCCATTTAAAGGCAGATGGCTGCTTTAGGACCTGGCTAACAGCAGGTCCTGCTAGGCCAGACTTCCTAATATCTCAAAAGGCCTCTGCATGAACTCTTCTCCTTGGTGGATTCTACTCAATATAGATATGTCCAAGCATGCATTTGCCAATTCTGAGCCTGGCTTCTTGAGATCCTGCACAGGATCCACCCGGTTCTCCAAAACTGACCTTCTGTTAGAGCTCAGCTAGGACAGAACAACCATTTTACAATAAAACCAAGGCTACTTCTCCCCATCGCAGCAATCTGGCAAATGGCTTTACCTCCACAACCATTATATTTGTATACATCCCAATACAACTAGAGGGCTGATTTACCATTCAATGGTAGGGGCGTATGAAGATAGTCCTCTGTAACCTCACACATTTCACACGAAGGGAGCAAGCGGAAAGCCTCGATTTAGCTGCTCCGGCTGTAATTCTTCTTCACCTTTCTTTTCCATTTGTGGCAAGTGAAATTAGGTCTGCTGAATGACCACAAATTTACCGCCTAACATGGACAGCTTCATTCATACCCGGTAGAAAGCATTCAATCAGCCCTGATAGGGGGCATCTCCTGCCTCTTTTATTTTTTATTTCTTTGCATTAGCAAGATCAAAAAGCCAAACTTGCAAGGGCATTGCTCGTTTTGGCTCTTTAACAAGTACTTAGCAAATGGATGCCAGGAGGCAACTGAAATCAAACTGTAAAATCAGCAGTTAGGCAAAGCTGCAAGGAAGAGCATTTTCCTCCTCTCAGGAAAGTCGGCATGGGGACCCAACAAAGCAAGTTGGAAAACCATGTTTATGTGGAAGATTTGAAGGGCATCGTACCGGTGAGGTACAGGATTGTGATGCTCAAAAGGGCTGTCAAATCTTGGCACGTTCCCTTCATTCGCTTCATCCTGTTATGATATTCCCAGTGGCCATTTGCACCCTGGAACACGAGGTGTTTATTTGGAAAAAATGGATTTGGAAGAAAGTGACAGTGACAACTGACAATTTGGGGACTGTCTGTGTCATGCTTAGGTCTTAACAATTTAGTTTTGAATTCCTGTGCATTCAACCACACTGATACTCCAAGTTGAGGTTGGCACCTCTTTTTTCCTTCCACACAATGCTCACCTCCAACAGCTTTATGAGAGACGGATGCAGTATGTTTTCCCAAGACGAGTAACTGCGGCACCAGGAGATTTGCCCTGTGCAGATGGGTGAAATGCAAATTTGGCTGAGCATGCAAATCCGTGCACACGCATTTCCCAATTTCTTCTTCAATGGACAGAAGGAATTAGAGATCTCAAAGAAGTGAATGAAAAGAAAACGGAAGTAGGTGGTTTAACACATCCCTGCACCTATTTGCACACCTGTCCGTAGGTGCA
The DNA here is from genome assembly GCF_004798865.1 of Varanus komodoensis. Taxonomy (NCBI): domain Eukaryota; kingdom Metazoa; phylum Chordata; class Lepidosauria; order Squamata; family Varanidae; genus Varanus; species Varanus komodoensis. Next base: position 8,593,440 of record NW_025335550.1, on the reverse strand, counting down.
TTAGCATATGCAAACATGCCAACTGAAGATGGACCATGGCAGCCACTCTTGAGGGGTGGGGAGAGTAACCAAGAGGAGCAAAAGAGCTGGCAGCTTTGAGGTCAGTATTGGGATGGCATTCCTCACCATGTACCCAGTGGATAATAGCACTCATGCTCCCCAGCAACTGGTGCATATTGCCTCCAAGCGTGGAAACAGCATGTAGTCAACAGGACCAAGAAGGTGTGTGATCTCTTTTCAAAGTCGATTGCATCACTACATCTCAGGGAAGTAATTAATCAAGAATTGTGAAGAAGCCCTTCCTTTACCTGTTGGATATCTACTAATCAGTTTCCTGGGGGAACTCCTTGGGTTATAGTCCTATCAGAGAGGAAGAAAAATATCTCCTTACCCTCTTTCTACACAGTATCGATAATGTGGGGGCTGTGGAAAGGGGCAAAGGGTAAAAGTTCACCCCCTCAAAAAACCCTCTGCCATAATCCCACATTTCGGAGCAGGTTCATCTTTGTACACTGTGTATCATCATCATCATCATCATCATCATCATCATCATCATCATCATTTCTTGTGGTGGATACCATCAACATAACAAGAAAATCTCACATTTTGTTTGCAAAGAGATATGATAGCTTGGGGTGGAGGGGCAAAACAGAAAAACAGGAGATTTTAAAAATAACATTTTCCCATTTCTTTCTCAAGGACAATTCTATTTTTTTTTTAAAGTCTTCTCCTCCAGTTCCCCCTGAACTTTCACATCTCTAACTCCAACAGTGCCCATGTGACAACTTCTCTCTCTCACCCATTCCTCATTCAAGAAGAACATCCTGAAAAAACTAACCACTCTCCCAAGAAAGCACATGTTCGATTTGGGTTTCACTATTCCATTTTGCTGTCTGGATAGATCCAAACAAGATATTTCCCAACAGTGACAGGAGCCATTGCGAGACCTGGGGCGATGCCCAGCTCCCCATTGCTGCACAACTATACGCCTTCAACAAGCGATCAGCAACACACACAGAGAGAATCACAGGAGAGCCTATTTGCGGAAATGTTGCCGAAATTTGCCTAACACAAAATGCGACGCAACCTCCTTTTCGAACGAATTTCATCTACCTGCCCGTCTTGCAATTATCGTCCTTGAGTCACTTAGCATGAAACAAACATCTAGAAGGTTTAAAGTGTGGAATTAACGCCACGAAATAATTTTCTGTGCATACTTTCCACCAGCCACAAGCAATATTTGCACTTCAAAGGTACAGAGCGCAAGGCTTTTACATCAATGACAGGTAGGAAGAGTGATGTTTGTGGTGTGCGCATGTGCAAGCGTGCAAACTTCGCGGTCACGCAGAGTGACTGCATGTGTGAAAAACTGGGTTTTCATTAAATGTGCCCAAGATAAATCAGAAACAAGATCAGGGGAGGCATGAGTCCCTTACTTCCCCATGACTAATGTATTTAGACACACCGTGTGCTCGGATTAGAATGCCAGGAGGAAAACTTTTAATCATTGTTAGAAATAAACATCAAAGGAAGGGAAGACTCGCATCCGACACCCACAAATTGGCTTCTTTGGACACTGGTATGCACACTGGGGGCCTTCTTGCCCGATCCGAAAGCCGGAACAAGTTGTGCCGCTGCTCACAGCCTGCCTTCCGTAGCACCGCTTACAGAAATACAAAGCGAGGCAAATCTTTCCTATTCATGTGTCAAGAAGCATAAACCTTAATCTGCCTTTCAAGTCAGATGTCACTTGGTGCTTGCAAAAGGACTGTCATTCAGCGGCCCTGGTGCAAAAAGGCAACTGGTTGAATTAAACAACGAGGCAGAGTAGAAGCGTCACTGCCATCACTAACACTTTTAGCAGGGATGGGGCCATTTCAAGCACTGAGAGCTCAGCCATTCTCTGTGCTGCTTCTGGACTCCAAAGGGCCCCAGGGTAAGGAGTTGGTGGGTGGGAATCCATGGGATTCCCTCAGCTTGGCTTCCCCACACTCAGCCCTCTTCATCCAAGTCCTAAGTCCAGTTTGGTGCCAAGTGTTCACACAGATGTCTGCATGGCTGCTGTCCAAGCAAGGTCCCTCTTCTACACGCACATCTTCCGGGCATTGCCTAAGTGCTGAATGTGTTGTAGAGTGCTGCTAGTTTTGTGAGTGTTCACAGACTTCATCTCAGCTCAGTTTGCTTGCTAAGCCTGGGCCAAGCATGAGAAAGAAGTCTGATGGGTGGAAGAAGCTGGACTTCAGAAGTATCATTGCCACCTTACCCTGGGAAAAACCCTTTCAATGAAGCCTTCCCTAGCGTACCTAACTTGTCAGTGTGGTCATCCCCAGCTGCTGCTCTTCGTCTTCTCACTTGCTTCCTGGACAGCTAAAAGCAAGGAGACCAAGGAATCCACTGCTCCTTCTTGTCACCACCACTGTTACTGGGGCCAAGGAGGTCTCCTTGGCTTCATGAAATCCCAATCAGCAGTTCAAAAATGGTCAGCGCTGTCCTATCTCCTGGAATGCTGTGGCAGCAGCGTCTGGCAAAGTTATGCCAAACTTCCTCAGTTTCCCTCTAAAGCTAAGACATTTCCAGTACACCAGGATTTTCAGAATATCTCCACCCTGGCAGTGAGCTTCCATACACTATGCCTATTCCTCCAATTACTCTCACAGGGTGAGACTACATGTTACTCCCTAGATTAGGACCCTAGAGGGATTTGGGAGACTTCAAGCCTTCACACACACCCCACTGTAGTCCTAGCCTGGGTCATCCCCCATGCTTCCAATTTGCATTATTATCTAGTTGTACAGAGAAATGCAAAACATGAGTAGAGGGTTAAATCCAGTGAGTCCTGAACCAGATGTGGCCCCATAAACCCTACTGTTTTAGGTTCTCGTGGTTTAATACAATATGGGGAAACTAAAGCTTTATATTTAAAGGAATATGCATTTGATCCTTGGATACTCAGAGAGGACTAGGGATAGGAGAACAGAAGGCGCTTGTCCCCACTTCTTGAAAGAAGAAATGCAGCACAAGTACCGAATTGCGGCTCTCCTTTTCTGTGTGGTGGAATGAGGACCTGGAAGGATTGTACTTCACACTCGCTGTCACGTGTTACACTGAATGTGTGTTCATGCAACTTGTAGGCTTATTCAGATGACCGTGTGGCCTGGTCCCATTAGGTGGCTATTCACATCATGTGGAAACTTACATGTGAGGAGGGAGGAGGGGAACAAGCAGACTATTTCCAGCCCCTCTCTCAGCATGCTCATCACTTCCTATGCATGGAGTGTGACTTCTTGCGTAGGAAACCTTCTAGTAGCCTTATAAATTCTCCCTGAGATTTCTGAATGCTGATTCTTGAAATTAAATCATGATTACCTTTAGTGAAGTATTTATAACCCCATTTATCATATAAGTAAATTTGCAAGAAAGCAGATTCAGAGACGTTGGGGAGAGGGCAGGATTGCCAACAGTGTAATTATAAAATTTCTGCTATAACGTCAGGGAAAGACAATGATTAAAAAAAGAAAAGAGCCTTGCTCATTTAAGACCAGAGTTAAGGCCATCCCGTGGGAGCAAAAGCACCGGAAAGCCGGGGAATGGAAAGCTAGAGCTGATGCCGTAACAGACACTTCCCATGGCTATGACAGTGTCGTGCAAAGTCCCAAATGTCTCTTGGTCTTTCAGGCCCAAATCCCAATGGGGAGAAAAGGATGCCCCGCACCAATGCAGATACCCCTTCTGAAGCCCCTAAACCTTTCCTTTTTGCTGCAGAAGCTCCCCTGTCCATACTGGGAGGCAAGCTGCATTAAAGTGTGAGACGGTACTCTTCTAGCCATAAATGCAGGATCCTTACCATGTGTGGCATTTTTGCTGGCCAAGGAAAAGCGTAAGTGCATGAAGAGTGAGTTGTGAAGGCAAGCCCAGCTCCTGACCAAGGTTTTCATGATACCAGATTGACCCCTGGGCATCCCATTAAGGCAACAGTCTAAGTTTCCAGTGTCCTGGCCTTGAAGAAATTAGGGGTACACAAGAAGGTCTCAGCTCTACTCTCCAGTGAGCTTTAAGGCAGTTGGGGGGCTGATAAGGGATCATCACAGAGCAATGTTTTCACAGAGAGTTGTGCCAGTCACCCTATTTCAGGAGAACAGGAAAATCAACAATGGTAATGGATACAGTCATGTTTGGTATCTATTCCAGGTACCAAACAGCTGTCGCCCGATATCACAGCCAGATGTTCCAGAATGATATGTAAGATTGTGCTCCATTCACCGCCACCCCATTCCAGAGGCATGCTCACAGGTATGGCACCGCTTTGCAACCAATGATTTATTAAACTGAGCGAGATTAAGTGCCTCTGAAGCTTTACATCCTCACACGCGCTGTAATGTGCTATTACGCACACTAGCAAACAAGAGCGAATGCTTGTACAATTTGCAGAACTCTTGGCAATTGACACATGGCTCCTACAGCCCATATGCTTACCCACCTCTTGCAAACAGACAGACTGCTCATTACACAGTTAAAATACCTGCAAATATTTTTTAAAAGGCGCACTTAATCCAGCTTCTGTTAGGCCAGCTTTCTGTTCGTTGAGCATCCACACGGCTCCAAATACGCCTCATCTTTCATCCACATAGAATCAGTGCTTTGAATTTAAATGTGAAGGATGCTAAAGTGTATAAAGATACATTGTTGTGTTTTTCATCCATTCTCACTTTGGCCCATGGCTTTCCCCAAACCATTTCAAACTGCTGAAGCATTCGCAATTTAAAATGAAGTTGTATACCCCAATGGCAAACCATAAAACACACATTTTTAAGCCATCTATGCTTCCCATTTAAAAGTGCCAAACAACCAGCAGTGAGCAACACGAGGTTTGGCTTTGCCTGAACCCAGCTACAATAAAAGCAGCCAGTATCAAATGGAAATGACCTCTAAGAATTAAGATGCAGAATGGGTGAATCTGTGTGAATCTTGTTCCATTTGCTTCTCATTACTTTGTCTGAATGAAACGCAGTTGCAAGAAGTAGGAGAAACCTACCAGGCGGCTGTTAGAGATTTCAGCACCAGAAATGTGGTTGAATATGCAAGGACCCAGGCTTTTAAGAGTTAAGATCCCAAAGCCTTAAGCCTGGATGGGCAAAACTCTTTCTTTTGGGTTCCCACTCATTTGAATTATTTTAGTCAAAATGCTTTGTCTTAAATATGGAACATGTTGTGATTTTGGTAAATTATCCCACTTAATATAAGGACAGCCATGCTGGGTCAGGACAAAGGTCCATCTAGCCTGACACTCCATGGTCATGGTGAGAAACCAGCTGCCACAGGATCCCTCAAGCAGGATAAATGCAAGACTATGCATCCATCTGCCCCAGCTTGGACCATGTGGGCATGGCAACCCTGGCGAAGGAGGAAGTCCATAGACAGCAAGGCTAGTCGCCACTGAGAGCCTCCTCCTCTACGGAGCTGCTCAATCCCCTTCCAAACCCATCCAGATTGGTGGCCATGCCCACCTCCCACAGCAGCAAATTACACATCTGAACTATACCTTGCATGAAGAAGCATTTCCATTTATCAGTCCTAAATCTCCCAGAAATCAACTTCATGGAAGGATCCTGGCTTTTAGAGTCATGGGAAAGGGGGAAAACACTCTCCATTCCCCCTTCTCCAGACCACACATTCTTTTAAACATCTCTACCATGCCTCTCCTTCCTCACCAGTTTTCTAAGCTGTACAAATCCAGTGATTGTAGCCACTCCTCATGAGGAGCTTCTCCGTCCCCTTGATCTTTTGCTGCCCTTTTTCCAGCTCGAAAAACCCTTGTTCAGATAAGGTGACCCAAACCAAACACCCTTTTCTAACTCCCTCCCAGTCACTGCAGGACTGAGGGTTGCAGCTTTGCACCATTTCTAGCTAAAGAGTGAACACAGCAATAAACAGCAAGCAAAGTCTCCACATTCCCGTACTCAATGGACTTAAATAACTCAAATGCCTTGAAGGGCTTCTAGTAGTACATCGATTTAGGACAACTGAAGCCCTGATGGCGCTCAAGCTTGTAGGGTGCACCCTTGCATGACAGCACGCATCTGACTGCAGAGCGCTGGGGGTAACGGCATCTTAAAGTGCGTAGGTTTAAATTGAGCAATATTACCATTAATAACGGGGCTTAATTAAGACATCTATAATGTTTTTAATGAGAAAAAATGGAGAGTCCTTCTGGAATTTTTCCAGTCAAATTAATATCAAGGACTTTAGACATTATTACAAGTAGTGTTACAGGAATTAAAATTAGGTCTAAATTAGGATGTGTCACTTTGCCTTAAAAAGAAGGGAAAAGAAAGACCCACAGCCTTTTAGTGCCGCAGTCGGCACTTACAACCTGAACTGAGAGAGGAATTTCATGTGTTTCACTCTGCTATGGGGAAAATAGCTGGGGATATTGTCACAATATAGCTACCTCCCATAGAAACTCCCCAAAAGATCCTTAAGCAATTTTCCACATCAGGGATTGCCAGAATTCAGACTGGCAGGGCCTCCTTTGTTTCATTTTATTTTCCGTGAATGTCAAGGTCTAGCAAATACAATCAGCAGCAAAGTAGTGGTTCTGGGGAGCTGTGCACCTCATAGAATTAGGGTGGAATCCCAAATGTGTGCATACAGGGAAAAACTTCCTGATATTTCAGCATCCCCAGTTGGGATGGGTTTGTGGGTCCCAAATTGTTCTGGTGTGTAATATGCTTACCTAGGCAGGGCAGCCAATGAAAAAGTCCCCTGCTGCAAAATAATGCAAGCCACAGGTGCTTAAAACTGCTGGCAATATGACACTCAAGCTCCTGACTTGCAACTTTACCGACTCCCTCTTTGCTTCTGTGCTCAGATTGTGGTGCTAGCCTTCGCCTCCAAGGTCCTAAATTAGAAGGGAGAATTCCCAGGCCCCAAATCTGTCCTTTCTGGGGCCCCAAATCAGTCTCCTCCCCACTATAGCTGTTCACCCTTCCCCAGATCCTATCCACTGCCTCACAACCATGAATCATTTGGAGATTTCCCAGCACTGATGTCAGTTTTTTCCCCTCCCCACTTTCAATGGTTGAAATTCCTCTACTAAGATGAGGCTACTGCAGCTCAGAGCTTTAGCTTCCAATTTACTGGGAGGGAAAGCTTTGGGCACTTCCACTTTGCCTTTGGGCCTGCCCCTTCCCATCTCAGAATAGGGCCCCTTGGTGTTTCTCCAAAACTGATGTCAGCTCAAAAAGGTTTACCCTTTTTGAGTCATCTGAAGCAAGACCTTCTCAAGATCATCCCTGTCCATATGAACCTACCTGAACATGGAAACCGGTACCACCACAGAAGGCCCTGCAGTATGACCTCCCACCAGAAGAGGTGCAACAGGTAAGTATGCCTATTTATTTGCTCACCGGTGTGTGGAAGCCTCGATAGCAGCCACAAGGATTACCAGGTTCAGTCAGGAAAGACCCCTTTCGCCTTGAACCTCAGCAGCTTTATTGCAAGATCACCCAGGACCCCTGCAGTGACTTACGACAGCATGCTAGTGGTAGAGGTTCCCACTGCCAACTACAAAATCCCAGCTCATGGACAGACACTTTCATAATCTGCCAGTCACACACACCAATACAGAGTGTGAAGTTGCCAGGTAATCTTGGTACAATAGCATCCTGATGTCTGTAGACATGGCATAATGTTCTAAACCATAGGAAATCCTGGTAACACTAGTATGGAAAACATTGCTGATTGCTTTATTGACCTGTCAATTGAGTAGACCTCTTTGCAGCTTGGATCCTGTTTAAACATGCAAATGTGTCTGATGGAGGAACCGTTCAGGAAATCTGGTTTGGCAGCTCCACTGTGCAGGCGCTTAACTCTGTGGGTCTAGATGCTGAAGTGGGTCCATCCAGAAACAAATGGACACCCCTGTTTCAGCTTTTCTGCAGCTGATGAGAACACAGGTATTTCCCCACTGATAGTGTTAGCCTAGGGCAGCTTCTCAGTCCAGTTAAGAAGTCCATCTTAAAGTAATAGCAGCACTAAATAGTGACCTGGCTTGGAATTCTGGTGGTTTCTGAGAAAGAGGTGCAGGTTTGATTTTATAACACAAAGGCAACCCTTTTCTGCCAGGATTTATCTGAATTTTCCCAGCACTGGCCATTGCTGGAAGCTTCCCCACTAGCACTGCCTCTTGAAGTGTTCTTAGACCGTGTCTATATGACTTATATGCATTCTACCTTGTTGTTTTAATCACTTGGATCATTTTAAATTTGACATTTAAAATGGTGTTTGCTGCTTCCCTGACCTTTTAGATGGATAAGCAGGGGATAAATAAGATAAAAAAGAGAGAACTAAACAAACAAATACTGCCAAAGCAAAACCAAATTGACTGGGGTTACTTCAGAGGAATCGCAACGGAAGCCAAACGGCTTTTGAAATCCCTTCCCCAGCTATCCCGAGACACTCAGGCATTCCCACACATGGTGCCTCTTCTGCGTAAAACTCTTCTCCGCCTCCCAAAAAGGTCAAAATTAATGCAATGGAAAGCTAAAAAAAATGCAAGAATTCCTGCACTGTCTTGATAAAGCCAAAACAACAAACAGTGAGCAGAACTGTTTGACCTGTTGATCAAACTAGTAACCTAAATTCATCCCAAGAGCAATCTGACTGCAGATGTGTTTGTGAGCTCAGCTTGTTGTGTTGTGAGGCTTAGCATGGAGTCACATCACCAAGGCACTCCAAGTTCGCTGGCTGCATCACCTCTGGACCCCTGGGCTCTGTCTGCATTCATGGAGTGCCACTGAAACCTTGCTCTAAATCCTGTGACAAGCTCTTCCATTCCGGAATGAATTTATTTATTTAGTTAGTTATATCGTGCCTTTTTCCTACAAAGGGCTCAAGGCAGCTTACATCATTCTCCTCCTCCATCTTATCCCCACAACAACAACCCTGTGAGGTGGGTTGGGCTGAGAGTCTCTGACTGGCCCAAAGTCACCCAGTTGGCTCCATGGCTGAGCGGGGACTAGAACCCGGATCACCTCAGTCCCAGTCCCATGCTCTTCACCACTATACCACACTGGCTCTCAGGTGGATAAGTCATGGCTTGGCTTAGAATATGAGTGCATCATCCCATTCTCCACACCTAGACCACACAAGCAACACATGAGCAGAAATGGTGGCTCATCCAGTTTCTCTCCAGTCCAGCAGTCCGTTTACACAGGGGGCAACGGACTCACAAACAGGACCTGAGTGCCTCATGCTCCCTCCCACCCATGTTCCCCAGCAGCTGGCATACACAGCCACACTGCCTTCGGAACTAGCGGAGTTCTGGTTAACTGAGGCTAAGAGGCCACCCCGAAACCATTATTTCATTTTGTTTTGTTTTCAAAGGAAAAGTGAATGCATAAAATGCTTCAGTGCCTTTGCATCCATTTAGCTGTGTGGGTGTCGTGTATTTTTTATGAGCCGTGCTGTCACTGGTTTGCTCCAAAAGCGTTCTGCCAAAACAATAACAAAATTTTGACACAACCAGTACGGAGCATGTTCTCACGTGCTTTAGATGAACCTGCTGGCTGGGGTACAGACAAATGCAGCATCTGAGTGGGCAGGCAGTGGCTTAGCTATGGATGGGGTTGACAGGTCAGTCTCGGAAGAGCTCATTCCTAGGCCCATTTCTCCCTCTCTCCCTCCTTTCCTCCCTCTTTTGGGGTGGGGTGTTCTTTTCCATGGACGCATGTTTAAATTTCTTTCTCTGCATACCAACACAGCACTTGATTTCTGTCACCTTAAGTAAATCAAGCACAAGGGAAAAAATTAAAGGGATGTGTGAAGACCATTTTCTTTTACTCCTGTTAATGTGCTGATGCCATCGATAGATTTCCAGTTTATTAAGCGAGAACAAAATACTAATCTGAATGTTCCTCTTACAGGTGATGACTCTCCACTCAGTGCGACTGCCTAAATGCACTAAAGATATATCTTTGCTGTCTCGGGAGAGCTGCAATGCACCTCCAACAAGAGGTCAGGAAAGCAAGGAATAAACTTTGCTATTGAGATAAATGTCTGTAATGGGAAAGTGCATGGGGAATGAGTTCTCTTAGAAATTAACATGAGCTTCACAATTTACAGGATACCAGTGTTTGCTTCTGATATGTGGTTCCACCTTGAATTTTATTTCCAAGCTTGCCATGAGATTTGTGGACCAAGAATGAAAATAAATAAAAATAAAATAAATAGAAACTTTTCTAGAACATCCATTACCGAAGTGTTGGGATGGTTTAACAATGCAACAGTGTAAAATAAAACACAGCATCCTAAAAATTCCAGCTGACAATAAAACCCCAATTAAAACAATCAGAGCTTAAAATATTGGGAAAATAAAAAGGTTTTAGCCTGGCACCAAAAAGAATTAAGTGATGATGCCAGGCGTACCTCTCTGGGGAGCGAATTCCACAACTGGGGCACCACTGCAGATAAGGTCCTTCCCCAGGTAGTCACCCTCCTGATCTCCTTCAGGGAGGGCAGCCGGAAAAGAGCCTCTGCCCCAGATGCTCAGGCATGTATAGAAGGAGATGCTCCTTCAGGTAATCAGGCCCTCAGCCGTTTAGGGCTTTATAGGTCATCCCCAGCACCTTAAATTGGCCACATGCTTGCAAATTGTGCAAGTGATATTCACATTTGAAAGAAAAATACATGGAAATGTACATGGAATGTCACATGGAGGACAGATTGACAAAGCTCACAATCTGATAAAGACTTGAATTAGAAAGAGCTTTGAAATGGAGCTGAGAAAAGTTTGGCCAGCTTGAGTTTTGCTGATTTATCCTGCCAAACAACAATGCATTTGTCTCCCAAAGTTTCTCCGTGTCGCTTCAGCAATAAAGGCGCATTTGGTGGGGCTGTGCGATGGAATCCTCTAAGCAGCACTGCTTCGACTGTACCCCGCCCTCCCAAATCCAAGCTGTCTTGAGATATTTATATAAAGGGCAGCCTATAAAAGCTTTTAACAAACAAACAAACAAATGGCTGCCCCTTTCTCTGTTGTCCATTAGATGGCTGGGTAGAGGAAAGGTGTTGTGCAGGGGCCTGCCTTCCTTCTAGCTGTGCCTTTGTTTGCTCTGAGTGTTCTTTTTAATTGCATTGATGCTTTATTCTTGCGCGCCAGCTGGGGTGGGTGGACAGCTCGGCAGCTATGACAGGCAAAGTGGAAATGCCTCATAAAGAAGTATCAATGCTACGCCAGACCATGGCTTCCCAAGACAAACTCCGTCTCCCTAATCCAGAATCATCTTCTCCAAGGAGCAGCTGGGCAGCAGCCATACAACTTGCTTACCCTGCGTTGTAAGGCCTTGTAATTGGAGATGCCTGGAGCTGAACTCTGGCATTTTTGCATGCAAGGTTCACTCAGGGAAGGGCCGGAGATCCGTGCCATCTGTGCGATCAAGTTTGCTTTGCACATCTGCCCTTGCTAAACTTGCACATCCACTGGAATGTGGTGTCGTGGTCCTGTTTGTGCTTCCGCCGACTTTCATGGTGCAGTTTGCAAATCAAAGATGCACCCAAAAGGCATGCAGCAGGAGACAACACAGACAAAAACAGACTAGCAGAAAGTGCACAGAAATCCACTTTATATTAAGGAAAAGTAATTGCCCCCAAATTGTGTGTTTACAAATTTTTAAAAGAGCATTCCAGAATGCATATGTTTAGATATACATGCACATACCTACATGCATATACACGGGAGTGCGGAATGAGAGACAGAGATAATATAATGTATTCAGTGGCATGGCCTTCCCTTATGCAAATAAATGCACTGATTGCGGTCTATATTTGAATGCTCATTCAAAACACACCTTTCAGATCAATGTTGAAATGGGCCAGAACAAATTTAATGCAAAAAGGGTGAACGGAATTAAACCTGTGTTTTCCCATCCTGTGTATGCTTTATCACTAGGTGGACATTCATGGAACCAGCCCTCAGGTACACACGGAAGAAATTAGAAGGGGTGGGGGAGAGAAGCCCCATGGTGGAGAATTAACACTCGGCATCAAAAGCAGCACTGCTGAATATGTTCCACTCACGCTTCTGTACGGTCACCGGAACCGTGTAAGATGGGTCCGTGCTGATGCCCCCTTTTTGCAGACTGTTAACTGAGGCTAAGAGAATTTAGCACACCCAACAATATTTTTAAAGTTAATGGCAAAGGGAAGATCGAAAATGAGTCTTTACACCCACTTTCTACATTCCTAATATCTAGCAGTTCTCTGCATAACAGTTATACTATAATCATTTCCACTGTTCACGCAGATTGGTGCCTATTCTCATTGGACCCCATGAGAAATTTAAGCAGGCCAGTATTTCTTACAGTCTAGGAGAAGATTACTCTTTTGATTCATACTTTCCCAACAAAACTATGCATATTTTCTTGTATTTTAGGACCCTCGGCAGGCTATTATTAACTCACATCTCTGAGTGTTGCAAGCCACTTCGCTTGGAACTGACTTTCGGGATAGTTCAGCTGGCAAGCTTGGGAGTTCTCTCCATCATGTTATGAGAAACAGACGGGTCTCAGGACATTCCTTCAGCATTACACATAGCCAGCCTCAAAATCTCCATACACATTCTATACTAGCGGGGAACAGAGGATGATCCCTTTGGAAAAACAGTCTCTTTTTGCCAGAAGCCAATGCATTGCTCACGGTTTTAAAGCAGTATGCAGCCATGTTCGTGCAAATCCAGAGTATGATCAGGAGGCACATAAGACATCTGCCAGGTTGAAGCTAAGCAGGTTTGGGTCTGGCCTAAGCTTGGATGGGAGACCACCTGGGAACCTCATGCAGTCACTGTGAATCCCACCGTGGGACAAAACTGGGAGATATATCACCCCTCTCTCTCCACACACACGTTACATATATAACCCCCCCACAATGCACACACATATATATAACCTCTCTTAGAAAATGATCGGTCTTAAAACCTTCAAGGATAAGATTGCTATGCTGGGAGTATTTGAATGCATGCATACATTTCAAAACTGCATGAATTAAAAACCACATCTTTTAAAATGCAATCTCATGATGGACACATTTCAAAAATGGGTACATTCCAAAGGGGGGAAGGATGAGTGCAGTGGATTGGAACATTTGGGGGAAAATACACATCAAAATATGCTTGGATTTTCTCATGGGATGGGATGGGATGGGATGGGATGGGGAGAAAGCAAAGCAAAGCTCGCAAACTGGTATTGACCAGACATGGCACAAGCTTCAAGACAGAGCCTGAGTGTGGTTCATGTGCACACCCTTCTCTCTAACCCTCTATGCATCTCATGAAGTGGACTGCAGTCTACAAAAGTCTCCATCCTGATAAGTCCGTTTGGCTTTCAGGAGCTGAAAAACCCTTTGCTGTTTCCCTCCACCCCTACATTTCTTTTCCTGCAGCAGCCAAATGCCCTTAAAAAGAAGTGTTTGCAACTGCTTCAGAGATCCAGCTGCAGAAATGAGCAGAGAAGTGTGGCAGCTGCAGAAGCAGCCAAAAGCCACACCCCACCGAGTTTCCCGTTGGTGCTGGCTCACGGTCAGATTACTCATTATTTCTGTTGGTAGGTGGGAAACACCCTGGATAAAAAAAGACCGTTCTCTTCATGGGCATGGCTCTGAATTGGCACTGAGCACTGTACACTGCATTGCGAGGAAAGAACTCTCTGTACTTTTGTCATTTTTTAAAAGTTGCAAGTAGTATGTCAACGCTTCTGCAGTGATGTTGGCGGAAAGTCAGGGTGGAGAAGGCAGAGGAGGAGGAGGAGGCAGCCGTGTAAAAGGCTCCATCCTTATGCTGCTGTACAGGACAGGTTTTGAGCTGACTGTATGTGCCTCAATATCCCAGAAAGATACTGTTGGATATCTCTGTCCCAGAAGGAGTAGCAAACCCTGGAATGGTATTTCGGAGAAGCAGCAGGGGATTACAACTGCAGCTCCAAGGTCCCTTGGTGGGAACCAGAAGAATCAGCATGGTAGGCATTTAGGGGTACGGAAACAGATCCGAATGTCATTTTGTAAATGCATTGAAGGAAACGAGGTGTTTGATTCAATAAAAAAAGATATCAAAATCCGGGGGGGGGGAGCCAAGAGCTTCTCCTGATCAAAATCACAAACCACTGCTTTTTTACCAACCCTTCTCCTTAAGTCCTGAATTCCCCTGCATGAAGTTTTCAGCTCATCACTTTGCTGAGTCCATCATACTTATGGGAGAAAGAGGGCATCCTTACAAGGAAGCGTATCCTTTGTGAGAAAAAGTGTGTGTTTCGCACCCTGGGCTTTGTCTTCCTCTGCCTTTCTGTCTATTCTGTAATCTACCTGCAAGATTATGCTGTGATCCAGCTGTAGTAAAGCTATTGGAAAACACTGCACATGATTTTAATTCCAGTTTGTTCCTCACCTGCAATTCAATAGCCGAGCTTCCTGCCTCTGAAAAGGAAGCTGAGAAAATAGCCAGGAATTTTTCTCTGGAATGACCCAGAGAGGTGATGTCATGAAAGGGATCAAAAGTGCACAATCAGCATAGAGACAATCCCTCTGCAAATTACTTTTCTCCCTTTCTTTGGCAGCCTCTTCCAAGGAGAGAAAAGATGGCTGCCAGTGATAACTCTGGAAAAGCGGAATTTAAGCTAGATTTACAAGAAACAACAAACCTGTGCCAGGTATGGAAACAATATGGCTTGTCAAACGATTTCTGGTGACCTGCAGACATGTTCTTGTCTATCCCAATCATTGCTTGGGACTTACTTTGCTCATTTCCTTGCACTATATAAATAAACAAATGCATACATAAATCTTTATAGCAGACCTCTGATTAGAGGAAAAAATATACCAAGGGCATCCCCAGGTGCATTGAGTGAGTGGATGCATTTTTGTCCTTAAACACATGTGCCTGGTGAAGTTCTTGGGCTCAAAAGCATGTACAATTGCACCTGTGTGAAGAAAGCCCATTATCACCTCCATCTCTATCTCTTCCCCGCCCCCATTTTAAGCACTGGAATACTTGCATTTGGAATGGGGAGCTTTCTTCACACTATCTAGAACCCTGATTTCCCAGGGTTCTATGCTGCAGCCATTCAGAACGCACCTACCGCTCCCTGGAGTGGAACATGTTAAAGAAATGGCTACTTTTTTGTAGTTCAGTTTATGTGACAAACAGCTGTGATTAGTATAGCTAAACAATACGTCAATATTTCTTGGCAATATGATCGGGTTGGATCTATCTGAGCTTGACTGTGTTCTTGCTCCTTTATTGGCATTTCAACTCCAGCAATATTGGATGAGCCAAGCAAATCGCAAGTAAATATCACAAATACTCACAGCGGTGCCACAACAGTAAATTAATTCTTCATAAGTCACAAGAGGGTTTGGCAAAAGCTTATTCAGCAGAACACAGCACTGGCCAAAACTCAGAGCCCCAAAGAAGAGTAGCAATCTTCCGAAGTTGCCTCCTGGAAGAAAAGCTCCCTCCTCTACCCAGTGTGTCTCTTTGAGTGTGCAGTGCACAGTTGTGCTTCCATACACATTGGGATTCCATGTTCCGTGAGCGATTGCTTGCTCTAGCAGCTCCTGGGGATGAATGAGTTTGTCGGGTTTTTTCATCGCCCCTGCATCCTCTCTTGTTCTACTTTACCCTATTCTAGCTCATTTTTATTTTCAGGTTATTTCTCAGCTGTGAAGAACCTTGCAAACTTTGGTAAACTCTTATCGAAACCAATCCAACATTAAGAACGCACATAATTCCACCTGCCAAATCTCAAATCTATTCCCAGCCTGGAAAAGGCCATAATGCACGTGCCAATCATACCGTTTTGAAGGATAAGGAACCTGGCAGAATAAAGAGGGGGTAACCCCAATTCATCACAGCACCGTGAATACACACGATTTCAAACCAGAGATTTATGATTAAGGCAGTCTAGGTTCTAAGCCTGGATGACAAATGTATCCTATATTCGAGCCTCAACTTGAGAAAAGAAGCTTAAGGGAACCATTCTGTATAATGGCATATTGCTTTCCAAATATGACCAGTTCGAGCCACTTAAATACTTTCCAAAGGCTTGTTGTCCAAAGTGAGTTTCCAAAGGCCTTCCCAGATGACTTCCCGGATGTGGCATCCGGTAGTCATAGGGATTCTGTTTTTGTCCTGAATATGGGCAGTTTTGCAATAGTGGCAACTTCTTCTCCTAAAATGAAGCTGCACCCACATTCTTACCCTTCCCTCTTCTTCCCTCCGATTCAGACAGAGGCTATTCATAGTAGTCTATCATTCAGCAATTATATTCTTTAGGTGTAGAACTTCACACCTTGGCTGTCACTATCGTTCCCCAGGAAAGGAATAAGGCAAGCACACATTCCTATCCTGGTGAGCTTTCAGAGGATGCTGTAAAAGGAAGGGGAGTTGGAATAAAGAGACTTGCTCTGATAGCAATGGTTTACTCAAGCCAAGATAAGAAGAAAGATGACCTGACACTTTGATTCCCCTCCAAGATGCCCCTGCCATGTGCCTTTGCAGAGACCCTGGAACTCACACACTGATAATCTATGGGAGCACTTGGGTACCCATGTCTCCTGCTTTACAGAGGGCGTTCCTCTGGTTGAAGGGTCTCCCAAGTCCAGTGAAAGAAGCAAGAAAACAAGCTCAGATCTGTCAGAGATGCTGCAGTGACACCTTACTGTACAGAGCTTGCTCTGAAACAGAGGTTCCAACTAAGCTTAGGATGTAACTCCCTGGAGCCCATCCCTCCAGCATCTCCACATGTCCTCTCCGGCTTGCCCCGGTCTTTCTTGCAAAGTGAGCGATGCCAAGAGACAATCTGAGAATGCTCACGGGAAAAAGCTGCACCACCAGCAAGTCTCCCCCATGGCATGTGCAACAACTCAAAGGCTGTTGCCCATGGCTTAGGAGGACACCACCTGCCCAGCATGAGGGTCTCAGTTCCTGGCAAGAGCCCACTAATGCTGGAGTGCTCATCAGGAGCTCAGAAAGTAGATGGAGTCCAGGGAGCCAGCCCAGTGGGTCAATCAGATTTCCAAGCCAATATGGATTTCCCCACATCCTAGTTTGGACTAGATGATCCTTGAGATCCCTCCAGCTCTGCGATTCTCTAAGAGGAGAAAGCAGAAGTTACCCATCCACAGTTCGCACCCAGCCACAGACACAACACGTAGAGACAGTCCCTCCCAGTAGGGTCAGATGTGCTGTGCTCCAACTTAAACAATGGTCATTGTTTCTAAATGCGCGTCTAGAGTCGCACATACAAACCCAAATCCTCTTTTCTGCTCTGGCTTGGTGATGTGCAAGACCTCTACCTCAGTTCTCTGCCCCCCACCCCTTTTCAAAGACCACGAGGACTCTGTTTCAGGGAGTGACAGCTGCTCAGTTATGTGCTCCTATGGATGATTACAGAATTATTACCACTTGCCATGGATGCTGGCATGCACTGCCTTGCTCTGTGGTTCTGTGACATTCTTCTGATGCACCTCAGTTCTGCAGCTGGTTAGGTGAGAGGGCGGCATGGAAAATAGCTAACAGATGGGTAAACAGCTTCAAAGGCCTGGCAAGCACAACAGATGCAGTGTGGAAGAACAGTTGCTATTCTCTGCTCCTCTTCACAAAGCTTTCTCTCCTTCATCCACACTGGGCTCCTTCCTTCCCTCCTGTCTATGGGCAAAGCAGTTGCAAGAGGGTTTTTCTGCCTCTGCATCTGAGCTGAAGTTCCAACACATTGGGATGAACGCCCATATGAAGACAAATTGCATGCCTGCTGACTGGACACAGGAAAAAAACCCTGCAATTCTGAGCCTGCAAGCAAAACATGTTCGCTTTGAACTGTTGCACAATGGATTCTTTGAAAGGACATTATGAGCACGCATTAACACATTCCTGCAAAGCAGAAAATCTGAGTAATTGAGGAATCAAAATGCACATTTAGATGTAGCCTTGTTTTAAGACTGGGGGAGAAAGGAGTTCACAGAACCAAGAGTACTGTTGGTGACGACTTTAATGGCCCTGGGAAGAGGGGAACATATTTCCTTTGCCAGAAAAATGGCAGGAGGAGGATGTGGCCCACAGGGACCAGAAAAGAGCTTTAGAGATCCCTCCAGAGGCTTCTGGCCAAGAGTCATTTGGGTGCGATGGCACGCTCTTTCTTCCCCTCCTCCCTCCAGCCCCTTAGCTAAGAATATTCTAATCCAGGAGCCCATAAAGTAGGGATGGGCAAACCTGTCAATTCTGGTTTCTGTCTGTTTCTTATTCTTTCAATTTTATTTTTAGTTCATCCCAGTCTCCGAGAGAAACCTCTTTAAGAAGCTCTCAAGAAAATGTGTATAGACTTCTGTATATATATTCTTTTAATGTATGCATGTTTCCACAATATGCATATTTTGTAAGAACTTTTCTCCCATCTTTTGAATGCATATGATGTGATTTTATATGCATGTTATACACACAAACACACACATGCACACACATAGAAAAAGATAGCTGAGCTTTAGTTTGCCTACTTAGGTAACTTCTAAATTACACTGAAAGAATTTCTCCCCCTTCCCTAACGAAGGAAGCAACTGTGGGGAGGAGAGCGGCAGAAAGTAGCTTCAGAAAAAGCAAGAGAGATACAGAGACCTGAATTTGGGGCTCTGTAAGCTGGCAGAATTCAGGAGGAAGCTGTTGCTCATCAAAGGTGGTATGGCAGGGACTATGGCTCCTTGCTGGAATGATTAAGTTGTGTTTTCTCCTGTGTTCAGCCAGGAGATAGATAGGTAGGTAGGTAGGTAGATAAATAGATAGATAGATAGATAGATAGATAGATAGATAGATAGATAGATAGACAGAGGATTAAATGTGAATATTTCAAGAAGCCAATGATCCTCCAGTGACCTCCTTCCAAAGGAGGCAAACCCAGGTCAGTGTGCTGCACCTCTTGAACTTCTCATTGCTCACAGAAGGACTCAGCCAATCCAAATGGTAAGCCCTTGCAGATGCTACAGTCCTTTCCAGACTGTGGCACTTCAGATTGCAGTTAGACAATCCTATGTCGGATGTCTGCTTACTGAGGAGACGATGAAGCAAACCATCCTCTGAGCCTGGAGGCTGAAGTGGCATAGCCCAAGAAATCGCACTTATGTCTTCATTTTGCACAGTTATTTGAATTAGCAGAGGCAGCCTCCACAGATAGAGAGCAAAGTTCTTTAAGCAGTGTGTTAACCAGCTTCTTTACTGGGTATCCTAAGTAAAGCTAACATATGGATGCCACAAGGGCCAAACGTTGTCCTATAGCTGGTGCAACCACTGAGTCTTGATTTAGGACCTCAAGGGAATCCCAAGGGTCAGACCTACCAGTCAACCGAGCAAGGCAGCTGCTTCAGGGGGCAGACCTTGGAAGGCAGCAGCTGGTGCTGGGAGGAAAAACTGCTCTGAGTGGGCCACCCTTGTGCCCCCTCAGCTATCCTGCTGCCTTCAGCTGTGGGGAAAGATGCTGCTCCATCCACTAGTGACCTTCTTCCAGAGGGACCAGCCTCTGGTTGGTCGTGTACCTCTTGACCAGGCTCAACCACCAGTCCAATTAGTTTTTGTGCCTGGAAGAGGAAGATGTGCTGCCATCTTGCTCTTCATCCCAGGAAGCAAAATGGCTTGGGCCACTCAGGAATAAATGCTATTTTATGTGTGGTTCAGGCAATGTATTCTATTGCCTGGAAAATACAGGTTCTCACAGCAAAAAATGTTCTCCATATGTTTGGTTCCTGCCCATCAGCTCAGCAGCTCTCTTATCTTCTAACCGCCACTGGCCCAGCTTGCGTATTGGCCCAATACTTTCAGGGCCAATTCATGCTCCAGTTCTCTTTGCACTGGGATTTCCTGTTTCATCAGCAGCTTTCCTTTCATTGACCTTGGAGGTCCATGAAGGGTGACTTCCAATTGCAGTCTGCTTCAAAACTTGCCCTGAAGTGCAGTTGACCGTCTCACTTTCAAGGCACACAACTTCTGCTCACCTCCCATACCTGTGCTGTTTGTTCCTTGGAATTGACTGAATAGGAGAGGGGTTTTTTTTCCAGGACATGATCACAGATTCACTAAGAGGGTGACTTTTTGACCCCTACTAACAGCAAGATCACCAACTTCTCCAAAGATCAGGTTATGGCATTCCCTCCAAACTTAATGAGACACCAGCCAAGCCCAGGTCACATTAAGCCATCTGGATTATTCCAAAATGTCAGCAAACTTCTTAGAAGGTTAAATAGACTTCGGATTGTCCTCTCTATATCACCAAGAATATGAAGATATTTTACTCCCTCTAAGCAGCAAAGCAACCGCCACAACAAAAGGGTAGACTGACCTGAATCTTTACTTTCATTCTTCAATTTGTTTTGCACTTTCCAATGTATTCAATTTTTATCTACTTGCTCAGACTCCTCTGTCAGCACATGGAAGGGATACTAAGTTCAGCAGCTACATCAGCAAGAAGTTGATGCCATATATCATTGTATTGATACGGTTGACTTTTCAGCATCATAAAAAAATAAATTGGTGGTGGTCAGAGGGCGGGGAGGGGTGTCCATGGTGCAAATATCAGAGAAAGGGGGAAAGGCCATCCTTCACCGGAACATGGGAATTAACAGCGCAGTTATATCATTGCCACAGTACACCAGAAGTGATCAAGAGAGGGGATTGTGCCAAGGAAACACTGCATTCCTGCAGATGGGTAGGGGTGTGTGTGTGTGTGGGTTTCAGGGTAGGGGAAGGCACAAATAAATGCACACAAGGTGCATTTTGGAGCACTGCAAACTTTGAAATGTTGGAAAATCAAAAAATGCCCTGCTCATCCAGAACCCAAATGGTACCAAAAATAAAACAGAAGACAAGCGATTGCAGTTGATAACATGGGTGATTAGAAGATGGACACATTGAGGGAGGGGCAGCCACTGAATGTGTCTTCTGCTTATCCTGTTGCATTTGTATCCTGCTGTTTGCCACTTCAGAGAAACCCAAGGTGTCTTACGCAGGTGTCCTCTACTCCGCAACCACAACTCTGTGTGGTAAGCTGGGCTGAGAGGCTGTGACGCAGTGAGCTCCCCAGCCAAATGGAGACCAGAACCTGAATCTTGCACAACCACCAAGGCAACATGAAAGCAACTAGCCAAGCCAAGTTTTCAACAATTGCTCTAACACTTATTTACAGTTTTTATATGCTATCCCAATACCAAAAGTCTCTTGATGGGTTATAAAAAACAAAGCAACCATATACAACAATCATTCCATTTTGGATCATTCCATGCAGCACCAGGAAGCAAGCATGTTGACTGAAAAGTCCAAGCTAACGGGGAGAGAACTAACAGTCCCTGAGGTCATTCAGTCCTTCCAACATCACTCTGAAGCTTGTTTTGGCTTATTCCTATTCCCAACTTTTCTTAATTTCCTTCTTTCCTTCCCTCTCTTTTACTCTTTCAACTGGGAAAAAAGCACACAACTTCAGCAGAAAATTGCATTGTTTCCTGCACTTGTGGCCACGGCTAAAGTATGAAAATATACTTTTTCTAATACTATGGTAAATTTAAGAATTTGCAGACATTTCACTCAGGTGTTCCTGCTCAGTTTTGGGAGTGTGACCAGAAACAGTGTTCTTGCACATTCGCAACAAGTGCACGGAATTCATTCCTGAGCTAGAATATTATTCCAGGCCAGCCTCCGTGACCTACTCCCGTCTTTTATTGCCATCAGAGCAAACGTCCACCTTGTCTGATCAAAAGGCTTCTACTGTACGCTGTTCAGGCCACAACCAGTAAACAGAGTAATATTTCCAAGAAGATATGTTTTAAAACTGTACAGAGATCAATATCTTTTTCATACAGAACTCTGTAGAAATGTTACGAACAGACCACCCAGTTCAGCAGGAGAAGGAAGATTCAAAATACATTTGAATATGCTCCATTCCCCACATGAAAACCCAGTGTTGTAAAGCAGCAGAAGAGACATTTAACTAGGGAAGGTAACATCTCAGAGAAAAGCTAGGATGTAGGTGGGTATTAATGTACGGATTCTATGTTCATCATGATTAACGCAGTAATTCTACATAATGCATGATGAGTCTATATAGTATTTAAGTAATCCTATAGAACCATTGGCATCTTTAAAAAAACACTTTACAGTTAGAGTTTTATACTTAATAATGCAAGATATCTGTCCCCTTGACATGTAATCAACAGAAATTTCTGTTATTTCTCTGGTCTTCATGTTTGGTAGGTTTGATACATGGACCACCATAAAAGAGGGTCAAGAATATAGCAAAACTGGGAAATAGGGATGTGTGAACCACCAGCCCTGGAGTTCATCAAGGTTCTCTCAATTCTACATCCCTTATCAGATTTCAAACATTTTTGTCTTTACTGTGAAAAATTGAGCTTATTCCCATGGCATTTTCCCAAATGTTCACATAAGTTCTGCACAGCTTTGCAAATGAAGCCCCCTACAGACCTGTCTAGGTGGATATGATGGCCAGTTAAAAGTCTGAGAAGACTACTCTCAGGAGTGTTTCTACAACAGGATACATCTCTTGAGAAAGTGTGTACAGTTATTTCATGCTCCTTGTAGTGGAGTTGTAGGAAGTAGACCCACCACCAAAAAACCAACCAACAAACATGTGGTTTCTTGGAATGAACACGAGATATGTTTCAGTCCAAGGTTTGGCCACAGTTCTCATATGAACGTTACATCTGTCTTCTTGAGCATTGTGAATTATGGATGCAGAAAGCTTCCTTGGAATCCATCCCTCCAACTTCAGACTTCTTCTTATGCTTCTTCCTGACAGTCAGGACACCGGGAGTGTGGAATGGGCTTCCACAGGAGGTGGTTGAGGCCCCATCGGTGTGGGTGTTCAAGCATAGGCTGGACGCCCACATGGCAGGCATGTCGTGAGCGGAGCCGGCTGGTGCCGGAGGTCAGACTAGATGGCCCAGGAGGCCCCTTCTGACTCGCTCTGTTTCTATGTTTCTGTGTTTCAACCTAAGAGGATGTGTGACTGCTCAAGGATTGAGGATTGTCCAGCCAGCAACCACATTCTTCGTCAATGCACTCCCACAAAGGAAGGGTGGAACTGATGGTGCCGAGGATGCTTGTTCTTGAAAGCGGACTTGTTTCCTCGAAAGCATCCCATGGACACAGGGTGTACCCACCAGGATCCTGGACTCAGAGCCACATCAAAGTGGACCCGAGTCCAGAGAACAATGCTTAGGAAATCCTCTGGATTTCCATCCCCAGACGTTCTGCTCACTGCTGGAAACATGGTCACGCTTGAGGGTCGACTTGACCTGTCCCTGCAGTTGCAGGGGCTGGCCTCGAGGCATTTTTGAAAGCCTTGGGCACGTCACAGAAGTATTGCAGGACAAACCCTATCTTAAAAGAACTCACTGCTTATTCCTCCAGGGGTTTTCGTTTTCTGTTTCGCAACTGTGAATAGCTGGGAAGGGGTGAGATCCCTCACCTGTATGTGACATTCAGTGCAAATGGAGAAAACAGCAGATTGGAACCGAAGGAGAGGAAAGCATTATAAGAATGGGAGTTTATAAACGTTAGGAAGATGAGGTGTAGCATGGATATTAGTTGCTGTAAATCCTGTAATGTATTATTTTCTTTTCTTTTTTATTTTGAAACTGTTTTTTGGAAGGAAAATGCGCAATAATTTAAACTCCATTTTGATAGATTTCAATGTTTAAAAATCTAAGCCACCTAATGATGGTTGTTTCAGCATATTAATGTGTGGAGCACAATGTAAACATGATTAATAAATTGTATTAATGTCTGTGGTGTTATGCAAATGTGACTGTAAGAGATAGATAAATATATGTGGTATGTGTAATAGAAATAATTTGTTTTCTTTTGTTTGCTTTAAACCTCAGCTAAAAATACCAATTCCACACAGGGGTGTCAGAGAAATCGGGAAGAGATTCAAATACATTTGGAATTTGACCCACGGATTCTTCACCAGGAATTAGCATGCAGTTACAAAAAGTAAAAAACAAACAAACACAAAGATCTGCTCTATAAGTCCATGGAATTCATTCAAGTTGGAAGATGCCAATTTACCATTCTGCTGAAAGAGAGTTTTATTAAAAATGTGAAATATATATTAGTATTTCCGTAGTAACTTTTATCATTTCAGAAATAGATGTGCACTCTGTTCATTGGTTTTGTGTGACGCTAAAAGAAATATGCAAAATGGTCCACATCAATCAAATTTTCATAATTTGCAGTGGATGATTTTTTGCACACTTTTCTGAAAGAAGTTGTCAGGTAGCCTTCAGCAGAAATAAAGGAATCAGGAAGTCTATGAAACACACAAAGAAAGGATTAAAGAATATCCGTCCACACCTTGTATGTACTCTGCTTTGACCCTTTGTCTATCTGTACCCAACTCCACCTGTTCTTTGGATGGAACATTATTCAAGACCTCAACTTCCTTCACCAACCAGCATCCTGCTGTCTTCCATGGAAGGAAGTCAGGGCCAAAAGAAACCCTACTGTGAAATCAACTGGTTCCACATTGAATAAACCAGTTGTGGAGAGTGCCTTTCAGCCCAAGGGCCAACTATCAGTTCAGAGAATCTGTCTCAGGACCCACGTTGTGGAAGAGGGAAGGGCAAAAAGCAAGACAGGCAGGCCAAACATGGCAGGGTACTTTAATTTAAAGCACTAACTGTAAGTAACTAAGCCTTAGCAAAGGAATCTAAATCTTTTTCAAGCTGAGCGTGGAGCTGCACAAAATCTGGGAAAACCACCAAGCAACCAGTGGTTGGAAGAAAGGCATGGGAATGGGACCTTCAATGGGATGAATTTGGCTTCTGGAACCAAAGATCTTCTTCCTGGATTAAATCCTAGTTTATTTCTCTGAATCGAAACACTGGAGTCACTGCCCTACATAGTGTCCTTTGTAGCCTTACTCTTATAATGGGTGAACTATTTTTCTTGCAGAAAGAAAGCATGACTCACCAGGCGCAGGGACTCAGCCCTGGGCAAGTTGGTATTCAGGACTCTGGGTTTGTCCATGGTAGGTTAATGAGGTGCTTCCTATGCACAAGGCACAATTTATGGAGTTCAAAGCACCACCAACGCTCAAATCAGTTCATCAATTATAGTCGGTGCTTTACAGAGACAGAAATGCCACCTGGCCTAAACGCCATATCCAGCTGTCAAATACTGCTGGGATATAAATGCCAGCCTAGACAACCAATTCCCATCAACACTGCGATTTTCTTTACTCTCAGCCTGACATTTCATCTGCAGCTTCACTTGCTTTCTACTTTTGCAAAGGCCTCTTTTCCCATGAGCACCATCCTTTCAGGAGGGAAGGTTACACAATGCCTACAGTGCAGAGGATGCTGAAATGTTCGGGTTTGTCAGAAATAGTGGAGAGATGGTCTTACAGGAACTGCAGCGAGGTGCGGACTGGGCCTCTGCCTGCTGCCTTGGCATCCTGCCACATGGAAAAGGTCATGGCTCTTTGGTACAGCCCCTGTTTCACATACAAACGGTCCAAAGCCCAATCCACTTCAAGCTGGGAAAGACCCCTGCCCAAATCAGTACCAGTGCCAACTAGTCTTCTTCCACCCTGGGACCCTCCAGAATTTTGTTGGATTTCAGCTCTCATCGGAGCCTACAAGTATGGCAATAGACAGACATCCAGCAGCACTGAGAAGGCTCTGCGTTCCTCAGACCCGGACAAGACAAACCCTTCCTCAGATCCTGTAGGGGTTTTTCTGATGCTCTTATGGCTGGTTGTGCACTGAATTAAGGATGGACGGACTTTAAGCCTGCACAACGGTACTTGGCTCCCTACAATCTCAAGATCCATCAACTGGTGCAAAAAATACTTGGAGTTAAAAGAATCTTAAGCCCATAACTGAATGGTACTCAGAGTCCTAAAATTCTCTCCTAGTTCCTCTGGGTTCTGTCATTTCAGCAGTACATTTTCTACCCATCCCTGCACTAGATGACGCCGTCCATGTTCATCTCACTTAGTCTGAAGTTAGTTTTGTTGTACTGAAAGAAATTCTAAGGGCAATTATACATACCCTGCTTAGATGTTTTCTGAAGAACATTGGAAGGGATTTAACTCTGGGAAAAGGTAATTATGGACACTCAGATTAATAAAACGAGGCAAATAAAAGCAGCAATAAGAAAACTATTTTCCAAGAGGCAGCATTTAAAGGAAAGTTCAGACAACCTTCCTATATTGAAAGACAAAGTGAGGAACACTTGTGAAGGGGAAGATTTCATAGGTTCACCGTGCCACATCATTCGCACATTCAGAAACCCTCCAAAAGGGCTGCACCTGTATACTAGGGCATGCCTGCCCACCTCTATTTGGCCTCCCACTGGGAAGGGAATGGCAGCAGAGGGGTGCCTGATTCCGGAGTGCATGAATGGCAAATGGCTGGTCCATTCAGCCTGTTGAATTGCCCTTGTGCATTCCTTCAATGGATAGAGGCCACCTGGAAAGCTTTCTGGTTGTTGATGCACAAGGAGAAAGCACCAACCTGTAGAGACACTCTGCCATAAAAAGTAACAGGTAGAGCACATTTAATCCCAGCCAAAATGATAATTCCAGCTCTGCAAGAATTGCTAGATCGCCATATGAGTCTTATAGCATTTCAAAGCCAGAATGAGAACAAGATCTGCTTGCTCTTTCATCTTCAGCAAAGCAAGGTGCCTTCCACTAGAGCAGTTGCACTGCATTCTGGAGAATGCTAATTTTTTGATTATTTTTTGCCCCGCTCAGTAAAATCTGCTCCCAAGAGGAAAGCACAGGGCTTGTCTCCGGGGAAATTAGGAAAAAAATCTTACAAAGAAGTGAGTGAGGAAGCTCTTAGAAGCAGGAAACCTGCAAGCCTAGTTGCCTTGCAGCCAAAGCATCTGTAGCTTCAAACGGGCATGGCAAAGCTGTTTTCCAGAGCTTTGCTCTCCCAGGGGATGCTGATATAGGCACTAGGAAGAGGCGTGAGATTATTTCTTTTCAGAAGTTTGCCATTCCACCTGGAAAATGAGATGTGAAGCCTTCTTGGGGACAGAGCAAACTGATAACAGTTCAAAAGTTCAGAAGGGACACAGATTCCTAAACAGGACTCCCCGAAGGAGGGCGTGGAGGAGTCGTCCCAGAAAAAATGGGAACCCATCCTTGTCCGAGAGTTGCTCCTCTCATTAAAAGTTCCTGTAATTAGAAGGGCAGTCTCTAACTCAAGGACATGAAGCCTCTTTCAGTCTAGGGGCAAACTCTGCTCTGAAGAAGGCTTTGGAGAACTACCTTACCATTTGAGATGACACCAACACTCAGAAACAACCCACAGAGAAACAGCCGGGGAAAGTGAGCACTGGTAAGCAACACTACCTCGATGGAGTTCAATAAAGCTCTCTGAAGTCAATTGCTCTAGCATTGGAGGACTCATTCTCATGCTTGGCCTGCTCTTGGAAAACAACCCAAGCTGAGAAGAAGCCCTCAAATGCTCACAGAGTAAAGGATGTGCAACCAGCAACCTTCTTCCATGTCGAATGCAACCATGTGACAAGGAAGGAGGATATTGCTGGTAGAGGGTCACCCGGGGCTTTATTCCTAACAAGTACTGTGTGAATCAAGTGGAGCAGAGCATGTGGATCCAAGCCTGGGATGCTGCCAGATTCCCGTCCCCCATATGGCTTCCTCCACCCCCCCCCCCCCCCCAATTGAAGGAACTCTAGAGGTTTTGGAACTCCAAGCCCGGATGGTCTACACCTGTGGCCAAGTGAGCCTAGATCAGTTTTTCCCAGCATGCTCTCTTCCAGATGAGTTGGATTGTTCCTCCTATCATTCCCAGCCAGCATGTTCAATCACATCAGGAGCAGGGAACAGGTCGGTAACGGCGGTTCTGGTGTTAAATGAAAGTGCAAGGGGGGGCTTCCATCACAGTCCTACCAGCCCTATGCTACTTCCACCTGCTTTAAGTCAATATGTTTGCTCTGCACTGTGGTTTCCCACAGATCACCCCACACATTTGTGTAAGAGCACCTGATTACAAGAGCCAAAGAAGAAGCTGGACTCCTCTTGGGTTGATGAAGACCACCATGGACTCTGCAGTCCATCTGCATCACTGGAGGAGTTGTGCTCGGTGTTTCACAACTCAAGAGTCCACTTTTCCACCTTGCCATAGCAGAAATGGCAGCAGAGAAGGTCAAGTGACAGCTGCCAATTTATAATAAAGCTGTTTGATCCAAATCCTGGCTGAACAGAAAGCTCTTACACATCCAACTCGGACCAAAAATGATCACAAGAGCCTGAAGCTAAATGGACCTGTTCCACCAGCTGTTGATAAGCAGCATATGAAAGGGAAAATCTCTGATGACTTTGAAGGCTATGAAGAGTGACAGTGGGCAGCAGAGGGATGGCAGATTAACTGTTTCATACGTTCCTCTCTTTGCATAGAACTGCACCTAATACAGGGGGGCATTAGTGTTGCAGAATCTGGACAGGGAACCAGGGTTTATTTCAAATGAATGAAAGAACCCTTGGAGAATTCAGCTATGCTTTTTTTCTTTTGGTTCTGTTTCTGCTAATTGTAGGATGGGGGAAAGGCTTCCTGCTCAAGGCAGTAGTACTTTGGGCATCATGCATTACATTTTTTGGGATACTGTACATTTTCATATTTTGGACACATCACAAAGCAAAACTCCCCGGAGAAGACAATCATGCTAGCACAGTAGACAGGACAGTGGAAAGGGAAAAGGAAGACCAAATATGAGATGGATCCCCTCCATAAAGGAAACCGGAGCCTTGAATTTAGAACAATTTCACACATAGGACATTTTGGGGGCTTTCATTCAAGGTTCGCCATAAGTAGCGGTGACCTGAGAGCACATAGCAATGACAAATACTGTATGCCATTTCAGTCACAGCAAAGTTACCAAGGATGGTGGCCAATTGTTGTATCTACCAGCTTATTTTTAAGTAGTCCCATTCCTGTTCAACAGCAAAGATGCCCTCTACCCTCTGCATACCTTCCCACATGTTCAGCAAGACAGAACCTGCTTCAGATTTGTTAACATCTTCTAAGAAGCAGAGAAGGCTTTTGTGGCTGGCAGGCCGATTCTGTGTAGCACCATAGTGAAGAAGGCTTCGGGTCCTCCTGGGTTGTCCTACTCATCCTATCCAAAATTCCACAGGCATTGCACCACATATTTCCAGGCCTATCCTTACAGGAATAAGAGCAAGAAACTTGCCCCTTAAAAAGTGGTATTCTCAGGAGGCATCTTTTGCATGGCCACATGGCCTGCTTTACAGTGGACCTACTTTTTTTTTGAAGGCATCCTGTGTTGAAGGGCTATCCAGTCTGAAACTGCCCACCTATAGAGAATCTTAAGGAGGAAGGCTTTAGGGGCTTTGAAGTTGCCCATCAAGAGGTACCAGCTAGAGGAGAGATGGAGGAGCAAGGTGCAGGTTGCAGTCTTCCATACTGCATTCCTATTTAACAATGTCTAGATTTGAATTTATGCATATAAATTAGCAAACACATTTTTATGGAAATGCATGCCCTCTTTTTTTAGTGATGCATCCTCTCCCTGCTTTTATATTATGTGTAAGTAGTAAAGATGGCATTCTGGCTAATTCCCACCTGCTGCCATTTTTGGTTCAGTGGCAAAATATGTGGTGTGAGTAGGTAAATCTCCTATATGGACTTGCCTGTGATCCAGACTCATTAGGTCACTTATGAACATTTCCCCCCCTTGATCCAAAGATGGTGTATGGCATTTTCAAAAGCACTCTTGCTTTCTTTTTGCATTCCAAAATGGGAGTCTGGTTGTGGGAAGCATCCAAAACTAGGTCTGGATGAAGCCCTCAAAGTGTCCATGTGTTCTCAAGGCAGTGCAGGAATTGTTCTCAGACAGTCTGCTTTCACAATGATGAAATTATACATATGCATTATAAGCCACTTAAATTCACATCCTTCCCACATCAGGAATATCAGGCCCCAGTGCAGACACCATGGGAAGGGAGTCCATTCTTTACCCAGTTCCATCTTTGCAAACATTAGCACCTGTTTAACAGTGTGGGTTGTACAAAATATGCTCCGTATCCTCATGGAACATCTCTGGCCCTGCATCCAGCAGTATCACATCTCTGGGACACTGTGCAATATCATGTGCTTGCATGCAGATAGTCACCCATGGTGTAGATCCTTCAAGAATGTTCACCCTTCAAAACCGCAGGTGCTCCTCTAAGCTTTGCAGTCAGGTTTAAACTGTTGCTGTGTACATCACATGTGAAATTATCTTCGTCGTGCATCATCGTATGCCTCTTTCCAGCCAAATTCCACAATAACATGCACAAACTTGCTAGCTATTCAGCAGACGTTTCCACAGTTAGGTTTTGCTCCTTCTTCATTTTCCTGTGGGCAATGGAAACTCTCCAAAGTCTCCCGTCATAAATATAGTTCTGATGGCATCACCGGGAGTCACACTCTGCTTCTTTGATTTTCAAAACCCCAATTATTTATATTTCCCCTTCTTGTCTCACAGCATCCCCATCCTTTGCACAACAATGAACTACCAAGTGATGCACAAGTCCCGCATCCACAAGAGGCCAAATCTGAGATAAATATCTGACTTCAATCCTGTACATTATTTGGCCAAGCTTCTATGCAGGAATGCAATCCTTTTTGTCTTTCCCCACACAGCTGCGGCCTTTCCTTCCAGAGTGGGCTGGATGTAAATGCTAACTTTCGTGCTGTGCAGGGAGCCCTCTTCTGGAGAAATACGAAAAAATGTCATTTCTGTGTTTTCTAAAATTTGCTCTATAGTACAAAAGAAAAAGAAGAAAGTCTTGGAGTGTATCAGCCTCACATATTAGCTGAATGCACGGCCTTTGTTCCCTACCAGTTGCTGTCCCATACATCCATGCCTTTCATATCTGCAGTAAAATGATATGCCGTAAAGCTTTAACACAATGGCAGGATGCAAAGAGCTATTCTGCAGCAGAGGACCTGAGATGACCGACACATTTCAACAGACTGGATTTTGGTTGGATTCAGATGTATGTATGCTGGGCTTCAGTGCTCCAGAGAGTCGGGAGACCCTGCTGACTGGGAACGGCCTGTGCTGCCCCAGAAAAACGTTCCATTCCTAGACCTTTCCCTTGCAGAAGACCCTTTCCCCTTGCTGAAGGCAGGTTCTGGATTCTACCTATTACCTGCAGTCTTTCCTCCTTCCTTCAAAGGAGGTAGCCACATGGCTGGCCAACACCTCCTAATGCACTATTTCCTTTTATTAAAAGACAACAAGGAGAAGGAAGTTCCTCCAGCTTGACCTTTCCCAGTTCTTGAGACGACTGAAGAAATGCGAGAGGTTCTGAAAGGCTGTTGGGCTGCCAGTCGCAATGGACCCAGTTCGACAAGTTCCATGCATGTGTGTGTGGGATTCTCCGCCACCACTCAGGAATGGCTGTGCCATGAGAGAAGAGGAGGTGCAACCAGTGTCAGCGGCTTTGGGTAGGACTTGGAGGACTCTCACAGGGCATTGGAGGTTCTGTGGGGACCATTCCTGGGGGTCACAGACAGAATTATAAACTTGAGGGTTGCTGGGAAAGAGCCAACCAAGTCTCTCCATCCGCACCCACCCTTTTGCCTTCCAGGCACCGTGGAAATAGCCCTGGTGGCCTCCTGCCAAACTGAATGTCATGTCCTCAGAAGAGCTTGGGCAAGAAGGAAAGGCGGGGAGTGAGTGAGGAGCCGAAAGGGGGGAAGAGGAGAGGAAAGAGGAGAACATGGGCCTGCTGTTTCCAGATGATTCCTTGTTCTCATTCCAACCCACGCCAACCGAAAATGAGCACATGAAGGGGGCTGAACAAGGACTCTGCCACTTTGCTGCTCTTGCAGCATTAAGCCCTTTCTCTACTGTGCATCTATCCTGTAGGTTTGTGCCTGCAAGAGCTTATTTTAGTCCTTAGGGTGCATTCACTTCCACGGGCATTTGGCACAGTGGAGGGCTCAGAAGAACCGGATTCGCCATGGGGAAACTAATTGAGAAAGTTACCTTGCCTCTCCCCCAGCCTGTGAATGCACCTGGACATCAAAACCACCCACTTTCTCTTTGCACGCATTGTGATCCCTCAGCATCTTTTTCCCAGAGCAAAGCAGAACAGAACAGAGTCCACCCCAGAGATGGACATAGCATTCCACCTCTGAAACTACTCCAGAGGCACAGAGAAAGGGAGCAGCTCCGCCACACACGGCCTGCTGTTGCTTCTAGCTAATGTTTGAACAAAGCCTCAGCACAGCCTTTGAACACATCCGCCTCGGTTCTTCCAGCCAGGAAACAAGCAGGAGTGGCAAATTGTTTTGCAGAGGTTTGGGGGAGTGAATCAGTGTGTGTGTGTGAAATAGATATTATATAGCGTCTGTTTACTTAGAAGCAAACTCTAGTGCATGTGGAAGGGAAGGGAGGGAATTCAGGCCCAGTAGCTGAACTGAATCCTCCACAGGGTCCTGTCTGACCTCTCAGTTGCCCAGAAAGTCGCTTCTTCCCTGGCCTCATCTTCTTTCCTCCAGTCACTGGATCCCTCACCCCTGGCTTTTGTGTATCATTTCCCTTTTCTACAAAGCTTGTGATGCCTCTCCTAAGGCTGCTAAACTGGTATTTTTAAGGATTTCTTTATTTATTCCTCCCCCTCCCCCTCCTCTGTCCAGGTGTGCTTTGAAGCTAAATTCAGCCTTTGGGTCGAAGGAGTTCATCCCTCCCTGATACACAGCATCCATTGGAGGCTGGGTTTTTTTTTTTGTTTTGTTTTGTTTTGTTTTTTTTGGCAAATTTAGACTTTCCAGCATCCGTAACACTCTTCACAGGAGACCCGTTCCTGCCCTGCGGTTCCCATTGGATGATCCAAAAGTTATTTGAAAACCCAAAGTCTGCTATTCCCTGGAAGGCATTGTGGCAACAGATTCGTATGGCATATAAATCAGACGATCGAGATCAATGCCTCCGCTCACTGGCTATCAAGGAATGAGTTGTGACTGCTGCCAAGAAAGAGAAAAATATCACTGCCAAAGTGTGTTACAACCACAACCCCTGCCAGATGGCTGTGTATGGCAGGTAACATTTCCCATGCTCTCCTGTTCGCTTCCCTGCCGCATGGAACTTCTTGGAAGCTGATTGAAAAACCCATCTGAGTAGCCTCTTCACAGAGGACCCTTGCTCATCATCTCACCAGCTGTTGCACGGATTCCTACTGATGCTCCTTCAGTCCAATCTTTCCCTCACAAAGTAAGATGTGCTTGAAGTGCCATATCACAACAGCCAGTGGTAACTTTCCAAAAGGAAGAAAATCAGTCTCCTATTCTGATGTGCTTTCTGAGCCCCAGACCAGTCAGGGTGACATTACTCAGAGTTAGTCCATGTTTCATTTCCTGCATATCTTGCAGCCTGGAGGCCTGGACCTCAAACAGGTCCTGTGAATGAACCTCTAGATCATCTCTAGTCATCCGATCAACCAGTGTTGTCTCTCTCCAAATAAGTCACATTTCAGACATGATAGAATTCAGCTAATAATGTGTACAAGGCATGGAATACAAGTGAGTCTGCCTTTCTCTCATAGTAATAAATACAGAGGAAATGACATGGGTCAGCTGAAACTTGAACTCATCAATATGGGATATGGAATCCCATGGAGGGGACTTAGGAGGTGTTCTTCTCTTACCAGCAGGACTCACAACAGTCCTGTGAGGTTGGTCAAAACGATGTGACCACGTATGCCCAAGAAGCTGGAGATATGGCCAGCTTTAAAACCCAGATTCTGTACCTTATTTCTGCCAAGGGCAACTGTCAAGCATAATTTGAAACAAAGCAGACATTGCATAATCATTATTCTTTCCCTCCCTCCATCTGTCCCCTTCATTCTCTCTCCCTCCCTGTCCCAAGCAACCTGGGAAGTCTGGTCCTGATGACCAAATTATAGAAGCCCGAGAGGGCCAGTCTTCTGAATCATGTTGTGCTAAAACGAAGAGCAGGTAAGACACCAAAAGCAAGGGAGGTCATCTACAAATGGACAACTCAGACAAGTGAGCCAAATCATAGAATCACATCTAACAACCTCTACGTTTCCTTTAAAGTTGTCCAATAGCAACATCAATGTCTCCCATTTCTCTCATGCTGTGAAATTCAGGTAGTTGCAACAACGTAAACCTGGTTTTCCTTAGCATCCCATCCCTGCAATTCCGTAATATTCTTGCAGCTTCCCCAATTCCCTGTGCTACTTGTGCATTTCGCGTACATCTTCACATGTCCTTAGTGAAGCCCACAGCATGGCTCTTTCACTTTCACAGCATTAAGACACCCCAACGACTTCACAGCACATCATCTAGCAAACCGCTCCGTACTTCATCCAGGAACCGCCAACCATAGTTGAGTCTCACTTTACACTGACGATCTCCAAGCCACCCTTCATTGTGGACTCAACTACATCTGCATTGCTGGTAGAGCAACCAGTCTGTGAAGACACTCCAACATCTACCAAAATCACCATATTCTTGAACCGTCCTATTCTTGGGTTAAGGGTAAATCTTGATGTCCATCATAGCAAAAGCCATTGGCCAGGACAAAGCAGGGCTGCCTGGTAAGCCTCCATGACATACTTACCCATGTCATGGGAACTCATGTGGGGCCACCCCATTGCAGCCAGCTGCCTCCTGGCTGGACGAGGATTTGCCTCCATAGAAGTCCTAGTCTTCCCCGTTTCATCTCTTGATGAAACAAGGGGATCCTCCTTTGGGGAATTCTATGAGAAGGATTTATAGTTGGAAGACAGAGAACTCCTTGCAATCTCTTGCAGATGCCATAAATAGAAAAAGCTGTCAACAGTGGGGAGCAAGGGTGCCTCCTCTAGGGAGGGGCCCACGCTAAGTGGCAGAGCAGATCTTTGACATGCTGATGGTCCCAGTTGCAATCCTTGGGCATCTCCATCTAAAGAGGAATAGTCAATGCTGGCCAGGTTAATGGAATTGGTAGAAGGCAAGTTCCCATGGCTAGAGGCAGGGGGACCTAAGGCAGACACCAGCCTATGGAAGGTTGTCTTCTCTAAGCATGGGTCTTTGTCACAGCCTCAAGTTGCAAAGCCCATGCAAGCCAAGTCCCCGGGCCGGGAGGCAATTAACTTTCACTTCCATGCAGGATCCACAGGAGACCACAACTGAGCAGGAGCTGAAGCTCCAAAGAAAGACCAGCACCAAGTGGGGGAAGGGGGCGCAAGGGGCTGTGAGGACATTGCCCCCAATGACAGCAAAGGCGCCTTGAACATCGCACCCCACCCTCTACCATGGATTCTGCTCCACATTCTCAGAGGGGAAGAAAGAGGAGCCGAGAGGGAAGACAGAAGTTGGAGACCAGCGAGTTCCTCGGCGTTTGACTGACAGCAACAGCAGAGCCACAGCCGCTGTTTTTTTGAAGGCTGGGTCTCTCTCTCACCCACTCTCTTTTTCTCTGCCTTTCTGGAAGAGGAGATCGGTTACAGTTGCGAAGGGAGGCGAAGGCTACCGAGCAAGTCACTAATGCTCAATATTCCAAATCCATCAAGGATTTGGCGGGGCAGAGTGAGAGGAGGAGGGGATGTCAGCGAGCGATCTTTTACCGTACTTCTTCCTCTCTGTCTTGTCTAAATATCTGTTCTTCTTTTGCAAAATGACGAGCAATGTGCTGCTTGTAACGGATTCTGTCAGAATCCCCAGGAAGGAGAAGCAAATCAAAGTTGAAGCATTTTAAGGTGACAGAAAAATCTTACTGCTGCAATCCAGGCACATTTGAGAGATTTCTTCTCTTTCCCGTGTGCAGAAAATACAAATGTTCACACACACACAAACACACACACACACATGCAGAGTAGCCAATTTCTTTCCAGTGGAACCCACAAATGCCTCTCTCATTGAGCAGATGATATTTTCAGATCCACTACACCGTGTTTATAGCCAGCGTGTGATTGCTGAGTATTCAGGCACTTCAAATAGGGAGGAAAAAGAGCAACGGAAGCATAGGGAGAAATGCAGAACACACACACACACGCACACACACACAAACATGACAGAGACAGGTTCAACCCAATTCCTTACCTGGGACAGAATAAATGCCAGGATAAGTTGAGTACTGTGCTGCATTTTGCTAGCCTAGAAGCTATCAGAGGCTTTTTCATTCATGCACTCAGCTGTACTGAGCATATTTTCGCTGTGGAACAGCCTTTCAGGAAAGGGAGGGAGGGAGAGAGGGAGGGGGGAGAGAGAGAGAGAGAGCGCAAGAGAGAGAGAGCCTTGAGAGTCAGCCAACTTCCCAAATAGAGTAACGGCATCGTCTCCAAAGCATTGGATAAAGCCTGATGACCAGAACCAATAGCTTTACAAGGATGACTCCTTCACAAATCATCACACATAGCGGGCATGTACCCCTCACAAGGCACACTGCCCTGAGAAAGCTTTCCCTTCTGCATTCGTGTGAGCAGCAGCTGAAGAAATCAAAATGTGTGAGGGTTTTCGAGAGAGCAGAAAGCTCCGTTCTCCAACACACATGCCTACACCTGTGGGGTAGATTTGCAAGGGGGAGTCTGTAAGTCCTGGAAGCAGAAAAGCCAAAAGACAGACCTCTTCATTACCAGGATAATCAAAGGTGCTTTATTTTCAACCACTTAAAAGAGCGGCTGCTGCAACCTTTAGTTACTTCCAAGTGAGAAAGCAAGTCAGAAAATGACAGCGAAGTTCTTTCGGGGCACCAGCAAGCTCTTCTGCATGTTCTGTTTTCGCAAGGATAGGAGATCAATCCAACTGGAGGGGAAAAGCAATCCCTCTTAGGCCAAAGATTTTCTGAGCTGCCCAGGTTGTGGTGGCACTTTGACTTTTCACAGTCACACAGAGTGCAAGCTCACTTGGAAGTCCCTGCCCTTTGACAGCAAAAACTTTTGACCCATTGGAAGAAAATGCCCATCATGTTCCATGATGATGAGTACGGCTCTTGAGAAGGTTCACAGCACTCTGGGGGCATTAAACCTGAATGGATCATTACCGTATATTTTCATTGCATTTTAAAAGAATCTGGTGTCCCCTAACATTGGATTGTGACCATTACAGTGCAGAAAAGGGGGTTTAACATCCAGTTCCCCCCACTCATTTCCCCCATCTGAGCTACGCCACAGGCTGGTAATTCAATTGGAACTACAAGTGGGCCGGACGATCTGAGGTTAGTTCCCATACATTTACACAAAGAAATGCAGTCTTAGTCACAACATTATACCAACCCTGAAGGCTGCAACACAACCACAAGCCACCAAGAACACATTTGCACCATTCCTGTTGGCTGTTATGCCACAAATACTTGCCAGCTGTCATACCAAAGCACCATAAAACTGCTATGGAAAGGGCCAAGAGCTTGAAACAATGCTGAATGCTGTTGACGTAAGGAATATAATTCCTTCACCCCTTGGCTCTCTAGAGCCGAAGCACTTTCTCCCTCCACTTTCAGCAATCAAAGGCTGTTCAGCACCACCTGGTTTGCCCCAGAGGACCAAGAACAGACTCCCATATCAGCCATTAGATATCCAGCCAAGAATGTGAAGATGATCTAGGAAGGGGTGTCAACAGGGTAAGTCAAATCCTTGATTGGAAAACAGAAGTTGTTGGTACACAATAAAACCTGTCTCTGCCCCTCCTAGATCAGCTTCATGATACCATGAGGAATGCAGGCTGAGGGGAGAGAGAGAGAGACCAGGTATTGATTCAAGATGTACAGAATACTAATTCTAGCAATTTCATGGAACAATTTATCCCCTGCAAAAGTGGGGGGTTTCTGGGGGTATCAGAGCACTTTTGTGGGAAAGAAATGGGAGGAGGAGGAGGAGACAACATTTGCTTTCAAGTGATGATTTAGCTGCCAACAGAATATCTCAGGAATATTCTCCCCACCGAATATCTACGGGGGTGAGGAGGTAGCTTCTAAATCTGGCAATATTATGCTATTGCAAGAAGGGGAGCTGCACTGTTTAATACCCCTGAACCATCTCAGGTTCTGACCTATCCTACAAGTAAAAGCATTATGGGGAAAATAGACGGCAACACAACTTGGTGGGACTCTTCATGGTCATTCATCTGCTTCAGAAGTGGAACGTGGCACTTCGAGGAGATGAGATGTCTTCTGCCATCAGTGGTCCCCCTCGACCTTCATAGGCTCCTGGATAGAATCCAGTCTTAGGTCCCTTTCCTGACATCAATGGGGAAATGGGCTCAGGGATGGCAGGGGTGACAGGACACAACTTGCCTCTTCCGTCTGCAGAAAGCCAATCCCATACCATGTTCCATCAGGCACATCTGGAGGCAAACGCAGGAGCCATGGCCCTGTGCACAGCTGCCAAGTGGCAAACGTATGCGGCACAGCTCCCTCCTGCTGAAATGACTCAGTTCACCCAGGCTGGGCGCTGGCTGTCCTCAGCAGGAGGGGCCATAAAGGCCTCTTGTTTTCACTGAGCAAATGATCAGGTTTCCCGGCTCCAGGCTTGCCCTCTGCTTCTCACAGACAACCCCAACAGCTGCAAACAGCTTGGCTCTGGGAGACGCATGTGGCTCTAGACCAGAGCGATACACAAGCCCACACACAACCGCTGTAACACCGAAGAGGCAGGTCTGGGCACAACTTAAGCTGACACATAAGGCGGGGGCAGATGCCGTCATCGGGGCGTAAGGAGGTCCAATCAATCAAGCACACCCAGCCACGTGCGCTTCTGCCTTTGGGCAGCCAAGGGCCATGAAAACAGAGGCTCCCTCTCCACATGTGTTTTTATTCCAGCTGCAGCTCCATTCCAGGGAGGGGTGTGCCCGTCCAGCATGTTGCTGAGAGCCGCAAGGCACCAATGGCATGCCTCTGCAAGAGACAGGTGAGAGTCCCTGTGACAGGACGACTTCAAGGTGAAGCGGATTCAACATCTTAAGACACTCCTGAAGAAAAACGCATCCCCCACAACTAAACATCGACGTTTCACTGTGCAGCCCCTTCTGCTGCTCCCAATATCTGGGAAAGAGTTCACATAAATCTCCCACGCCCTGGAATGTTTGAATGAAGGTGGTGGGTCACTGGGAGGAGCACCAGTTCAGGTCTTGGAGAGCTCCTAGGTGAGGCAGGACCTCTCCCATGGTGGGTCTACCTTCTTCCCACCCTTTTCACTCACCAGGCCTGCTCTTCTTCCTCTTCCTCATATACAAGCTCAGCAGAGAATCATTGCAGGCACAACTTCGGAGGGCTGGTGTCACACCTCCTGCTGGCCCTGAGCCCCTGCCAAAGTTTGAGTCTTTGGCAGGTTCCCAACCATGGATGGTGAACGTGATACCGGTCCTGACTTGCATGGGGACCTCTTGTGCTGGCTGGTCTTGCTAATTCAGAGTGTTTTAGAAACAATGAAAGGGCATCTTTGGCCCTGCATGGAGACCTGCTGGAATAGCATGGCCCAAGGATGTTGCCATGCTGCATCAGAACAGGTGGCCTTTGCTCATCCTCCGTAATAGCCTGGACCAGAGCTGTGGAAGCCAGGAGAGAAGGGCTAAGCCCTGCCTAGTCTCAAGCCATGCCTGATTTGCAGACATCACCCCCGCGAGCACCAGGACTTCCCACTTGGCCTCCAACACCTTTCAGCTGCTGCCTCTGAACCTTCCCACTCACGATCACAAGAGTGATGGTCATCTTACAGGTATACCCTGCCCTTCTTCCTCTTGCAAGGAACCCGAGGAAGTTGAACTTCCAGAGATGGTCCTTTCCATATCCATGGGTATATTTAGTTACACATGACTGACTCTAGACAGGATGGTGAATTCAGATCTGCATCAACATGCAGGCCCAGCAGAGACCAACGCTGTGCTGCCAAACATGCCCCAATGGACATGCATTCCCATGCACATGCTGAATGTGTCTCCCCCATCACCTCCGCACAGCAAGAGAAGATACATTGGACCACTCATAAGCCGCTCTTCTCCAATAAGCTGAAAATTGGATAGGATCAGACATATGCAGCATTTTTGGAGCAACAAGAGCTGAAATTGAAGCCCAGCAGATTAATTCATCATCCACATTCTTCTGGTAAGGGCAGCTCTTGGTCTTCAGTAGTCTTTCTGTTACTTCAAAGCAGCAGCTGATAAACGAAGCCTCCACTAAATGCCCGAGGCAAAACCTGCTGATCCTTTCCAGGGATTCAAAATTGCTCCAATGTGTCACTCATAGGGCATGATACCTGGAGAAAACTTAATTTAATGGACACAACATTTTATCCTCAGAGGCTCTTCTGATTAATTATGCTTTCCACAGCAATCAGATTTCCCAAATACCTAGAAATTATGAATTACGTGTGGAGCAAATTAAGTAATTTGGTTCTCATTTCAGGGTTTTCTAATTCCGTAAAATTCCTGGGGACTTGGGGGAAAATAATCTTTATCTAATTAAAAAAAATGCATCTAAGGAGAAAGAAAAGAGACTTGCCACAACCAATTTTCAGACTTGCACGTGACTTGGGAAATTAACAGATGTATAACTTTTATCATAGATAACAATAACTTTGAAAAAAAGAAATGGTGACTGGAACAATTCATCAGCAAGAATGCATTGTAAAAGTGTTCACCAAAAGCCTGTTTAAAATTAGAATTGGTATCAGTTGCACTGAGTTCAATTGTGAGACCAGGCTAGATGTTCTGGCTGCAGTCTGAAACCATTGAAGAATTTGAAGGAAAGGCATTGAAATCGCCACTTTTCCCCCAAATGGGCCACATCTCTGCGGGTTATCACTGAGAAGCAACCTTGCTTGGGTTCTTGCTTGGGAACCTTGGCAACCCCAGGCTTTTGAGGGCCCTTGGGCAAGCAATCCCTTTCCTCAGTGAGTCCAGCATCTCACCACCATCATCACCAGCTGCAATTGCTCCTCACCTTCTTTCTCATCCCAACCACCACTTATGAGCTTGACAGGCAGGAGACAGTGAACAAGAAGTAGCTGACTATACCTCCTTCTTGTCACTGCCATGGGCTGGATAGAGTGAGACCCAGCTGAAGAACCAGGAGAACCCTTTGGAGAACTCTTCTAGAGGGCTTCCATAGGTGGGCCCATGCTGGAGAGTGGGACCCATACAAGTGCCCAGCCATGCCTACCCTTGATGCCAGATCCTTGGCATAAACACTCAGATGATTTCCTACCAAGCAAGTTTGTATAAGATAAGCTTTGGTGGCTCTAGACCAAAGTCAGCGAGTTGGCTCCATGGCTGAGCGGGGAATAGAACCAGATCTCCTGAGGCCCAGTCCTGAGCTCTTAACCACTGCAGAAAGCTT
Organism: Varanus komodoensis; assembly: GCF_004798865.1. NCBI lineage: Eukaryota > Metazoa > Chordata > Lepidosauria > Squamata > Varanidae > Varanus > Varanus komodoensis. The sequence continues at coordinate 8,552,078 of NW_025335550.1, read as the reverse complement.
TTAAATTTGATCTGTGGGAAAGGGGAAAACGGAACAGAGGTGGGCTCATAGTAGCATCCAAATGCACAGATAGGGAAGTGTGTGAAATCCATTTTTAGAGTGGAGACCCACTGGATTCCCTGCACATGGGCCCACTTGTCATGGCCAAGCACCTGACTTCATGGGGAGTGTGCACATTGTGTTTCCCAGGAACAGAGCCCTGTGTGAATGCTACACAAGTGGCACTTCGGTCTACATTCATTCCACACATGATGAGGCACAGAATACAGAAGTGGGTGACGGTTGTCCAGCCTTTGTTCTGCAAGTGTTCATAGATTTCCTCTCAGCTTAGCTCACTTGCTAAGACATGGCCAAGCATGGGAAGAAGTCTTCAAATGTTAGAGAGACAGATCCTGCAAAGCGGTGTTCAGCCCTTATGCACTCACAAAACTTCAGTAAAAATATGCAGTTAATTCAGTTCAGCTCCTGGATCCAGCCAACAGTAAATAGGAAGCAACACAGAGAGTGTAACATAGAGAAGAACTTTTGTTTTAAAGGCTGTTTACTTTGGGAAGCATTTCTTTGGGGTTTGCCTGCTGGTTGCAATGCAGGAGAATGTGATCATGGAACAGAATTATGGGTGAAAGAAATCCAAGTGACACAAACAGGACAGAGAGATTTGCTTGTTCTTGCCCAAGAAAATAAATGTTGATGTTTAGGATTATCATGATTCCTGTTCCGCACATTACTCAGATATGTGTTTAATATAACCGATTCATACATATTGCTTAATAACTGCACCTGATGCTTAGTGGAACTTGAAAGGTTTTATAATGCTGGCTTAAGCTGGTGCAATCAATTAGATCATTTTATTTTTAATTTCTGAGAAACCATTAGCAAAACCACAGGGGCAGCCGGAGAATTTTTCCACCCTTATTTGCATTCTCTCTCCCAGTTTGCATTAGCAGAGGAAGACAATGGTGCATTGCAAGTGCTTCTCATTCAGAGCCATAAGTGGTGCTGTGTCTTAGCATCTAATGTCTCCGTCAGAATCCTGCTGCGAAGCCACTGAAATCTGTTATTTTCAGAGCATATAATTGATATTTCTCCGAGTAGCTGGTTCAAAGCAGAACATTAATAGTTTCAAATCAGCCAAGGATGCAGATTTCCCCACAGCAAGGAGGTGTTTGTGGACAAAATGTACTGGAAACACCAGTGAGGTTAGCAGTTAAGATAGTCCTGCAGGAGGGACGATGGATAAGCTTCTTGTCCTGCAGAAGTGGACAGGCAGAGGATCAGGTCAAACCCCAGCCGAATCTGTCCATCAAGCGCTGGCAGGTTGCACTCATGCGTGGCTCGGTCTTGGGAAGTGAGCCAAGCTGAGACCAAGCCCACGAGGACGTGCAGAGCAGACGTTGTGCAACTGGCACTCTCCCTCCTTACCAGACCGGATGCAGCAGCAGGAAGGTTGCTGCGGGTGGTGCTGAAGAGGGGCGCTGCTTGGGCAGAAGCCATGTGGCCACCATCCTTGGCGAGTCCCTCCAGCACAACTTTCTTCTGCCTCAGGTGCAGCCAAGTTGCTGGATCCTGCATGGAGGAGGGATGGTGCTTGGGGCTCTCTGGGTGGGCTCCCCAGGAGCTGGGACTCATGGCCATGGCCAAGAGGAGCAGAGTCCAAGCAGCCAATCCCAACGAACAAATTCCCACCCCCAGCATGGATTCCTCACGCATCCGTAGTCAGCACCATCCCTTTCGCGACTGTTGGGGCACGGTCAGTTTGCAGAGAAGGACAGGGCATGATCGTTTGCTCATTTGCTAATGCATCACTGACCCTTTATTCCATGACAATAAATGGATGGAATATCACAACCAAACAAAAGCAAAGCTCCCAAAACAAGAAAAAACAAGCCCATACCACCTCCACTGTGCAAAACAACCCCCTCGTCCTATTCTAATGCTATTAGCTGGCAATGGAATAGAGATAGCAAATCCTGGAAGAGGACATGAATGGCTTCAGGCCACGCCAAAATAAAAAAAGCAAAAATATCTCAAGTTAGCAGGAAAATGAACATTTCAGGATAGGTCAATGCAATACAGGAAGATCAGGTCATAGTGGTTTGGTCCCTTTTCATTTTGCTTGTAAAAGGACATCCACAAGTGAGTTGACTTCTGTTTGGACAATGGAAGGGTACAAACAAAAAAGAATAATTGAACTTCCGAAAGGATATCCTGTGCAGGATTTGGCTCATCGTCCCAACTCACAACTTCCAGCAGCTTCTGCCAGCATAGCAAATGAGCAGGGTTTCTTGGAGCTGTAGTATTGTACTGAAGCCAAAGAAGTTGCTTATTTCCTCCGGTACCCATGCCTTTCACCTTAACATTCTCCTTACTGGTGTCTATTTCAGACTGTAAAGTGTCTCTGTCTCTCTCTCTCTCTCGCTCTCTCTCTCTCTCTCTCCCCGTGTGTGTGTGTGTGTGTGTGTGTGTGTGTGTGTGTGTGTGTGTGTGTGTAAAGGCCCACACACATAAATGGTGCTAATAAAAATAGTAGTGAATTGTGTGCAGGTTGAGGACTTCCACTGATTTGTTCTTCTGGGATTCTCCTGGTTCTTACTGTATTTCATTGCCATATTCACAATGTGAATGATAAATTTTATGATAAAGTTTAATATTAAAGAATCCTATATATGGGTGTAGACAGTCCAATTTTTGCTGGGGTTGCTTTTTTGTTTATTTAGAGTCAAGTGCATCAATTTCTTGCGAATTGCCAAAAATGAAGACATGGGTATGTATAAAATAAGTCTATGATGCTATGAGGTGGGTTATAAATGCAGAAGAGGAAAAGGAAGAGGAGAGAGACTAGAAAGGCAATATAGTGAGCTAGAATAGGGAAGGCCCTGGGTCGGTGGTCCTGGAGTGTCTCTATTTGGTCTGGGATAAATGTTGATTCAAAGGCCTCTGCTTGCAGCTCCTGGAGTACTTCATCTTCAGACTCACCACCCTGCAAGGAGAAGACTGCTCCTTAAGGTAGGAGTCATGACCACCTTCAGGACCGGTGAAGATGGAGAGAACAGGCCACATGCTACAAGCAGCATGCAAAGGAAGTGAGACAGAGCTTTTGAAGCATTATATAACAACGGTTCATTTTGTATCTTCTGTTGTAATTATAGAAAACTATCATTCCTCATGGAATGATGAACCCTATCTTTGGTTTAGCACTAAGAAGGAAATTCAATTACCCCAGAATGACACGCAAGAAGACTTAATTCCACCCTGGGGAATACTTGCTGTAGTCCTGTTATACAAACCATGGAGAAGTCTCTCGAGCCACAAAATCATCTTGTTCTCCTCCCACCCCTGCTAAAAGATTTGCTCCTGGATGTTTTGAATGTCTCAGACTCAAGCAAGCCAGTCAGACTTTTGTGGGTGGGGGGATTAAATTACCACCCCTTCCCGCCACCATGTTCCCAAACACTCGCATATCTGCATTTTCTTTATAGTTTTCACAGCCCAGTCTTATGAATTTTCACCCAGAATTTACTGTGGCTTCCCCGGGGCCTGCCTCCACACCCATATGGTAAAGGCTCAATGGGAACAGGGGCATGGCTCTTTGTTTCCAACAGCAGCACAGCCAGAACTTTAAGCAGCTACTTGGAGAAGGTAGAAGGAGGAAGTGGCTCCATCAGCCACCATCACCAGCCGCTGCTCTCCAAGCAAAGAGGTTCTTCTACCCTGTCCTGAGGATCTGGGCTGCTCTGGGGCTCCATTTGGTGGTCAGAACCCAGAAGCCCACCTGAGCATCATGAGGCTCAGTCCCGGGCCCTGCTGGAGTCCGCAGCCTCCTGAGAAACACTAGAAATGCTTATGGCTGCAGTGTCTGTTTCCTGCCTTACTGTCTCACCTCGGCCTTGCTGCCTTTGGCTCGCCTTGGATTCTGCCTTGCTGCGTTGCCTCAGCAACGCAGCTCTACCTGGCACCTGTGGCTCAGCTTCTGCATCTGGCCTGGGCTTGCTGTGTTTCCTGCCGGAAATACCAGCAACTCTGTCTGTCCTCCTGCTCCTGAGCTTTGCCTTGGCCTTGACCACCTTTTTGATGCACACTTCCGGTTCCTCCCTTGGACTGCTCTGTGACTACAACTCGGGCTTGTCATTGGACCCGGAGTTTGGACTGTAGGCTCTGCCTCACCTCAGGTTATGCTGCCCTGGTCCCAGTGCCTTGCCTCCTGCCACCCACTGGGACCCTGCCACCCTGTCACCTTCACGTTCCCATACTGCCTTCTGCTCCCCACCTTTGCTCAATGCAGTCGGCCGGGACACATCCCAAGCCAGCCTGGGTCTTGCAGGAGCCACCCCCTCCACAGCAGCAGAACGAAGTCAAAACCTCTTGGACGGGAGGAAGAATCCTTTCCTTTAAATTTCAGACAGTATACAGACCTCCTCATATCTTCCTCAATGAGTCTGCCAAACCTCCTAGAGAGCATTTACACACTTTCAGACAGTTTATTTATTTATTTAAAATGTTTCTAGACCATCCCTTACTGTGATCTTGGGACAGTTTAACAAAGAGACAAAATAAAACACAGCATCCTAATACAATTTCAATCAACAATAAACCCCCCTCCACTAAAACAATCAAATCTTAAAACATGGGGAAAATAAAAAAGGGTTTAGCCAGGCGTCAAAAAGAATACAGTGACTGCGGCAGGTGAACCTCTGGGGAGCGCATTCTGCAATTGGGGCACCACCACAGAGAAGGCCCTTCTCTGGGGAGTCATGCTCCTAATCTCCTTCAAGGAGGACTCCCAGAGAAGGGCCTCTGCCCCAAAGCTTAAGGGGCAGGCAGGCACATAAGGAAGGAGACGCTCCTTCAGGTAACCCGGACCTAAGCCTGCTTACTCCCAGCCCAAGTGAAATACACATAAAACTGAGCCAAAAATGCCTGTTTGCTGAACAAGGCAGTCTTTACAGAAAGCTGGCACAACACCACCCAAAACTAATGTCCTGCCCCAGTCCATTCAAACATTCTCCTCATCTGAGCTTCTCCACAGTGTTTGGAGCTACCCCGGCTTGGTTTCTGAAGTGGAATAAATACAACAGGCTACCGCCAATGAATATGCGCATTGATAAAATAGTTTGCAGTCTTGGCAGAATTGTACACATGAACTGTTTTACTAATGTGAATTTATTCAGTATGTATTTACAGGAACTTTCTTTAAATATCTAAAAGGAGAAAGTATTGGAATTCATAATTAATGCATTTAAATCAATTTGCGTCAATAAGCCACTGGCTGCAGGATCACAGAAGGTGGGTTAGGAGGAGAAGGAAGGGGAACATTGGTGTGGCCCAACATCCATAGAAAGGGGGTTGTAGAGCAAGGAAATCAGAACACTGAACTTCCCCCTCTGAGTGGACTGAATGGACCACAGGCCACATGGATTCATGCGGATGGATTTTTATGCACTGAAAAAGCTGCAGAACAAACCAGATGCCATCTTACTCACAGGAAGAGACCCTTTTTGCCTGGCAGGTCTCCAATATGCAGGACTGCAGGTACTTATGCGAAAACAACTGTATCAAAGAATGTGGATGCAATTGTATGAACTACCAGAAAGGAGGTTTCTTTGGTTTTGTCAGGACTGATTAATGCAAGCATTAATGTCAATCATTTGACAGGATACATGGAAACAAAAGAAACAAAACTGTGGCAATTTGTACGTGCTCAGTTTCCAGACCTGATTCTAGAAGCTCTCCTGGCATTTATTATATTTTTATCACTCTTTTTTCATGTAGGAAATCACAGACTGGTCGCGCCTCTCCATGGCATCCCCCAATAATCCTACGAGGGTGCTTGGGCTAAGAGTCAGCGGCTGGCCCAGTGTCCTCCAGTAAGTTGCATGTCCAAGTGGGGACTAGAACCCAGATCACCTTAGTCTCAAGTCCAGCAAGTTAAGCACTATGCCATACCGGCTGTGAGTTATGCCGAAGTGGACTAGAGCTCAAAATACAGCAAGCTCATGGAGTACGAAAATTATAGAACAAGACAAACTTCCCTTCGTGGGTTCTTTTCCACCAGGAGGATGAGAGAGGCTGAAGCAGGAGCGGGGACGTGTGAATCGGGAAGACTGTTTCAACTCAAGTCACTTTCAGAGTTTACCTTTTTCTGGGCATAACACCGTATGCACATTCGTTTTTTTCAAAAGGGCACATGAATGATGGTTTCACCAGTTAAAAGCATTGCTCCCAAGCACCCATTTTTCATGCAGTTTTTCATACATGCCCATCCTGTCAAGCTTTTTTCTCAGATCCACAGATCCCACTGCATAGCTTTCAAAGCTTGCATCTGCATCCATGTTCAGTCCTCAGAGGTGAACTGACTAAAATCGTGTTCAAAAGAGGATCAGACGTATTTCGCATATCTCGCTGGGTAAGGGAGGTCTTTCCCTTTCCGTGATAGGTCTTCCGTAGCTGACCTTAATCCCCATGGTGTTCTACAGCCATCCTTAGATGCCATTTCTAAACCCCCCTTTACTATTATTTTGGTGTTGTGCGTGGAGGCATTGACCCATGGGAGGGATGCAAAACTCAGCAATCTTGCCTTCTATTCAGTGGCTGCTTTTGACCATGTCCCTCCCGTCATCCTTTCTCCAATCGCAGGCTCCAAGGTCTAACTCCTATTCTTGAACCCAGATCCTTTTGTCTAACTGTTTGGTGTTGCCATGAAACTCACACTGCCTTCCCTCCAGTTACCCAGAGAGTCCTGGACCTTGTGTTGTCTTCACCAAGGGAAAGACTTCAGAGAAGAGTCTGTGTCCCCTTGGGAAAGCATCGGAGGTCTAAGAGACTGAGCTCTAAAAATGCAGTTTTCCAAATTAGCTCCACTGTGAGCTGGGATCTCAAGCATTAAAACACGGAGGTACGGTATCCTGAGCCAAGGAAACACAGCTGAGCCCTCTTGGCAGAGAAGCAGCCAATTGCCTCCGTGAGGATGGCAACGGAGCAAATTCAGAATGAAACAAACTCAGCCATGCTATTAACCCTTCCCCTGTATGCAAGATCCATTCATCTAGGGACATGCTTTCTTTTGCCTGATTGCCATGTGGGATGTCAAGGACATTTCTCCGTAACTAGTGGAAGGAGGGGGATTTTTCCCCATGGAAAGCTGCAGCTGGAGGAAATTTCTTCTGCCAGGCTCTTGAGAACAGTGAGGGAGGAAAACGTTTGCATTCAGTGCCACTGTTAGCATCCATGGCTTCTGGGAGAAAGATCACGGTGGCCAAACAATGGGGCTGGGAAGCCCACTGTACGAGCCCAGTTGCTAAAGGGTTTTGCGAGCAAAGGAGATGGACCATTGCTCCGTACTCAATTCCTTTCCTTGGAGAAGAGCAAGAGTTTGTATCCCTCAGGCTACTTGACAACCAGGTGTTCCATGCCTTTGCAAACCGGGTGTTGGGTGGACAGTACTATTTTTGCCACTTAAGAGTTGTCATTCATCCTGTGGAGCAGGAAACTACAGGGACTGAGACTACTTTGCTCCAATACGAATCCCTCCTGAAATGCAAATTCTGCAGCTGCTTTCTAATGCTCCTTTCCACCATATCCCGATCCTGATCTGTCTAGGCTGGTATTGACCATTATGACTGGTGAAAACTCCAATGTCTCAAACAAGGAGCTGTCCCTTCATCTATTCTCTGACCCTTTTACTGGGAAAAGCAAAGAATTGAACCTGGAACCTGCTGTATTCAAGCCATTGCGCTTCTCTGCTATTTTCCCTTCTTCTAGTGCTGCTCCTATATCAAATGACAGAGCTCTCAAGCAATCTATCTAACTAATGATGGATTGGAACAACCTTATGTCCTTTTATGCTTCCTAAATCTCCATGTATATTGATGAAATAGCAATATTATATCCCCTGGGCTTTATATTGCTGGGGACTTGAATATATTATCCTTCAGTTGCAGAAGGCCCTGATCCTGCCACCATTCCCTCTTGAGGAAAAGCCAAATTAGGGCTTGTGATAAAATAAGGAAGTGGACTGCAGCACAGGAAAAGGGGAGATTGATTATTAGGGGCAGAGCACAGGATCGATTCTTACAGAAGCAGAATTTAAAACAATATTAATCACATTTTTGCATGGGGTACTGCTTGCCTCACAGAAACGTGCGCGCACTCAGGTTATAGCAATAAAATGAAAAGTAAAAAAGGATCAGTGATTAATAAGAGGTGCAGGAAAAACCTCATAAGGGAAGCACAGGCCATGCTCAAGAAAGAAAGCAGAGATTTTTGAGAAACAGAAATTGATTCATTCAAATGCAAATGACCCTGTTATTCAAAGATAGCATTACTGTGAGAGGAAATGTGATCTAGTGGTTATATTCTCAGCAGGGGAATCAAAGGAGTCCTCAAAGGAATGGCTTAGGATTGCTATGAATCCAACCTGAAGATTCTGCAGTAGGTCAGGTTTTCCTGATTCATTTAGATTCCACAGGCTTCAGGATTGGAAAAAGAGAATTTCCCCAAATCTGAGTTAGCACTAGTGGGCATTAAGTAATACTAGCAAATATGCTAATTTTAACTTGTGCTGAACAGACCATTTGAACTGGTAAATTGTGGGGGGATCAGGTTAAAAAATCCCAATTCTGCCAGAGAGTGGGTGGGGGAATGAAAAGCACCTCAAAAACTGTGAAATGGAAAGCATGGAACCTGTCAGTATCTGAGCTCTGAGACTAGGGCTGGAGAGCAAATTTCAATACGATCTCTCAGTCTGTCCTACATCAGAGGACTGTTGTGAAGATAAAGGAATGGTGCTAAAGGAATTGCTGTTGCATGTAGAATTGGACAAAGATCATTTTTAACTTCTCCTGCATACACATCTCTCTCTCTCTCTCTCTCTCTCTCTCTCTCTCATTTTACAAATGTCAGCAAATTCTTACAAAAATAAATGGAAATACATTTTCTCCCATTCGCACCAACCTACTTGAACAGGTAAAACTATTCCCACCACGGAGAAGGCCTTCATGGACTCATCTGCCCGACAGCTGTTAAACACCAGCAGCTTGCCATACGGTGGTGTGGAATCCACCCACAGGTAGGGATCCATCAGATTTGACTCCCTGGACCATACGGTGACAGCTCTACAGTTCCTGTCAGGCTCTGTACCTGCTGCCGGAGCTTTGCAGATGCACACCTGGGTTCCCACACGTATTCACAGATGCCCTCTTTTCTCCACTTCCTTTGGAAAGCCAGACTGAGCACAAGGGTTAGCCCACAAATACTTGGAGGGAGAGATGCTGATAAGGTTTGCCCCAACCCTAGTTTGTCAGAAGCAGAACTATGCATCCTTCTGGCTGAATACAAAGAAATTTAGAAAGATGCTGAAGATCTAAGCACTCAAAGCCCAGGGCTATGATGGGAAAATCTGCCCATGTCTTGTCTTCCTATGTTCTATTATTTTGTCTTGGGTTTTTTCTCTCCAAAACAGAGAATTTTAATAGATTCTTTCTGCAATAGAACAGTTACAAAATTCTGAATGGGGAGAGTTCCCCTTTTAAAACTTGTGCACTTTCATATCCCATTGAAAAAACCACCAACATATGTTTTCTATATTTGTTCACATTTACAACATGAAAATATGAATATTTGGGAAAGTGCACATGTTAAAATCCATACTTTTAAACCACTTCATTTTATGTGAATGTGAGGCCAAGTTTGGGAATACACAAACATTTTTAGGCAGTTGGCATTTTATTATTTATTTATCTATTAAAACATTTTTATGCCGTCCCATTCGCCGAAGCCTCGGGGCGGCTTACAACAATACATTAAAAAATAACTATAACATTATATTAAAAAATATAAATATTAAGTTAAAAATACAAAAATACCAATATAAAATAAGCCGCCCTGGCCAGATAAAATCCAATAATATTAACAATTAAAATGCCGCTTAAATAAAAAGGTCTTCACCTGGCGCCAAAAAACAAATAACGACTGGGGGCTGTGAATAGGACATTTTTGATCAGTTTGTGAACCAGAATATTGGTCTGCTATACCTTGGTACCCATGAACACAATGTTGCCTAACCCTGGTCTAAGGTTTAGCTCTACCTAGACTTCCCGGATTCACATCCAGGAAGGATGTAGCATCACAGCCCGGACTTCCTGAGAACCCAGTGAGATATCACATTTCCCTTAACATACCTAGAATAGAGAGACCAGGTTCTTAGGATTTAACCTGGTGAGTCTTTTCACTCCAAAGCAAAGCTCCTCATCCTAGTTTCATAAACACTCCACACTGCAGCAGAGACCATTCCTTGAGCTCACCCTAGAAGAATTAAAATTAGCCTATTTGTGAGCTGCTTGGATCCACCATAAAAGCAAGCAAATGAAACAAGTATATATAACAAGACAATTACGCTCGGACTCGGGCCTACTTTGCCTGTGAGAACAGAAGGTTTCACCGTTCCCCAAATAAGACATATTAGAAAAGCAGAAAGAAAAACGAACACTGTGGTACTGATCAAAGACCTAATGAAGCAGCTTCGAAATTATTAAGCAGAATGGCAGACAGGAAGAAAACAAGAACATTAGTGCTTTTCAGCTTCATATGTACTGGATTAGTAAGTTAGACATTGACTAATGAATGCAGGGGAGGTTGAGGGTCCCAGGTATGCTATTTTAGAGAGGACGGTTCTATGTATCACTATTGGATGACGGCCCTATGATTAAAGACATATTTGACTGAAGAAATGCTGAGTCCCAACTCTGGCAGAAGGAATCCTAAGATGGGAAACAGCGGGTCTAAAGTTCCGTATGAATAGTCAGCACCTGGACAGCTAAATGGGCAGGCAAACCGTATCAAAATTGCCATGATTATCTCTTACTGTGCATCAGTAGTATAAATTCAAACAAATAAATCTGCATATGCAAAATGTACACAGACCAACATCTTGTATTGTCCTCTGAGATGAAGTTGAACTGGCCATTCTCTGCAGGTGGTTTGTTAGCAGCGGTGCTGGCAGAGAGTCTGGGAATCAAGGCAGGGTCAGATCTGAAAGCAAAACCCCGAAATCAAGCACAGAGAGACCGGGGACTCGGAGCTCAGACATTGCTTAAGTGTCTCGCATCTACAGCCCTGGGACTGGGCCATCCTGAGAAAAAACACTTCTTCAAAGCAGCCAGTTTGCTCTGTCTGGCACCCCATACTGAATATTTTGAGGATGTCCACTTCTGTATTATTTCTGTTATTTAATTCATTTCTATACCACCCGTTGCCTGATCTCTGGGCAGTGTACTATTCCATGTAATTCATGGGAAGCACTGCAAAAGCAAGGAACCATCCAGAAAGCCTGGGAAAGGGGCAGAATTTCAATTAGTTCTTCACTGAGAAGGAGCAGAGTTGAGTCTGGCTCATAAATATCAGGAAGGGTCAAGAGCTGAGGTTTGCCTTTCTCCGAATGCTGCAAACTCAAAATGCTCTGGGTTGTTGTGTTGGGGAACTCCTCAGAGAAGTTCTTAGCCTAATGACCCTTCCTGGAATGCCCGGGAGACCATGTACGTTTTGCCAGAACCCTTTGGAGAGCCAATAGGGGAGTAAATAATAAATAACAAACCTGGATTAACAGTGTTTCAAGGAGACTTGCAATATTCCTCTCTGTGTGAGCGTTGCAGGAGCAGCTGCATTATAAATATCAGTGTAATACCCAGGAGGAACATGTAATCTCCGAGAAGCTAATTTGTATAAGTTGTGTGATTCCATTAGCAGGAGCAGTGAGGGATGGGAGAGGTGGCTGGAGGACTGGGATCCTTCCAGCTATTTCTGCTCAGGGGTAGTCGAGCACCAAAGCATAACTGGTACCCTCTAGGAAATTGACCATGCCTTCCAAGGGTCTCAGGGCGGGTTGGGCTTGCTCTCGCTCTCTCTCTCTCACACACACACACACATGGTAAATGCTGAACTAGCAGGACCATTGATGGGATCTCCTATAGGGCTCGCACCTAAATGAGTGACTTTGCGGATCTAATCTCTGCCACAACGGTTGCGCAGCAGTTGGGCAAGGCCATTGCTCAAGGATTCTTGCCGAGCATCCCCCTTGTGCCAAGAGGATCTCATTAATCTCTCTTTCTGGTGACCTTTGGTCTCAGGAGATTTATTTTGCTTTGCTTTCAATCAGTGTGCAGGTGAGCTTGTCCTGTATTCTCTAATGAGGTGATCTGGGAAAAATGCATCATGGCACAAAATAAAATATAAGGAATTTGGTCTCTGTAGGGAAGGAGAGGACAGGACAAGACACTGATGCGAGCAGAAACACGATGCCTTGTGCTAAGTTCCACTTGTTCTGCATTGGAGAAGGGGCAGATTTGTTGCAATCCCTAACCAATGGGATCTTTTCTGGTGAGAATTTCCTGGCCCCCTGAAGAATTTCAGTGAAAATCCTTCAGCTTTCTTTGTACTCCAACCAAGATGCAGAATGTCAAGAGGCCATTTGTGCATAGCTCTTGATGTCATGCACACACACAAAGGAGCAAAAGCTATCTTTCCACACCAAGAAATTTAACCAGAGCTACCATTCCATGCACTTATGCCTTAGCAGCATGAAACTCAAGGAAGGAGGACTTCTCAGTATGGCAGACTTCAAAGCAGTTTGAGAGTCTAACCTCAGGTTAGGACATCAGTGCTGTTGATCTTTGCTTGATTTTATTCCTTCATTGAGAAAACACAGATACAAGGAAGTAGGTCCTGAGACATTTCCAAGAGTTTTAGCATCTTCCAACCTTGGCAACACTCCAGGTGCAACTGCTTGGGTTCCACAGCTCTTCATAAATATCCTCCTATGGCTTCATTCACCAGCCCCACTGTGAGTTTGCACAATCCTGCCACAGTATTTTGCTCTGTGTGACCCTGCTCCTTCAACCACTGACTCTTCTCTCCAGTCGAAAATAACTGAATTAATAGCAATCATACATTGATGGTCCCACTCCCATCTGCTACCTTTTCCCACCCCAGAACTTCAAAATGATGCATATTGCTCTTCCTCCAGTACTCCGTCTTCATTTCATCCTCAGAGCAACACTCTAACCACTATGTCACATTGCCACTCCTCCATCTAAGTCAGTGATTCTTTGACCAAACTCTGCAGCATCCAGAATCAACCTGCCCAGCATATTTATTGGCATATTTCAATGTCAACACAATGTCAACACAATGCCAGGTTCTCACATACCACATACGTGCCATGGAAGTCTGCAACAAATGCCATTTGCACCACACACCTAGAGGGTCTAGTGGATAAAGTACCATTTTCCAAGCTGAGCCCCCCGCTCCTCTCTGTTGGACTCCAGTTCCCTAATCCTGAGCCACATGGACCACTGGGGACCACAGAAGTTGTAGCCCAGAGTGCTGAAGGGCACCAGAAGTGATGGAGAAGGCAAACAGAATGTTTCAGCCTCAGCTGAGAAGAACAACTCTTCGTTTGGCCTTTTATGCATCCATATGCAAGACAATGCATCTCAGCCTCACCCATCTGAAAAGCTGCTGCTAGGCTAAAATGAGAAAAAGATGCACACACCAATCAAAGCTCCTTGGAAGAAGGGCATGACAAACAGACAATAAATAAAAATAGGCAATTGTCCCCCAGTCTGTATATTTGTTATTTTCACAGTCAATACAGGACGTCAGATCACATCCATCATCTGCAGACTTTTATCCTCAGCATTCATCTCTTCTGAGTATATATAATTATTGTCTATAATAATTATTATTTTAAATCTCCAGAGACACTGGCATATACCCAGCTCTGCAAAAGTGCATTAAACATTTGCCTGTAGATAATTAATCTCTTCAAAGTTGTCCCCCCCCCCCGCTTTTTCTTACTAATGGTTGGCTTGGTTTCCTGCCCCCTTGTTCCTCTTTACAAATATACCTCTGCTCAATATGACAGTTCCCTCTGAGTTATATTGCCTTCAAAGTAAAATGCGAACAACCAAACAGCCCAAATGCTCATTCCCAGTGCCAAACAAGAGACATCAAAGTTACCTTGGGCTGGAAGAAAAACTCTCCTCTCATTTGGTCGCTTGCTCCATTTAGTCAGATGGATGTACAAGTGAGGTGGATATGAAAATGGATACCTTTTCCCTCTGCACTCCACACAGGGTGACTCTGGAAATTAACCTTTCCCCTTACCATATTTGCATAATATTTACCTCAACTGCTTCCTTTGCCCCGCTAATCCACTAATGGACTCACTGGGTTCACACACAGCACTCAGGAGGAGTGCTAGTCAGCCCTGCATCAGAGTTAAGTTTGAGAATAAATCCCTCTGGAAGAAAAGGCCCAGCTCAACTCAGAACAGGTGTGTCTGCAGTGGGCAATCAATGAGAACACTGCCTGCAGCTGAGTAAGGAAAGGCTAAGGGCCTTTTGGCATTTTGGGTCTATCTGCTTGTGGTTTGGCAGGGGAAAGTACAAATTTTCCTTATTCAGGAATGAAGAACACAATTTTTAGTTCACCTTTTAGTGCACTCTTACTTAATTTCATACCAATAAACCAGCCCAAGCCTGTGATCCTTCAAATGTGCTCTTCTCCAAAGCTGCCAGTGGAGTTTTTGCCTATTGCTTATTGCAGCAGTTTGGAGAATAGACGTCTTAGTGAATGAAGTGTATATTAGGCATTGCAATAGGAATTTATTACCCTTATTTGGGGGGGGGGGAGAATTCCCCCTGGCAAGGCAACAATGAACAGATGTTTAGAAAACAAAAATGCAAATATTGGGGAAGTGGTATTGGTGAAACACCATAGATTGAGAATTTTGCTGGGAAATTGAGCAAAATTGAGAATGGAAAAACAGTGGGGGCTGGTTGTGCTAGTGCGAATTGGTCCCTATGTTTTCTTCAGGTTGTAGTCTAAACCAGCCTTCCCCAACTGTGTGCCTTCCAGACATGTTTGGAATGTCACACCCAGACTCCCCGGTCAATGGCCTGGCTGAATGGGAATTCTGGGGGTTGAGGTCCAAATGCCTCTGAAGGACACCAGAGGTTGGGGAAGGCTGGTTTAAACTTTTAAAGAGATATTCATGGTCCTAAGCATCCTTAGGAGGTAGGGATAAGGTGTAGCACTATATAAAGGTAAAAGGTAAAGGTTTCCCCTTGACATTAACTCCAGTCATGCCTGACTCTCAGGGGCGGTGCTCATCTCCGTTTCCTGGCCGAGGGAGCCAGCGTTTGTCTGCAGACGGTCTCTGTGGTCATGTGGCCGGCATGACTAAACACTGAAGCGCACAGAACGCTGTTACCTGCCCACTGAAGTGGCACCTTTTCATCTCCTTGCACTTGCATGCTTTCGAGCTGCAAGGTTGGCAGGAGCCGGGACGGAGCAACGGGAACTCACTCCGTTGTGCAGATTCGAACCGGCGACCTTTCGCTCAACCAGCCCAGCAGCACAGCGGTTTAAACCACTGCGCCACCTGCAGTCCCGTAGCACTATATATATCTGCTCTATTCTCCAAACTAAAACCTGGATTGTAGGCATCACTCCAGAGTTGCTGGAAGCAGCCGCATCCCCTGTTAAAATCTGTGCATTAAGAGAAATGTGCATATCAGTTTTATGCAAATTTCCATGCAAACTTAAAAGAGAAAAATACCTTTGATGTAGCATTGACGGGGCAGGGAGAGAACTATCAATGTTTTGTATGTGTTTGGTAGACTTAAGGGGCAGGATGGTTCTGAGCACAACTTGGGCCAATCATTTGCTTCTATGTTCATATTTATAGCTATATTTTTCATCAGGGGACAGTTTAAAAGTAAGAAACCAATGCAACAATCTCCATTGCAATTGTAGAAGATTTTTGCTCATAATGATGAAGATTGCTACTACTTGTATTAAAATGCTGAAATACTTGACCTACCTTATAGCATAGTTATGTTTCTAAATGAGATAACGACAGTCAACACTTGTATGCTATAAATTGGACAAAACACATATTTCCTAATGCACCATTGCCCTTCTGAGGTCAATCAGCAGGGCATGGAGCCAAGCCGTATTTTGATTTTGATCTGAGGCACAGTTCCAAAACTGGCGTACAAAGGATTTCCTTTGGGGACCATTCCTGCCTGCCAGATTTATGCTGCATGCTAGTGAAATGCTTTCATAGTCGCTCAAAATCATGATTGTAATGGACTTTATGCCACAAGGCTAGCCTGGATCTCAGAGATATGACATGTTAAGGAAGTGCACACAATCATCAAGCATATCAGAACATCAGAGAGAGTCAGCCATTTTGTTATCTCACAATGCCACCTGGGGAAGGCCAACAACAGGAAAAGGAGGTGTCGGGTGGGTTTTATGAAGGCAACTAGTTGGTCACTGGGTGGCGGACTGGATGAAAATGCAGAGCATGCTTTGTCTTGCCCTTGCAACGTTCACTTGGCATCTCCCAGTCACAACTCTTATGTCTACCAGCAAATACTAGAACCAGAAGTGAATCCAAAGCCAGAAATGGTGGTCGGATGACAACGAAATGGTCAACCTGTCAGGCAAGGACAGGGGATCCACAGGCCAGAAGCAAATTGATCTGTGGGTGAGCAAAAAATTGCTTATGGGAGATTAGGGTCAGAACCAGGACCTCTTCTAGGATACATTGAATTCTATGGGCATTTGTGCCACCAGATCCTTTCTGGGTTCCAGTTCACCAGCTATTCCTATAGGCTAACCATATATTCCTAGGTCACTGTTAAGAAAACTACAGACCCTGAGTTACAGACTCTACATTGGGCTTAACCACCTTCCAATGATTTGATCCTGAACAGAAAGGCTTAGTTTCACCCAATAAAACAGGTTATTCCTCAAGGTTATACCACTCCAGTTGTTTTCAGCATAACTTAGTCTGGATTCAGCCTCATGCAAGCAAAGGGATGGTACAAACCATGCTTCAGTTCTCTGGGATCCTGGCTTAGAGCAATTTTTTAGATAAGAAATGTGGCAGACCGAGTGTACGAGATGCTAACACTTTCAGCTAATATTGACCCAAGGGTAGCCAAAGCACTGACACGAACACACAAGAGTGTGCAGTAAGATATCATTGTGCTTAGAGAAGACCCAAGTTTTGTAGGAGTACTAGAAAAAATGCGCAGGGGAAAAGCCAAAGCCGAGAGGATTAGGCCTGGGGCGGGGAAATGGAAAACCAGGAGGAATGGAATGGAATGGAATGGAATGGAATGGAATGGAATGGAATGGAATGGAATGGAATGGAAAGGAAAGGAAAGTAGCAGGCTGGCTGGAACTCTGAGCTCCACATCCCAACATTGTGTTATGGGCCCCCTTTGACTGTATTCATTTCTTACCCAGGGAATTCCAAGAGACTAGAAAAGATGCTGGGAAATGATGAGTAAGTCTCAGGACTTCTAAACCATTAGACATTACAGTCAAGTCAAAATTCCAGAGATGTTGTTCCTTCATTCTCCATTCTGAGAAAGGGCTGCTTTGCAGAATGTTCCACAAATAATTTCCACCTTGTGTTTTGTTTCTTTGCTTCTATTTTGCAGCAGCCGTAATTTCACTCCCCCAGAACAGAATGACTATAGGACTGGGGCATAAAGGAATCTAAGCTTTGATCAGTGTGAGAAGAATGCATCAGTTTCAAAGATACACACAATTCGTACACAGATTTCAAAAGTGCACAGGGAAATGTTCATGCAGAAAGAAGCAGTGAGGGTGGAACTCATAATGGACTTGAGTTAGAGACAAGCTTTGAAATGGAAATTTGAGAAATGAGGTGATCTTGAGTTTGCTGATTTGCCTTTCCCTAGAAGTGAAGATGAAAAGCAGGGGCCGAGGCTGCCAACGCAGTAGCCCTTGTGGCCAGTCCTCACTCCTGAAACACTTGGATCATTTCTCTTCCCCCAGTCAACCAAAGTTGGTGAAATGCTCATCCTAATTTCCCTCCTGGGAACTACCATGAAGACTCTTGAGAGACCACTTGGATAAGGTCTGCTTGACATAACGGAGAGATCCTTCAAACCTTCTTTAGTCTTGTTTCTTGCTGCAACAGTGACCGCTGTTACATTTGCCATTCCCAGACTCAATGACCAGGAAGATTTCAATGAACAGGTTGTGACAAATATTTTTACCCATTGCACTTTTTCTAGCAAAGCGCATTCTGAAGTTCTAACTCTGACAAGCTCTCCTTCACCATATACTTAACTAAGTGAAGTCTTCATACATGCAGTAGCCTCACTTGGCCATCCGCCATGGAGGCGCTAGAGAGAAAAGCCCTTTCTGCAGCTGGTCACCACCATGGCTTGCAAAGTTTGCTGCCTGTACAATGTTGTCACCATCATCTTTTCCTGAGCTCAGGGCTTCACTGGGGAAGGAGAAGGAACCTATTATTCCTGCAGCTAGATTTTTCCTCCCTCCCCCCTTCTCTCTCTCCCAGCTGGCCTTTTTCCGTAGCTGCCACATTTCATGTGGGCCTACATACAGCAGCATTCCAAAATGGAAGTCCTACCATCATCTGTTGAGTGTGTCTTGATTTGTACACAGTGTTAGTCATGATGAAGATGTCTCGTATATGTTAACTGAAAGTGTTCCACACAGAAGAACTGTTTAAGCAACACTGACACGCACGTTAGCATATGCTAAAAAGCTGCATCAGCTCGGCAGTCACACAGTCCTATTCTTCATATTGATTGATATTTTCCCCCCTGGTGGAGATGAATTGAGCAAGCTTAAGGAGTTTATTTCCCTTAGAAACAAACATCTTAATGGCAAAACAGAAGTAAGACAAGCCTCAGAAGATGTATTGGGGTGGAGTTGGCTGAAGATAGATGAAAGACTCAACCAACAATGAATATTAAGGTGAAATCTATTGTGAGGACCAAAAATACACTATAAAATCACAGAAGTTTAACATTGGACTATTATTATTATTAATAATATTAATATTACATTTTATATACCACTTTTCACCAAGGAGTCAAAGTCAGGAACATAAGATTTGATGGCAACAAACAGCAATAAATTCAACAATAATTTACAAAGGCCCATTACAAATTAATGGACAATACATCCATGTATGTGGATCGTAGCTGGCTGGGTCACATTTTAAGGAATCCTGGGTGAAGAGATGAGTTTAAGAAGTTGTCTAAATCTTTGAATTAATGCCGAGGGCTGCAGTACCAAAAGTCCTACTGCAAGAGCAGAGGTCAGCTTCAGGAGTGTGTGGTGGCCTCAAATTAGTTTTCTTTGATGATCACAGAGTTCGGGAAGAGGCATAAAGTGTGAGGTGATGGTGAAGGTGACCTGCTCCCAAGTAGATGTCTCTTGGGATGTCAACAAGTTCAACTTTCTGTTCACTTCAGGAATCTTGGAACTAGATTGTCCCTGGCAGATGAATGGGAGCCTCTATTCAAAGAACTGTGGTGAAGGAGAGAGTCTCCCTCTCAAGGTGATGGATTTTTCATTGGATGGCTTGGTTACCATCCGCAATTTCCCCCAATAAAATCTGCCATCTTCTCAGGAGAAGCTCTTTCAGGGATTTGCTGTGCAATACATGAATCGTTAGTAGCCAAAATGTTCTGGATGACTAGTAGATGAAGTTGTTTAGGAGCTCCAAAGCACCTAGGTCCTCATTAATCTGTTCATCCAGTTTGGGTCCGTGTACTACATACTGCTAGGAAAAGGTAGAACTTTGACCCAATGAAATATGGCCTCCAGGAGGTTCTGCAAAATTCGACCCTCAGACTGAAAGAACTTCAGCATCGCCACGCTACAAAGTGTCAGGGTCCACAATGCAACTATATGATATGGGAATTCCTGAAGGAGAAGAGCACTGTCCTAAATTTTCCAATGAGCCCTGTGTGTTTCGGATTCACGAAATGTTTTGGTGAATCCAAATGTCCCAAAGTTCTGCTGTGATATGCCATAGGAAGGCAAAACACTGCCTGCAAGTCAGCCGGTGCTTGTTTAAACCCAGGAAGAGCACCAGATGCCCATAACAAGAATTGGTGGTGGATTCTGCCAGGTTCCTGGGATCACAATTAAGGTCCATGGTTGCTTGTAGCCCAGCCAAGACTGATGCTAATGCAATTCCATGTGTGCAGAAAACCGAGTCTGGCATGTGTACTAGTGTACCACAATCTGGTGTCCCATACACAGATTCCCAGGTCCTTTCCCTCTGGAGACACACTCTAAAGAAAAAGAGGCCCTCCGAGGATTTGTTTTGGTTTTAAGAGGTACAGGAGACAAACATTGTTGAAACATTCAGTGAAATATCTGCATCTAACTTTCTCAGTAATTATTCCCCGATGGCAGAATTATAGAGATAGTTGGTGAGTTCATTTCCACATCAGGGACTTAATAATAGTTTATATAGTGTCACGCCCTCCCACATCATTAGGGTTATGAGTTGCAATTCCGAAAAGCAGCTGTTAAAACCCAAGCCTTAAATGTGCTTAATTATGGTACTATCACTTTGGGAAACTAAAGATAACTAGAATTATAGGCAATCTCCTCTGGAATTAAAGCAGGATTACCACAGCCAATTTCATTCCGGTGGATTCAGTATGCATAGAGCATGCTTGGTCCTTCAGCGCATGTTGGATCGTCCAAAGATTCCCCACTTGGGGGCCGCGATACCAATATGCACCTGGGGAACTTAACACCTTCCAATGCTTCAAGATTATAGTATTACAGATATGACCCTAAAAGTGCATCGAGTTTTAAAGCGCTGCCTCATTAACTTTAACAACATTCTCCTACACACTCTTACATCAGTTTAATTAGGGTATTCTATAACTAAACATTATGAGGACACTGGGCAAACAGTATACATTACTGGACTTAGCACAAAGAAAAAGTTTCCATTCTTGCAAAGGTCCATTAATGTTACCATTGTGTATGTACAACAAAAGTCCATAATATTCGAGAGCTTTTGGTATGCATTATGAAAGAGTCTCATGAGTGCACCTGCACATAAGCCTCACTGCATTATTTTCCTCCAAAGAAAACAGGGTGGGGGTGGAAGGAAGAATAAAAATAAATACCTGCTTTGATATTTGGTCTAGTGTCGTTGCAGTTCAGATACAATTCCTAGAAACTTGTTTCAATTTGTATCAGGCTCAGATTTTTCAAGCACAAGTCCAAGGCAACCTCACTTCAATTGTTTTGTGAGACATTTCCAAGCACAGGTTTTATGCACAAAACAGACACATTTTTGTCTGAATTGCCCCCAGTGTATACATTTTCAGCAAGCCATGTCCCCTAATATGCACAGTTTTAAGGGGAAAGGGGGAGAATTTCTAAAATACTGAAGGATAATTGCATTTCAGTTTTGAATTAATTCAATATTAACCGACCAAGTTCACTTTCCAAAATAAAATAGAAAAAATCCTCCCCAACCATATTCAGAAGGATGTTAGACAGTGTGAACTCCAACAAAGACTTATACTGACTTCAAGACAGGGTGTATGGAGACTTCGTGACTCCAAAAGACTCCCTGACTTTCTTTCAAGCTCTGTTATCTTCTTGATCTAGAACCTGGGCACCAGTGCATTTTCCTGGCTGTATCTTCTGTCTCTGGTCTTTTGATTCTTCTCTTCCTCTTCTGAAATGATGTCCTAAGTACTCTGTTCTTTTTAAAAAAATAAGTTTTATTTAAAATTATAATCCTAAAAAAACAAAACAAAACAAAAAGAAAACTACAAACAACATCCATCATCAAAAACATCGAGCCTGCTGGGTCAGCCCCCACACCCTTCTTTTTCCATTTATGATGACTTAAAAACATATTTAAATCTAAGCCAAGTCCCATTTCTCTAGCCAATAATAAAGAGTCCCAAGTTTGATAAAAGTCAGTATCTTCTTTCTCCTTCAGTGATAAAGTCAATCTATCCATTTCTGCACAGTCCAGAATCTTTTTTAGAATCAGTTCATCGGTGGGTAGTTCCTCACTTTTCCAGCGACTGCAATCCTCGCTGCAGTGATTACATGTAAAATCAAATACATTTCTTGTTTGCTAACATCTTCCGGTATAATGCCTACTAAGTACCCTGTTCTTGACTACATTTTCTTCCTCTTCTGGGCCTTCCCCCAGGGAGTCTACCTCCAAATTTTGCCAAGAAGTGCTGATGCTTAACATGCGAGTACAAGATGAGTGGAGCACAGTGCCTTCCTCAGGGGACCTGCGCAACATTTGGGCCCTTTTTTTCTTCACCCGCCTCATCCTAATGAGGGCTATTTTGCTAGACATCATTCCAAGGTTGTATTGATGGCACCAGACTCCCAGTATCTTGCAACAAAGAGTCCTCTGTACGAGACATGTGCTTTGAAAGCTCTGAAACAAACACCAGACTGCCACAAGCCATCATGTCTGTTCTTAATTGTTAATCATATTGGCTCCAAACTGTCAGCTAAAGAGCAATCGCTTCAGCTCCAAATTGGGAATGGCATGCCAAAACACTGCCTTTAATATTTAAAATTTTGTGGGGTGTGACGTTTGGAGCTGCCACTTGCAAAGGGCCTTGGAAATACCAGCCTGAAGCGTCACAGTACAGTTTCCACAAAAGTACCTTGTGAAATAGGACGGGCCTGAACAGCAGAACTGCTGGAGAGCAGGTGACCCTTTAGTCCTTGCAGGATAAAACTGAACAAAGATGGCAGCCTTCCCTCAAAGCTCAGCTACTCGTTCACATTACAGGGTCCCTGTTCATTCCCAGTTGCCTAAGTGATATGCAGTGCATTGAAATGGCACTCACCCAAAACTCTGCATTGCTGATTTCAAATGCTTCCTTGGCGATGTATTTATTTATTTAAAACATTTGTATGCTTCCCAATTGTGCCACAATACCTCTGGGCAGCTAACAACCATGAGATAAAAACACAATGAAAACATAACAAAATTATAACACATTAAAAACAACAATAAAATGTAGCAAAAAATTCAAAACAAAGGTCTATGGAAATTAGTTACTGAAATGTTTTTTTTTTTAAAGGAAGGTAATACGTATTCTTCACATGGATCTTGCTCCATTGGTTGGTTCTTGCATTGGTTTAGCACAAAGTTCAAAAGAAAGATTGTACATCAACATAAAGAACCATGGCATAATGGTTAGGAGTGCGGTACAGGAACTCGGGAGATCTGAGTCCCAGCCCCACTCAGGTAGGAAACCTACCAGATGACTTTGGAGTAATCACTACCTCTCAACCCAACCTACCTCCCAGGGTTGTTGTGAGGATGAAAAGAAGAGGAGAAGACTCTTCTAAGCCATGTTGGCTTCCTTGCAGGTGAAAGAAAGCCGGGATATAAATACAAAGCATTCATAACAATAACAATGATGGATCCCATCAATGCAATAATGGACAGCATAAACTTTGGTTGGAGTGTTTGCCTGGGACGTTGAGGAGAGAGTGGAATCATCTGGAGGCCAGAGCTGAACTCCTGAGCACCACTTCCTGCAGCATGTAAAGCTTCTAGTCTGATGGTGGCATGAGCCTGAAGAACTCCTGCAAACCAATGGATATACTGCAGATTTTCCCCTCAATGCTGCAGCACTTTGAAATTAGATTCTATATTAGGGCCTGAATATGTGTTTGGGAGAAGGATATGGGGCCACGTGGAGTGTCCCAATCAGTGGAGTGAAAGGTAGAGGGAGATACATTGCATGGTGGCCCTGGGGCATTGGAGTCCCCCAGAAGACTCACTGCAAAGCATTTGCTGAAGGTTTCCAGGGTAAACTCTCTTGTGTACATCAGGACTTAGCAAGTGAGCCAGAGGGCATGTGCAGGGCATAGCCTGCTCCGATTCTCTTGAATGAGTTTCAGCTGCTACAGCTTGAAGATGTTAACAAGATGCTTGGACAGCCTCACTCAGCCACTTCCTTGCTGGATCCTTGCCCCTCTTGGCTTACAAAAACTATCAGGGAATGAACAACCAAAAGGCCAAGGAAATGTGTCAGGTTTCCTCATGTGAAAGAGGGCAGTGGGGAGAGCACTCCTGAAGAAATTCTTTCAGGACCTAGTATCTTCCAAGAGCTTTAGGTTGGGTGGCAATTGTTCCTTTCCTGGACAAGGTCCCTGAGCAGGTAGTGGCCAACCAGCTCACAACACTCTTTACTAAGACTGATAATCTGGATCCATTTCAGCCCTGGCTCAGGCTGCATTTTGGCACAGAAACAGTTTGGGCCACCCTGTATGATGACCTATGTTGGGAGAGGGACAGGTGGAGTGTGGCCCTGTTGATACTTCTAGATCTCTTGGTGACTTTCAGGATCATCAACCATGCCCCAACTGTTTGGGGTTGGACCGGGTTAGGATTGCATTATTCCTACTTGGAAGGATGGTTCCAGAAAGCAGCTCTTTCGTGCATTTATATTTCCCACAATTGCATCTTACTTGAATTCTGTTGCTTATTCCTCTGGAGAAGTCCTTTTAGACTTCTTCTGGATCTGCATGAGAACAAAGTTCCATCCAGGCTGGTTAGTTCCAATGGTGACCAGCCATATGCCTCCTGGAAGCCTAAAATACAGAATGTTTGCTACTACTGGAAGGGGATCTTGTTTCCGAAATGAGGCCCATCTGTTCTAAGAGGCACACATTGTGTCTCTACCTGCCAAGCAAGCCAGTGGAAGCAAAATGATCTTTTACAATGAGATATTTAGTAGACTTTTCCAAAGACTTTCACACTTAGTTTAACTTGCCGACTCATCTTGAACCATACTTTCCTTCCAGATTTATGTAGCAAGACACATTCCAACTATATGTCAAGAAAAGCTGAATTTTGCAACTGGTGTCAATTATGCAAACATTCGCTCATCCTTGCTTGCTAACTTACAGTCCGCTTCCAGTTGGATTCCTTACAATTCCATTCTTTGAAAGGAAATGTACAAAAGTCTGATCTGTTGGAGCAATTCAGACTTATTTACTACACCTGTTTCTCTGGTTCATTCAGTGGTCCCTTATGACCTTACGCTGTGCGTATCAGATGGTGAAATGTTTAATTCATCCGACAAAATTGCAATCTGGATCACTGTGCTAATTTTGTTGACGAAGTAGGGCAGAGTTCATATTGTTCCCAACATTTAAGTCTAAGAAACTCGTTTCTTTTACTAGAAAATATCCACAAATGGCCGAGCTTGTGTTCAATTTATGCCACTGTTTCCAGTTTAATGGTGCACAGGCAGAACTAGAAACACAATCAGATGAAGACTGGGCACAAAAATAACCACAACCAGCACCACAAGTAGCCAGCCAGGTGTGCAAGTATGTCAAGAAAACCCTTTTCAGCCAGCAAATGACATTCTTGACATTGCTGCTCACTAAAATGTGCCTCCAGGCCCAATCTGTACCACAGGACAGCTCTGTTTGCCATGCTGTGCGAGAGAAGGATCTTGCACAAATCCTTCACAACAACCCTGGTTATTATGGTCCAGGTATGGCAACGCTCTAACCATGGGGCAACAGTAATATACTGTAGTCTGCAGAGCAATCCACCTTCCCATAACCAGGAATAATTTGTTTCTAACAAGAGTCTCCCCTGAAACCTAGCAGTGTGTGTGTGTTTTACTGATGATTCGGTGTGTTCCATCCCAGTGTGATGCTATTGTGAGTGTTACCATGATGTTAAATTGTGCGTGCCAGTTTTGCTGCTTTGCCTAGAGGCAGGGCAACATCCACAAATTCCTCTCCCTTCTCTCTCTACCTTCTCCTAGCTGCAAGAGTCAAAGCTAGGACATCCTCGCTCACTTCCTAAATAGCAGAAAGTCTAATTACAGGCTGCTTCAAAGCAGGTCCTGGAGAGTTTAAGGGGATGACAAAATATTTGGTTTCTGCAAATTAACGAGCAAGAGTGTGCATACTTCCTTTGTATGTCAATTAGCAGCATATGGAGACCAGCTTGCAAAACAACATAACTATAAAGGCATGGGAGGGTAGCACCGTTGTGTCTTTTCTTCTTGCCGATTAGCTAAATATAGGACATGATCTGATTTTGCGGAGTTCCCTACACAGATTGTTCCAACACCTGTAACTGGGCTGGGGTTTAGAAAGGAGTATTTATGTTTGTCTTACCTAAGATGCTGTGTCTCAACAGTGGTAAATATTTATAGCCAAATGTGTTGTTCTTGTGGTGGTTCACTGTTGTTTTAAAGTATAAGCTTTCATTTCTGGCTTTCCAAAGAGTGGGGAGAGAGACAGAAAGAGGCATAATTAAATGCCATCTTTAGAGAAGAAAAGTTTGAAGATGCTTCTGCAGGCAGGTTGGGCCCAAGTGCATTTTAGGACATTTGAGAAATAGCAGCTTATCTTGTACATTCACACAGCAATCCAAGAAGAAAGGGTTCCAAGCTTCCATGCCTTCCTAACTTGGCTTTGCCAAACGATTTCACTGAGTTGTTGAATGGGAATAATTTCCACTGAACATAATGGAGAATGCTTCCAATCAGGTATGAATAAGAATCTCCCAATTCCCCCCTCTTCCCTGGTGATGGATTTTTGAGGCCAGCAGGAGCAGGTACCAACAAAAAGATCCTTTCTTCCACAATTTATTTATTTAGTTAGTTATTTAGGATATTTATATGCCGTCCTTTGTAAAAGCCTCAGGATGGCTTACAAAATACAAATATCACCAAGCATAAATAAATTATCAACCCACTCTGGCTGTGGTTAAAATATAATGATAAAAATACAATATTAAAATTTATTAAAATGTTGATCAAATAAAAAGGTCTTAACCTGGCACCAAAAAACATATAACGACGGCGCCAGGCAGACCTCTCTGGGGAGCGCATTCCATAGATGGGGCGCCACTGCAGAGAAGGCCCTCCTCCGGGTACTCTGTCTCCATCATGGAGGGTTCCCAGAGGAGGGCATCTGCTGCCGATCTCAGGGGGTGGGAAGGCAAATAAAGAAGAAGGCTTTCCTTTATGTTCCCATAGTGACATCTGCGTGCAAAGCTTCCCAAATTCTCTTGGCCTTGCTGTTATTTTTTTCTTTTTTAACTTGTCTCTTAGCATAGATCGGTAGTATGCTGATACTTCTTTATATCCAACTTCCTATTTCAGGTATTAAATTCCACCCTTGACACGAGTCTGTATCGGTGTGATTTTTTTTTCTTTTCGTGGCATTTGTCTTCTGTTCTACTGTCTGCAGATAAATTTTGCTCAGCCAGATTTTCCAGCAGAGCTTCTCATGCCCAGAAAATAGGCAGTTGCTCACTCTGCATTCTACATGCCTCATCTTTGGCTATCTTGAGCAGTTATTCAGGTTATCTCCATGACATGTGTGCTAATGTTCACTTTAATGTGCCGAGAAGCATCCCACATCAAGCAAAAGCTCTTTGAGCATTATTTATAAGAGAAAAGAATAACTAGGCAGAGAAGGTGCTGCTTTTGAAGTTCATCTCTAGTAGACTCACAATGGCTCTTGTCCCATCTTGGCTGCTTTGCCCCCCGCCCAATTTTTATATTCTGTAAGAGTTGATCAAAAGTAATGAAGAGAAGTCCAAAGGCTAGGACTTAACATTAGATGTCAAAGGATAAATTTTGCTAGAGGTATTGTGCCTTTTAGGTACATAAGAAACCATGTTGTACCAGTGTTCTCCTGCTATTTCTCCATCAAGACCAACATCACCTATTCCCTGGGGTCTTTCCCATTCCCTGATTTCTGATTCTTTAAATTGGATATAGTACTATGCCAAAAGTTTTGATCTATTTATTTCTGACCATTGACTGAACAGAGGTAAGAAGAACTTGCACCCAAAGATTCAGGAAAGGAATCAACATAAACATTTTCCCCCAGTGTTTAGGGTTTCCTTGCTCATTTGACTGTAGGGAGAAACCCACCGGCCTCGTCGCCAAATGTCATATGGAATATTGTGGAGCTGGAAAAGGGGAATGGCAGGTTAAAACTACATCAACAAAGGATGTGAGTGGCTCCCTTATGGGAAAAGGTTTCCAAATTTATAGTCATTACCTGGGGCATTTTTAGTGTGAATAAGTGGAGCCATAAAAAGCCCCCATTAAGTGGAATGGCCTCATCCCAGTTGGTCCCCTCTTTCCCTTCCCAAGTGCATCGCCATGTTGGTGGCACTGCCCAGCCACTCCAGAAATATGCACTAAATGAAAATAAACCATTTTGCCATAATCCTCCATTCTGCTTCTATGTACTTTTCTGCTGTCTCCCAGTTTCCAAAGTAAACAAGGAGATGGACACATCACTCAGCCAATGGGAATACAGTGAGCACTGATGCACATGTTGCAAGGGAGCTGAGGAAAGTAGAGATCAAAGACTAGAGGTAGCCATTTCTGTGGTTGCTCTTTCCACGGGACTCTATGGTGTTTCCATCTAAAATGGCAATCCTGGGTCCAGATGGCAGGAGAAACTATGGTGGAGGCTGGGAACCTTATACAAGACTGTTGATTCTCTCTGCGGTTTCAGAAAATGGGTCCCACCATGCAGTAACTCTGAACCTGGGCCCTGTCAACACAGAAGACCCATAATGGTAGATTTTACCGTGGTTTCCTGTGTTCTGTAAACCTGCCCATATTGTGGATTCCAAGTCCCTAAACGCTTACGGTTTCATTCTCATCTTCAAGACTAATTGCTAATCCTCTGCAGTCAGTGATACCTTGCCTCTGCAAAGAGAGAAACCATGCTTTGCAGGCAAGGACGATTAACACAGCATTCCTCCATGTCTTCATCTAATACTTGTTGTGATTAACCTAAATGGATAAGAACCATTTATGCTAATCATGGCAGTTGACATCGCAGTACTTGTAGCAATGAGTTCCACAAATTAATTGTGGAATGAAGCTTTTCCTTCAGCTTGTCTTAAAGCTATAGTTAACATTTCTTTTTTTAATTGGATAGCTTTCACATGTGAAACTTTTCCCCCCTCTCTGCCCATCTGTGCTCTCCAACATCATAAATGAACTGTGGTGTACTGCAAGTTTCTAGAACCACCGAACCCTGTTCTTTGATTATACAATCCTATTTAAGCATTGAGGAGGGCTCCCACCTCTTTCTGCTTCCAGGCTGAGTCAGAAATAACATTTCTCCTCCCTTTGTTATACCATGAAATTTTCTTTTTCTAATGAGTATATGAACCAGTCATTTCTTTCTTAATAGGCCACTTACTGCATTTGATGGAGGAGATAATTAAATGTGACAGATCTTCACATACATCTATCTTAAAACTAGCACTCCAGGATTATAAAAGCCATAACATCCCTACTGATGAAACACAATGGAACATGAGCAAAACACAGTACAATATATCTGAAAACAACTGCACAAGTGTACAGGCAAACATGGTTAATAAATTTCAGCATGCTTTAAATGGTGGAAAGAGATGGCAGCAGTCTAGCAAAGATAAATCCTTGAGCTGTGCAGATATTAATTTGAGGCCATCTTTGCATGATTGGAAGGGCTCTGCCATGGGAAAAGTGACAAACTTTTGTTATTCTTCAAGGTGGCCACCCTCCAGAAAAGTTCATATGGGAAATTCGGGGAGGGTCCTTTGGAGAGAAGAAATGTGTTCCTCAAACAGAAGACAAAGGACTGAAATTTGCGTGCATGTGTATGAATCGAGGAATAATAATTCTGAACATCTCATCCTACTGCAGAAAACTATGACCAGGTGTCTGGTGCCCGTCTGTTCTGTTTCCTGCTCAGGCCCTAGCAGTTTATGGGCAATGGTTCTTAGGCTGCCTTCAAACCAGATTTGGACTCGACCTCGCCACACACGCACCCAAAAGGGGCAGTTGCAAATCAAGCACAGTCTTTAGTAAAGGGGGCAAATGGCTACCCTTTCATAAAGAGGAAACTTGGCCATCCTAAATATCACTCTGTTTTGGCTTAAGAGGTTTACTTGTGCAGAGTGGAAGCATCTAGACATCTCCTGCTGGTGGACTTTTTGTACCCATTCAGCGAGAGCATCTTGAATGAAGAAGGAAGAATGTTGAGCTGCAAAAGGGATACTTCATATCTTGGCCTATCCAGTCCCCGCTTTACCTCTCTTTCTAATATGACCCCCTTTCGCCCTCTCCAAGGTTGCTTTCCCGACCTTGAAGAGTGGGTGCTGCAGTTCTTCCTATGCTGGCCACAAGGACACGGGGGCAGGGGGAGTCGGAAGGATGCTTGGCTTTGAGCTGGAGTGCCCCTTCCCCTTTGCTTTCAGGTCTGCAGGTAAGAAGTCTAATTTTTATATCCTTTGCTGCTGAGTGCCCTTTTTGCTGTTACGCAAATAAACACCCCTTTAGAGGGAGAAAATGCCAGGTTTTCCCTCATCTCAGTAACCTTTATTAATACCCAAACCCCTGGACACCTGGCCAGAGGACGAGGACCAACAAAGTTAAGGCCCTATTTGTAATTCATCTTTCTGAAAAAATCCAGAGGAACTGTAGCACATTTTGCTGATGTATTGTTAATTAATTCTTAAGTGATGTGGGGGAGGGGGGGATCAGGGTAATTACAGATACACCCAGTGGATGGGTTTGGGCTATTGTTCTCCATCCACAGCCTATATTATATGGAAGGCTAACTCCTGAAATTAGTAAGAGAACATCTGTTCGGTAATAATTCATCTTTCTTTCAGGGTAGAATGGTAAATTAGATGACCGCTCAGCAGGTTCTTACTACTTTTGTATAAAAGAAAAGATCAGAAACATCTTAGACTTCAAACTCCTCTGAGAATTTTAGCAAGCTTCTCAATAATTCAAAGTATGCAGAAAGGAATTCAGCAGGTTCAGATTCTGATATATATATATCTTGCATATATATCTATATACATCTATATATATCTATATCTTGCATATACATATTTATATAAATATTAAAAAAATAAAAATCAGTGTTGCTTTATTTGCCCAGCTGCTTTCTTGCATTTCCATCACACTTGTTTAAATATGGTAACAATCTGGATCTCTTTCCCCCTGGATAGCAAAGATATGAAGTCATGCAAACAGATCCTTTGACAAGGACGGTTTGATGAGACAATCAGCTGCATTGTTGGAGGCGCACACACACCTGTTTTGGGACTGCCTTTTTTTGGTTTTGTTTTATTCTTTCTATGTCCCAAAGGAATTAATAAGCGAGAGAGAAAATCTAAGAGGTGTGTTGAGTTGGTGCTTTTTGCTGCGGCAGGAATGCCTGCTTTGATGGTTGTTTGCTCATTGGAGCATTTACTGTATGGGCAGTGGTTTTATTTATATTTTCATTAAATTGATATTCTGCCCAATTGGCAGATGCCCTTCTGGCCTGCTTACACTCATGGCAAACAACTTGCAAACATACTGAACAAAAATAGCAAGCAAAAAACCAATGAAAATATCAAATATTAAAGTATTAACAGTGCTACCCTTTAGTTCCTTGGTGGGCTTGTGGGGGATGCCAGCTGACCAGTAGGAAATGCAGGTACAACTTCAGGGCAAACTGAATAGGGGGCTGTTGGCCTCCATCCACTCCCTGCCCCAATACATGAGAAAGAAGGTTGCTGGAGGTGGGAGGGGCTTTGGGACCTACCAGCCTTGCACTTTCTGCCTTGCCTCTTATGGTTGATTGATTGATTATATTTATACCCTGCCTGTTTCCCTGGGAGGAACTAAAGGTGGGCCACATAAACATCCTAATAGTGAAACTCCACTAGATAAGCTGAAAGGGCCCTCTAGTGGGAAATCAGAAGAAAGGAGGGTGGAGACATAAAAATCTCTTCCAGAGCCCTCTCATCTTGGAAGCCTCATCTCTCACCTTTTGCAAAGGAAGGACATTAATCTAGAAGTATTTTAAAAGCCCAAACAGTACAGGTTCAAGATTATATGTTTGGTGGAAGGTAAATGTCTTGATCTTCTCTCTAAATGTTTGTATTAAATGTGCCGGGTGGACTGCCTTGGAATGGCATCTCATGGACAAGGAGCCACCAGTGTGAAAGGCCTTTCTGCAGTAGCCACCACTCACACATGAGTGTGGACAGGGACAAGCAGAAAAGTGCCTCTTCCAATTTGAATATGACTCTTCCATTGGACAAGACATTAGTTTCTCAATTGGAATAGTTCTGTCTGGCTAACATTTTCCTGTGTTCAAGCCATTCATTTTCTCTTATTTTATCTACTCAGGGATGACAAGTTTCCAAGTTCCCTTGGTCTGTGTTCTGTTGCTTACTCTAGAGTTGGAGCCATTTTGATTTCCAAACCATTGTTCTGCCCCTGAACACTTCGAATACCAGCTTCTTCCTGTGGTTAGGGACAAAATTCAATAAAGGCAATGAAGTAATACCAGCATGTAACCAGAATCAAGTCAGCAAGAGCTTAAAATTCTAATTTTCCACTGTTTCATATTCATGCACTTTTAATTTAAAGGGATGGTGGGAAGTTAGGGAGGGAAGGGAGCGAACAAAAAGCTCTCAGAAGGAGGTAGGACGAACTATTCCCATCGTCAAGATGTTTGTTTCACCCTCCCTCCTCCATTTGGAATGCTGATAAGAGAAGTTAATGTGCTGCCATAAAAGTAATCTGATGGTCTGTTGTTCTCCTGCAGAATGCATTACTTAAATTTTCAGTGCAAATTTACGTCCTGTTCCTGAAATGTAGCTTAGCACTTAGCGGGGAAAATGAATCTTAAATATTTTGAAAGTCTAATTCACATTCTCGCCAATATCTGCAAAGGGGTAGTTGGTGTTCCAATGAAATGTTTGGGAAGTGGGTGGAAGCTGTCTGTCTGTATGCCAATGGTGCTGAAGGTCCTTCAGACCACTTTGGAGAAGATGGCAGGGGCTGTCCCCCATTGGTGGGTAGGGCCAAAGGTGGAAGAGGGCTATAAAGCACTACCACGAGTAAATTTTAGCTTAAAGCTCTCGTCAGTAGTTGAGTATTAGGAGAGTTAAGGTTGCAAACTTTCAGAATGGGAGGGAAAAACTGCATCAGAGTCCAGAAATTACCCAAAGATTAGTGACAAGTGAGAAAAGGATGGTGCTGCAGAAATGATTAGGGCAATCTAGGAAACCTCATTTGGATGGACGCTGGACGTAACATGACTGTGCCAGACAAGCCACTTTCTTGTGTGACGTGGCCACAGAGGTGCCTACAGGTCTCATCCTCTTGGCGCCTTTCCTATCGTCCCACTTGCCATTCTTCCAGAAGGCCCTGACTGGAGGATGGACATTCTCAGGGGCCTTTTGTTATCCTTCCTAAAACAGCACTTCTCTGCTTTGTGATCCTTTCTGCTGGAAGGCTCATTTCCCACATGGGCCTTCTGGCTCCATTGTTATTCCTCTTTAGATCTATGGCTAAAGGCTTCTTCTTTCAGTCTCCTTTTTGGCTTTTGTTTTTAATAGTGTGACTCCCTCCAGGCCTTTAAAATGAATTAGGGTTGGAGCACAGTGATTGATTTTTATTCTTGTCATCAATTTAGATGAACAGAGTGACCTACTCAAGAGCATGTTCTCTCCCATTCCCTCCTCCCCTCCCTTCTTTTTAAGCCCTTTCTTCTTCTTCCAAAGAGAATCTTAAGAGAGGCCTCTGATGCCTGACACTGGGATTAGGGAAGCAAAAAGATGCAAGGGCCCCTCAGATCAAATGGAAAAGACATGAGCCAAAACGTGGGATTCCAGCACGTATAGGGTGCTGGTATCGCTGTAATTCAGGGAAAAGTAGGAGAGAGGGGGAGGCGGACAGGGGAATCACATCTTAGAGTCTTTGTTGACACAAGCAAAAATAATAATGCCAGGGGGAGAAATGTGTGGAGGCCATGGCTGTCCAAAGATCATATGCCATGCAGTGTCATATTTGAAGATAGAGGACTACCATTTGCAAAAAAACAAATCCATGCACCTCAGTTGTATTCTTATTTTGTTGGGAGAGGGCTATCCATTTCTTGTTGGTGGGGGGGAAATATGGATTTCACCTCCCTTCCCAAGCGTATGGACATTTTCCATGCGCTTTTGTGCACTGTGTCTTTCCCACCTGATTTCCCGATACTTCTGTGGCCAGGAAAGACAATCGACTTAGATGAGTCCATTTGAAATCTTGGCAGCCAATAAGCTTCCGCTCTCAAACAACTGAAGAGCTTTTCAATTTCCATTGGACACCATGCTTACATTTCAAACCATCCTCAAAACGCAGATCCCATGCATTACTTAGGCTGCAGATGCACCCAAGAGCTGAGATATCTCTTCTTGTTTGCAAATGTGTCTTCAGCTGCTTTCCTTGTCTCTGCAATTTCGCAAGTGTGTGTGTATGTGCGCGTTTGCATGTGCTCACACACACACGCATTCAGGATGGCATCTCCCAGGCTTGGGTGTATTAAGTTTGAAGCAAATCAGTGCAGTGCCAGAATATTTATTTTTATTGGTAATTTGGGCGTTAGCATTTCCACATTTCCGTTACTGGGCGGTCATCACATTCTGATCATTGGGTTCAGAAGAATGTATGTACAGCAGAGAAAGGTGGGATTGCTGTTGGCTTTCATCCAGATCACAAAAGTTTTTGAAGCAATAAAATGATACTATGTTAAGCAATAGGAGCCAGTGCTGAGCTGTAACTTAAGGCCGTGTAAAATATTGCATTGCACTGGGGCTTCAGCGAACTCAGTGCTGACTGACAGAAGAAACTGGGCCACAGACGATCAGAGTTTTGTCCTTCTGTCAATTACAGGGAACCACATATTCACCCTGCTCTTTCCCACCTTCTCCTTCCCTGACCTACACATGCCTAGATCATATTTATGGATGATGGAGAAATTAGTTCAGTTTCTACGTTCATACAAATGTACCCAATTTCACCATTTGGGGGAAAAAAGAAGTGAACACAATTATGATTCAAATGTGTACTCCTCCAGATGTTTGTGGGAATAACATTCAAAAGTTCCTAAGAAGAAGTACAAAAGGCTACAGAAAACCCTTTATTAAAAGTGTCAATTTAGACAAAATCATATATGAAAACTGAAAGGAGAAACATTTTCGAGCCGATTTGGATTATTTTTAAATAATGATTTTTTTTTAAGTATGGTTTGGAATGGAGAGAGAGAATTTGGATTCATATTTTGCAGTGTTGCCGTATTTTATCTGGTTGTACAATATATTGTCTTTTTAATTTAAAAATACATTAAAATCCTCAATGGGAATCTAATTTGGGCTTCCTTGTTTATACAAAACTGAGATACTTCATATGAAACAATTGCCTATATGCAATAAAATCAACTGGCTGATGAAAACATGGGAGGAATTAAACTTTTTCTGAGTGCAATCCTCTGCGTTCTTTCTCTATATTATTGGGAGAAAGTGCCTCTGAAATCAGCAAGATTTGCTTCTGTTTATGGGAAAATACTGGAATAGGCTTCTGGTCATAGATTTCTCAGTTAATCCAATGAAAGAAGGTGTTTTTTAATCAGAAGAGGCACCAGGACAAACAAATTGCCTGTGGAAGCAGGCACACGCATTGCAAAAGACAATGAAGTCAGTGCCGCAAATATGCAGCACTTTTGATTGTGGGGAAGAGAGACGCTAAGAGATTCTTGAAAGAGGAGAAGACAGGTTCCCAGCAGTATCAGCAGGGGCTGGGGGGTTGGGGGTGCAGGAATAAAACCAAAGCAAAACAACAACAACCAAAATATGTGGAGATATAATTCTAGTAGGCAGAAAGCAAATTAGGCACAATGAATATTCATGAGTTCCAAATCAGCAGCACTTTAAATTAATACAAAATGGGCCCCACCAATGAGGGTTTTAGGAAAACACATCACTAAATCAGGAGCTGATAAGCTATAACTATAGACCAGTGGCAAGTGATTTCTTTCCCTAACATTTTGATGTATTTTCCCTGTCCATGCATGCTTACAACAGCCTTGCAAAATGTTCCCTGGTTCCATATGGAAAGGCCACCAGCATCCACACATGAGCGAAGGGAACCCAGGCTAGTCTGTGGACTCCCTGCATGTGTGTACCCTCCACACTCATGCACAAGCTCTCCATGCTCCATTCACATCCGCGCACACACCACCACACCCCATTCTGTCCCTCTTTCCCTCACACACAAACGTATGGACACATCTTCAGTCCACACACACATCCCACCTCCTTGGCTCATTTGTGCAGATCAGCTCAAGTGTGTGTGTGTGTGTGTGGATTTCCCATGCCAAGACCTTCCAGCAAAAGGCCCTTTCCAAGCCCCAGCATTGAAAGTGGACCAAGACCTTATCTTTCAACCCCTTTAGATTAGACAGACTTGTTGTTTAGTTGAAAAGTTGTGTCTGACTCTTTGCAACCCAATGGACAACATTCCTCTAGGCTCTCCTGCCCTCCACCATCCCTTGGAGTCCACCAAAGCCCACACCCACTGCCCCAGTGACCCCATACAGACAGCTCAACCTCTACCGTCCCCTTCCCCTTTTGCCTTCCATCGTTCCCAGCATCAGGGTCTTCTCCACCAAGTCCTTCCTTCTCATTAGGTGGCCAAAGTATCTGAGCTTCCTGGACAGAATGGGCATGCCCAAAGGAAAGAAGATGGACATGTCCAAAGGTGTTGACACATATCAAAGGAGCAGAGGATGAGAAGTTTGCTGGACCAGGTAGGAACCCCTTCAGGCTGTACCTGGCCCACGAGTGAGAAGTGTGCCATTCCTGCT
This sequence comes from Varanus komodoensis, assembly GCF_004798865.1. Classification (NCBI taxonomy): domain Eukaryota; kingdom Metazoa; phylum Chordata; class Lepidosauria; order Squamata; family Varanidae; genus Varanus; species Varanus komodoensis. The sequence goes on along the minus strand of NW_025335550.1, from coordinate 8,515,502 downwards.
TCTGCAGACCATCCTGCCTAATCTATTCTTCTTTCACACACACAGAAACTTTGTCTTTTCGACGGGTAGCTGCACAGAACTTAGCTCAGTGTGCTGGTTTGCAGTGAGATGCAGGGTTCACCACATGGGTGGGAAAGAAAATTATCCCAGCATGCCACTAGGAAAAGACTGTTGTCTAACCGAAAATGCAGGTTTCCCAGTTAGTTTTGCACAGTAGGTATACATTAGTGGATCATATTTATATGTTGTGTTTGCAGGGTGCACATATGCCAACCAATCTCAGTAGAGGGAGAGACAAACACAAGCTTAGACAAATCCTGCTTTAATTGGCAATGCTTGAGGTGACAGTCTTTCCCCTCTTTCACAGCCAGTCACCGTCATGACAACGTTTGAAGCCCTGTGCAAACGGAAACAATTTCTCCCTCTCTGCGTCCTTCGGATCACTCCCAAATCCTGTTGACCATTGCAATTACAAAAAAGACTTTGAGGTTTTACTTAATCATAAGTCATGCTTAAATGTTATCTGCTCAGCTTCTGGGATGCATTCTCTTCCACGGACTAAGAAATCTAGCAAGCACATGCCAAACAGATGGTGCGGAGTCAATCCTGTTGAAAATAATGTGTCAGCCTCTTCTCACAATTCCTTTGAACAAAAAATAAAAAGTAAAAGAAAATTAAAAAAAAAAAAAACCAATGAGGCAAACACCAGATGCATCTTGTTTGCAAGAGAATTTAGCTCATATTAGAGATAAAAGGCTGACGGTAGTCATGAAGAGCAAAGCCTGCTACAGATTTTTTAAAAGCCTTTATAGTCTACCCATTGCAACCAAATCTGGAGAATTAGAATTTCTTCTTGAAATGAAAGGGACTCTCATTAAATATTTTGTTATTATCTGCCAAAACAGTTTTTCACTTAACATTTCCAAAGACCCCCATCACTGCCTGTGCCATCTCACGCTCCCCCTTCTCCCCGTCCTCTCCCCTCCTCTTGCCCCCCCCCCCGTGCATGCTCATGAGATAAAGAGAGAGATGGTGGGGATATGAAGTATCTGCATCAGAAGATGCCAATAAAAATCAATGGCGACCCTGATTGATCAATACCATTTTTGCTTAACATGAAACAGAGACTTCAAAGTTTTGGGTCTGAATGGATTGATCTGCCAGACTCAGTTTTGCCCACAATTTTCTTCAACTTCAATACTATATATTGTCCAGAATACATTTTGAATTTGAATGTTGGTAAATTCTTCGGCATAAAAATGTTTTAATAAATAAATAAATAAATAAATAAATAAATAAATTCTTCGGAAAGCTGAAAGAACCAATATTCTCATCCATTGCTCTCTTGGTGTCATGAAACTTAGAAGGCTGAACAAATCTGTCAGTTTTGCCTCAGTTGATTTTTTCCGTGATGCACTTTAGTTTGTCTTGAAATTTGAGAATGCTTGTATGTGTGTTTTTGTGCACATTTTTCCAAAAAAGTTCAGTTTTGTATCACAATTTTGTTTGCTATGCACATTTTTGCAAGCTATTCTTCTAATTTAATTTACTGTAATTATGTTCAGTAATGTTCTCATTTTTGCATGCATTTCCCTCCTAATACATTCATTTTATATGCATCATTAGATTGGACCATTCCACTGCAAAAATCTGAAGAAGTAGATCTCTGGAAAGGTGACTATATTTTAATCCGTGTGTTGGTTCAAATTTGCAAACTTGCATAATTTCTCATTAAAATGAGCGACAAAAGATTTCGCCTTTCATCTCCTCATGGCACCTAAATCTTAGATACTTTTATTCCATGTGAAATGAATTTTCCAGACTTTTGAAATCTCTAATTTTGAAATCTCTGATCTCTGTATCTCTGACAATAATGAGAACATACCTTGGATGGTTTTGTAGCTATCATATATTTATTTTATTTATTTATTTATTAAAACATTTTTATGCCGCCCCATTCGCCGAAGCCTCGGGGCGGCTTACAACAAAAAGATTAAAATAACATTTTAAAATATATACAATAAAATACAAATATATAATATAAAACATACACTATAAAACAAGCCGCCCTGGCCAAATAAAATTCAATAATATTAACATTTAAAATACTGCTTAAATAAAAAGGTCTTCGCCTGGCGCCGAAAAACAAATAACGACGGCGCCAGGCGGACCTCTCTGGGGAGCGCATTCCATAACTTAGGCGCCACCTCTGAGAAAGCCCTCCTCCGAGTAACCACCCTCCTAACTTCTTCCATGGAGGGCTCCCGGAGAAGGGCCTCTCCCGCCGATCTCAGGGCATATAAGGATATCCTATGACTTTTCAAAAGCCCACCATATCTCTTGCTCTTTTGTCCTCACCTTGAGCATTCTTTTCTGGAATTTGCCATTACACTTTTAAACCAGAAATGCAGCATCAGTCACCCACTCAAAAGACTGGAATATCTGCTCTTAAATGCCACAAAATGCTCATTTATGCACAAAATGCTCAGTTGGGAAAAGGAGACAAAGATGCAAGTTACTGCTCTTTCTTCCTAAAACTTCTGTAATTTTCTGATTAGCATGTATGCCAAACAGATGGCAATTACTTGCACTACATTTTACTGATTCAGTGACATTCGTGTTGATGAGAAAAGGGCCTTTTGAGCTATGTTGTGTCATTTCAAAAGTATAGGTTACAGCTACACAACTTCAAAAGGAAGAAACCTGTAAAGACAAAAATTAATCTAACCAAAGTGTGAGGCGTTAATTCAGCTTGCCGCAGAGGAGCTCAAACTGGGAAGCCAGTGCAGCTCTTCAGCTTGGAATGACAGTATTTTGATTATGTTCATTTCCATTCTCTTCTTTCACACAAGTGGCTACAGCCTTGTGGATTTTACTATGTTTAAACAGCAAACATTTGCAATTATTTCAAGATTGTTTATGAAGGATAAATTACCAGGTGAGATCCTGGTTTTTCTGTACAGATTTTGTTAAATCTCTTCTGTTTTGCAGATTTTCACTTGGATCAACTAGGAATTTATCCCTGTTGCATCTGATCCTCATGGATTCCTTGGATTTTGCCCACCTAATGCTGTTCGTCTTTATGCTTCTGTCCCCACAACCTGTGATCAAATGACTGCCTTCTCCATTGTCCATATAGTTGCTTTTTTCCCTTTCAAATGAGGGTGCCCTTAGAAGACAGGGTCTCCTAAGTTGGATCCAATGGCCCAGTGCAGACTCTGGTCACCCATTCGGATTTCCACCAGGCCTGACCTTGCTTAGCTTCCAAGATCAGGCAAAATCAGGCACTTTGGGGTATACGGAAGCTTTGGTTGACCACTATGAGAGAAACCACCCCAGGCTCCACTAGTGAGGACTACAATTTAGCTCATTTTATTGACAGATGCATTCCAAACGGGCATATTGCATATGAGGGGGCAGCACGGAAATATGTTAAACAGATAAATAAAGCCCATGTCATTGGCTAAGTGCTCCCATGGGCCATTTTTCAGAGCAGAAAGCACAGGCAGGCCAAATATGCCAAAGAAGGAAGGAAAATGGCTGCATCAGCCACTTTGCATTACTGCTATCCTGTAAACTCAGCAACACCACTGGAAAAAATTCTTAAGTGCCCTGGTGGCAGAAGAGGGAACCAGCTTCTGCAGGGAAAAAACTCTGAAGACGGATTTCAGCACAGTACTAGAACATGCTATAGGTTATTTGAAGACTGGTAGCCAGGAGACAGCTACCATGCCTAGACTCTCTGGTTTCCAAAAATGTATGCCTAGCCTCATGTTTCTTTCCTTCCACATCAGACCAAATGTATGAACTATTTTAATAAATGGCAGCAAGAATGTTTAGGGTTACCACAGTGCTTTGCCTCTTCAAAGAGCTCAATAAACATTAACCAATCAATAATTTAACTAATAAATGATGCATATTAAAGCAGCAAGGAGATTGCTGGTCCCACTGGGTAGTATATTTTCATTTGCCTTCTCAAACTCAGCAGCTCTATTGCTCCCAGTGTTGGTGCAAACCATGTAATTATTTGAGCAGTTCAACTCCCCTATAATATCATTTAATTCTCCTCAATTGCAAGTGGTAATAAATGCTAACGGGGACTTCATTTAAAACCTAATGTCTTTCGTTTAATCATGAATTGAATTTTCTCGTGAGCACACATTTGATGCTGGGAAAGGGGACCATGGCAGGGGAGTCAGAGGGATAGCTAGATTTTCCCAAGCTTCCTGGGAATTGTCCCCTTATAGGCACCCATCCCTTTAAGTGGTGTTTTCTGCAGCTCTGCCTTTCACCGTCCCGGACTCCCAAATGCTGCAGACATACCCAAATCTGCTCCTCAGCTCAGGAGTTTGAAGCTTCTCTATCCAGGTAAACCAAGGTGTGGGTCGGCTTTTGCATACCTCTTTCCATCAACCATGCCCCCTTGGTCTGGCTGGTATCCTTTGCTTCTCAGGTCTGCTAGGAGCTTTGGTACAGCCAGATATCTCCACCAATGCTTCTGCGACCATGTACTCGCTAAGAAGCAAAGAATTTGTCAGTTTCGGTTTCCTTCTGACTCACTCTCTTTTAATCTTAATGTCAGCCCACCCTTAACAGGTTGTCTTTGTCCAAAGTGATATCACGACCACTTCCAAATAAAATGGGTAGGCAGCACTGTTCACTATGTGATCCCTGATTGGCCAGGATCATTCTTCAAAGGTGAAGGAAACCATAATCAGGGAAAGAAAAGACCGTCCAGATAAGAAACAATGGCAATCCCCAGGCCTAGCAAAGATTTCTGGAAATATTTCTGTTTCCCTTTCTTGGAAGCTTTGTTTTCACTCCAAAAATATAAATGGATGAACATTCCTCATAGCCCTAATTAATATGTATATTAAGGGAGAAAATGACAGGCCCTTGTGACTGCGTTTCCAGAGAAACAAGGGATGTTTGAGCAAGCCAATCATATTTTGCTTAAGCCCCCTTTGTTAATTATTAGTTACTTTCACTGGAGTGATAAAAGCATCTTTAATATGCAGGAGCCCTTTCATCTTGGCCTAATTAAGGACCAAACTCAATAAATGGCAAATGGGTACATTAGTGGATGTTTTTTAATTTAAAAAAACTCATTTAAAACAAAACCTGCATTTCTAGGAAATCCAGTTCTGTTATCTTCTGCCAAATACCCATCATCACTGCCCTCTATAATTATGATCACGGAGCAAACAACCTACTGATTAGAGTTGGCCAATGCTATTATCTGTCAAATTATTGACAAAGGGAAACAGCTAGTCAACAAAGCTTCCATTAACAATTCCATCCATGGACATCAATGCCACTTTCAGTCCTTGTAAATATGTCACGTAAGTTTATGTTGTTTTCTGACTTTATGCTGACTTTGATGTTGTTTGCATCAACCTGCAAAGGTGAGGATCAATTTTGGAGATCAGGAAATATTCATGGATGGAACCAAAAAGGAATCATTGCATGTAGTTGAACAAGCTATTTAAGACACGTCTTATCTGATTTTCAGTATAAAATGATCCCAAAATGGGGTAGAAGCTAGGAAAATACAAACAGTGATGACAATAACAACAGAACCAGGAGAAATGGAAGAGATCAAGTTGAGAAAGTAAACAGTGAAGCAGAGAGGAGGGAAAAGTAATCAAGAGCCCAAGTAAATCAAAGCTGCAGGGGGTTTTTGCTGGTGCTGAAAGCTTACAAGCCTGCATTACCCAAATACGGAGGTACCATCAAGAGGCTGCTTTAAGATGAAAGATGTGCATTTTAGAGACAATAAACCTTGATTTTTTGGTATATCTGAAGAAAGATAAGAAGTCCAGGAAGGAAGGAAGCAAGGAAGGTTGGTAGTTTTCCAAAGTATGTTGGGCCAAATAAACTTTCTTCCTCTTCCTCTTCTTGCACCTGATTTTGTCTCCTTCTCTTTCTCATTTAACAACCCTGATCTAAGATGCAACCTCCTCCTAGGTCAAAGTACTTAGAAGGGAAAAGCCGGGTTTACTCTCTGAACATACAAGCACAGTATAAGTCTTCTCTCTCATATCTGCTCTCCCCTCTAAACCAGTCTTCCACAGCCTAGCTCCATAACTGCCTTTCCAATTTCATTGCTTGTCAGTTGCTTTTTGCCTTTTTTTATCAGATAGCTTCTATCATAGCTCAAAAAATAACTACAGGTGCTTCTTAAAAGCTTAAATGCAGCTTAAGTCCTGGCAAATAAATAAGAACAAAAGCTAGCAAAAGCAATTCATTATTGTTCTCCAGGAAAAGAACAAAACAAGAAAAAAGCACCCAAACTCAGGCCATTTCAGGTTTTGTTTCCTGGCAATCAGTCTCCTTTGGAGCATACAAAAGAATATAATAATTTCCATTTCTGTTTAAAAATAGTGTGTTCCTGGACTAAGACTGTAAGCACATGGAAGATTATTACATACTTAAGGATAATTTTAAATGTATGGAAAACTTGCTTGTGGGTAATTTAAAGACCAGGGGTGAAAAAGAAAAGAAAAGAAGAAAACTACTCCGTATTGATGATAAAAGGATAGTTTCTGGTCTGTACATTATATCAGACAGCTTCATTTCAAGATTCTGATCTGGGCTAAAATAGGTGGCAGTTCTCCGAATGAGGACAAAGAAATGAGTGACCCCAGTCTCTTTGCTGTCCTTCTTTCTACAGTCTTGTACAACCTTATCCAAGCCAAGACACAAACATTTTCCTTGCATTATTTCAGCAGTTGGTGCCTACCTGTCTGTACTGCTTACAGATATGTAAGTTACCTGATGGATGAGACAGATGGTGAGGAGAATACATAGGCAAGGTTCCTGGGCAGAAGTGTTGGGCAACTCCCAACTTCTTGCCGTAAAAAGATTAATCGACTTGGACCTTCCACGGTTGAGAAATGCTGCTAATAAAACATGTTCTTCATTATTCCACCTCAACTGCAATAATTGCTATAATTCTGGAATTACTGCGGCCCCATATCTGTACATGTTAACTATTCCAAAGTACGGAAGAGCATCTATTCTTGCCTGCTTTAATGTGCTACCATCAGCATGATTGAAAGGATGGCTCAGAAACTCCCTGGTCAGGAAACGTGGTTTTGTGGTGTTGGAGCAATAGAAATGTGGAACATGTTCTTTTATATTGCAGCTTTTATAGGAAATGGAGAAAGAAATTCATCATACCGTTAATAACAGAACCTTATGGTAATAATTCTTCACTTTGGTGGGGATGCCTATGTTTGCCAATTTTTTTATGACTGCGGTGCAAATTAGGAAAAAAATGTGGCCCTCTTCCTGGGTGAAGATAAGCTGCATTTGCTAAATTGTGTTGTTACGTTACTATTGATGTTCTGTTGTTTATTAATGTTCCTGGCTGTAATAAATGAATCGTGGTATTTTCAAAGAACTCCTGTCCACACTTCTGCATTGTTCTTGGAGTGAGATGCCTTCACTTCTCCCTGGGGTTGCCCAATCAGACATAGGCTCAGACAAGGATGCCAGACAAATCTGAAATGGATGGAAAAAACTTTGGACTGGGGAATCCACCCCACTGATGCCACATCAAGTGGGCATCTTCCAAGCTGTGTGGCTTCTGAGAACCTGCGGATCATTTTTTAACATTGCTTTGACTTTCAGGAATGGTATGCAAATGTCATGCAGAGCTATGGAAGTCACTGGAAAATGCAAAGATTTTGCCTTATGCCATTTAAAACCAAACCGAACACCCTCCCCCATTTTACCTCTCTGATCTTTCCACAGACTCTGCTGTGGAACACTCCTTGTGTGTGGAGTTTGCTCTTTGAAGGTATGCTGAACGGAGAAAAATATGTAAAGTAGGAAATGCTAGTGAAAATTACATAAACTGTCACAGACTTCTTTTGCATACTTTTCCAAGTTTTGCGGGGGGAGGGGAGGCAGCAGGGGGGAGGCTAATTCTCTGAATGAGCTAACAATGGAACAGAGACACTGGACACCCCTTCCATGAAGCCCATACAGAATGGATTAAAGAAAATCTGTATATCCTCAAGACAGGCCTGATCCAGACAGAGAACTTGGCATCGCTTGGCAATGAATGACTTTCCTTTTGAGCCTGAAGCACTGTGATGTCTGAGCCCCGGAAACGAACAGTGTGACATTGCAAAAGGATATTGCAAACAAATTAACAGATTGGCTAAGTTGTGTCAAAGAGCTATTCCATTCTTAGTATGTGCACAGCCTAAGCTGAGCTGACGGGGAGATCTGCAGAACAGTAAATCTACTCACATTCTGGGTAAAAAAACACTGCAAAATGCTTCTCTTTTGCTTGACAGATTAACAAAGGTTGGGTGCTAAACAAGCTTCCCAGTGCCTTTTCCAACATGTTAATAGTGATACCTCTCAAGCGCATCATTAACGATTAAAACAATGTGGGTTTGGAAATGAGACAGGGTCAATACTAACGATAACGAGCACAACTTGCTGGCCTTGGTGCAGTGTGGTGTGAGCTAATGAATCCTATTCTTAGAACCCTGAATTAGGAAGCGCAGGAAAGTGCACTGAAGCAGATGGGGTCCTCAGATTGCCAAGGGGATTTCTCCTCACAGCCTGTGCACCCACCAGGGTCTGACTCACCCATCCACGTCCAGATATTTTCCGAGTTTACCTGTCAAAACATGTGCTTCCTCACTACTGCCCACACATCATTTGCACATTGCAAATAAGGATGGCTTTGATTTGGTCACATCCATGTTTGGCTGTGGAACTGGTCCTGAGCACAGCATTGACAGAGGAACTCAATGCCTGCAGGTGCCATTCGCCTTCCCATCAGGGATGGGAGAACAATCTCCGCCTTTGGGATGAATATGGGATAGTGTAATGTGGTGTCCTGCAAAAGCAGAGGGGTTGGACTCGACGGCCTACATGGCCCCTTCCAACTCTACAGTTCTGATTCTATGAATATGGGAAACATCACCCAGTTCTCAGCAGTGCCTTAGAAAGTGGCAAAACCCATAGACCTTTAAATCCGCACTAGAATCTTTGTGGGTAGGGGAGGGAAACTGAGCATTAATTCATAAGGGCACTTAAAAAGGTATCTTGCCAATTTATCTTTGTCATGAGTTCCAGCTGACAAAAACTTACCTTAAAATAATTTACACTATCCATCATAAAAAGGCCCATCAAAAAGGAAGATATAGTTTCACTAGTGAACCATAAATTCCCAAGGACTTTTGGACAATGAACGATGAATAGCAGAGCCAACCTTTTCAGGGCTACGTACTCTGGAAACTTCACAGCCCCTGCCATCACGACCCTCCCCAGGTTGTCTCCTCATCCCTTGGCCTCGTTCTTCTGTAACAAGGGGCTCAAAGGACAAAACACACACTGTAGTTCAGGGGCTGCATTGCCTCTGAGCACACAAGAACGAGCCCCTGTTTTCATCCCTAGAGATTCAGAGGAGGGGCTTGGGAGGAGAAGAGGATCCACCGATCAGGCTGAGGGGAACCTGATCAGTTCGACCAATAGGCAAAGAGACTCCGGCAAGATGTGCCAGCCTTTCTTGCGGGGAGCGAGGAAACTGGTTGGTCACCGGGAATGCTGGCTGAGGAAGCTTGCCAGTGATGCAAGCAGGGTCTGTAGGCTTTTGCAGACTTCTTCTTGGCTTGGCCTGAGTTGCAGGATCTGGCCAAGCAGGAGAGGAAGCCAGAGGGTTCCGGAGGGACAGATTCCCAGAGAGTTCATCCAAACCCTCCTTGTCATTGATTATTTATTTCAGCAAGACATGACTCATTGGCATCACTGTAAAAGTATCTAAAATACGGTTCTCAGGGTATGGTAAAAGGTACCTGTACATGCCTAGAAGCATTTCATAGTGAAGGGGTTAAAGAATAAATAGGGATAATGTTAAAAGTATCTTTTATATTGTTATTTATTTTATATTATTTTCATATTGTTACTATTGTATTTTTCTTCATGTTGTGAGCCGCCCCGAGGCTTCGGCGAATGGGGCGGCATATAAATGTTTTAATAAATAAATAAAATCATCATCAGCATCATATTATTATTATCATCATTATTTTGGGCTCACGGTGTAATAGACAGGATATAAAATAAGAACAGGCAAGGGAAAGAAATGCAAAGCATGTTGCAGCATCTCCTTCCACTCTGGCAAATCTATTGTAGATTTGTGTTTTTATGGAAATATACCAGCTTCCAGTACACAAACAAATAATTGAATTACTAATAGGTTTTGACCCCTTTTCCCCTCTGTGCTAGTGCTGCCAATGACAGAGTCCAATATTTCACTCCAAGGATCATCAAATCCTTGATGATGAATGGTTTCTTCTCCAAACAACTTTTTTTAAAAAGAAAATCAAAATAGATCCTTTGCAGCATCTGTTCAACACATTCCCAAAACCCTTTCACTTTTTAATACCAGAAGATTAATCCATCATGCTTCTGAGTGAGGCTCATTTTTTATTTTATTTTTTTTAACAAAGTAAGGAGAATGGAGGGGTGGAAAAGCGTATCATCTAAAGCTGGCCTGCTTTTCAGGCTGACTTAGACTTCGGAGTTCCTTTAATGCGAATGATCTCCAATTGAGGAGATGACATGACCAATATCTTAATGACACAATAAGTTACTTGCAAGCTTGCCTGCCTTGCAAAGCAGTCTCTTGAGAACTGAGCCAAAACACATTCCCTTTGAAGAGGTAATGCCGAGCTCACGCAGTGGCGTGGCAATGAATATTTCATCGCTGGTAAGAGATACCTCCCTCTTCCCCTGCAGATACAAAACGACACATAAAGCAAAATGCAAAGCACAGAGAACAATCTGAACGGTTGTAGACTTGTGTGTATTTCATTCCTTCCTCTTCTAAAAGAAAGAAATAAGAAAATCAAGAACTGATTTGAATAATTGAACTCAGACTACAGCAAATGGCAGTGTAATTCATGGAAATGTATTGCAAAATGCTGAATTTTATAGAAGGTGAGAACATAGGTATTCATTGGTAGGAGCAGAAATTGATGAAATGTCATGTTCTTCAGTTTCAACTGAGCCTGAACTTCAGAGAAGGAACTGGCTGGGGAGGAACCCATAGCCTACTCAAAGGTCCTTCCAGGACGGAGGCGCCTATTTAACCAAACTGCTTGGGTTGAAAAGTCCCACCCCTTGGGCAGACCCTGTCACTGCCACTCTGTAATCCAATGGCATTTTGAAGGTATATATAGCTCCTCAAAAGGTGGTGCTTCCACTACCAGGACTGGTCTGGCTAGGCTCAAAAAGACCTTCACACCTTGCTGAAGCAACAACTCTGCTCTGCCCAAGCTTCAGCCAACCCTGCTATACCTTTAATGGCTTCACCTTCTCTGATGAGACCAGTAAGGTATGGCAGAATCACATCTGCCATTGGGTTGCTCACAGTTAGAGACAGACATGTTCATCAATTTCACTTTCTCATTTTTCTAGTCTTTATTCATTTCACTGCGAGTGTTTTGGGAGTCCTTTTTAAGTTTGAAAATTCCTAAGTATTTTCTGCACAGTTGTCTTACCAGACATCCTCTCCTTAACAGAAATATATTCCCAAACAATTTGCCTTTTATAATGCATTTAATAATTTTTCCCCTAATAGACACATTTCTGTGCATGCATTTTAACTGAAGAACTCCACCACAACATGCAGAAAAACGTGAAATTTGAAAGACAGAAAAGTTTTGCTTTGCATAACGGTTTGTAAAATGATGAGTTTCCACACTTCCTACTCATAGTGACAATTGACACTCAAGTCAGACCTGCTTCCTTTAACATCCACTTTCTCCGTGGATGTGAAGCAGAGAGAGAAAGAGACTGTGCCACATTTCCTCACTCCTCAACATCCTCTTTTGTCAGTAAAAATAAGTGAAGCAGAAGGATTATTTTTGTCTAAGCCTCCTCTTCAAGACGCCTCAGTCATCTGGCAGCTTCACACATTGTCTCTTTGGAGACGTCTGTGCAATGGAACAACACAGAGGGGCAAGAATCCCATGCTGGCCTGGAGGTTTGTTCCATCGGGGAAGACTCCCTGACAGATAGAAATCTATTTGATTGCAGAATTGTCTCCTAGGGGAATCATCTTGCAGCAAGATTCTAGGGGGAATAATTGCATGCAGTAAAATATTAAACACGAAAAGAAATGGTCAACGGGTAGTGTTTTGAAGAGAAGTGTTACGTTATATTTAGTCTGGTGTAATTGTGCTCTGCATGAGGCCTAATGAAATGCTAATTGATTGAAAGTGCAGTCATTAAGGGTCCTAACTGGTGGCCAGTACTGGGACTGGTTGATAGCTGTCTTGAAAGACCAAAAAGCCAGGTGGCTGAGGCTGGAAATCCGCTGGCTATCGGGTCTTTCACGATATTACCTTTCAGCTTACAAGCTTGAAGGATACAGCCCCATCCATTCCAAAGCATCCTCGATTTTTTATGCCCCAAACTGAAACAAATTACTAGATGGGTGCTTTCCTGATTTTTTAAAAAATAAACTTGTGCAAATCATGGCTTGCTTTTGAAAAAGAAATGTGTGTACTGCTCCTGGTCAGATCAAGTCAGTGCCAGCAGGGGAAATGGACATGAATCCAGAGGGTCATGTCTGAAAACCAATTGGATCCCCTTTCCCACAGGATTCATCACACGTCCCAGTGTTGCCTGTGCCACCAGGTTTGGGCTAGGAGCCTTACCCAGCCCTTGCTTGGGAGGTCAGAGCTTCAGCAAGGGATTTCCGGAATGCCAAGCACGTGTCCTGCGACTGGCCTGCGACCCTCCCCTGCCCCACAGCCTGGTGCCTCGAGACACCCCGTGTCAAGAGCGGGCAAGTGCAGTCACTGGGGACAGAGCTGCGAGTTCTGCTGAATGAGGAAGGCAATGACCTGATTTGCTTGTGCACACCTTGCAGCTGATCGTACACGCCAATCACACCTTCTGATCAGGCATTATTCATCCAAGTATTAATTTGCCTACATTACAACATGACCTGCATCCAACTAGCCATGATAATGGGTTTAGTTTATGTGCATAATTCTGCATAAGCAGGTGTGTGTGGAGGGGGGGGAGCACCCTGAGATAGCTCTTTGGTTTGGGGGGAGCACTGGTACTAATCTTTGTTTTTACCACTTTCAAGATTCTTTTGACTGACAGCTATTCAGATGGCTGCTTCTCTGGGCTATATTTGCACGTTATATGAGAGAGAGAGAGAGAGAGAGAGAGAGAGAGAGAGAGAGAGAGAGAGAGAAGCCTATTGTATCTACCAAGACCTTGTGTTGTCTGTCACTTTTGTTTTTATTTTATTCAATCAGGTACCTGTCACTTTTGCTGAAACATGACTCTCATTCTTTATGTGCTTTCCCCCCTTTCCTAAACACCTTCATCATCTCTTGAAAATTAGCTTTTCTTCAAACATAAGCTATGGTTTCTCTCCCCTTTCCCTCTTTCAGCCAGCCCTTGAAATCCGCACCAGCAATCAACAACAGGAGCAATTTTGCAATGGCTGAAACAAATTGTGGAAGGAAATTATGGAAACTAAAACACGGAACTGAATTCCCCCAACTCCAGCCCTGATTTATGCGCCCAAGTGGTAGCAAGGTCAGTCAAAGGGGATGTTTAAGGCCTCCTAGCCTCCAATGATCAGGTTTGCTCTTTGCACTGACAGAAGTGGGTAATAAGGAGTCATTGCTAGCATTTGTAGCATCAAGTGATTGCAGAAAGAAAACTGTGGCCAAAGTTCCTTAGAAGATCAGTCCTTTTAAACCTCTGCTGTTTTCTGATTATATGTCTGTCTGCACAACAGCAGGTATACACAGCCTGGGGAAAGTCTCCCCTTAGAGAAAAGATTAGTCCTTATATACTATTTTTCCACAGTATGCTTCCCTCTAAACCCACAGCTCTCTTTTCCCCAGCCAACTCCTTCCACACCATTTATACACAGCTTGAAGTAATCAGCTATTTATTGCCTCCCTAACCCTGTTTGTGAGTAGACACTTACTTCTGAGTAGGACATGGAAGAAGACTCCTTTTACCACCACAGAATCCCTGCCTTTACAATCAGGGCATAGTCCATTTTCCTCCTCCTAGCTCTCCTCCTTCCACTGTTTACTGTACTTGACAAGTAGAAACTTAATATTTGGGATATTATGTGGTGATATTTGGGAATCACCACGTTCCTGCACCAGATGCACCATGATGGGGTTGTGCATAGCTTTTCCTATAAGAGGTTCTCCTTTATCTAAGAGGGAACTGCAAGAGGAAGCAAGGATAGGCCAACAATCCCGTGGGACTCATTTTTCCTTCATTTCCTCTCCCATGCCGTTTCCTTGTGTGTTGTGTCTCTTTAAATTACAGCCCCGAAGGTAAGGGATGGCTTGTTTTTACTGATTGCTTATGAGCCCCTCCTGAAGCCTACAAAATGTTTCAAATACACACACTTGTCTCTACACATAGCTAAAAAAAGAGAAGTTTCAGCACAAAAAGAGGGAAGGGAGTAGAACAGGTTTATTTGCCAGAATGTCAAAGAAATCAAAACTAGATTCAAATAATTTCAAGATGTCTATACATTGATTGACAGATTTTGCAGGAGAATTTGCAGGCCATTTTTTGCTTTTGTTTGTTCTTGTTTGGTTTGGTGTTTAGTTTGCAGGGCTCCAGAGCATTTTATACAGTTCAGATCTCTCTTCATTCTCTGCTGCCTTGCTGTGCTCTGTTCACAGATTGTACACTGACCTGAGAAAACATATGCAGAATGCTATGTGACACCAAAAGTTACACACATTGCTGTTGACATTTTGCATAGTTTTCTGGAGGAGTGAGAACTAAGTCCATCAGGGAGCAAGCAACAGCTGACTGAAAATCCCAGGAAATAAAGAAAGCTTAGAATGCACAATATCCTTTGGTCCCTATTTATGTGTATAGGGGGAGAGTTTGAAATAATTATTAGAATTTGAGTCACATTGCAGTAGTGGAGAAGACCATGATGTAGTGATTGGTCTATCTCCTTCTTAACCTAATATTCAGGAACTAACTGTGGATGGACAGCTTCTAGGTGTCTGACCACTTTCGGGGTGGGGGGGGGTCCTTCTTTCAATAAATTTGGAACCTCCGGTAGGAGATATCTACAAGCAGAGAACTATCCCATGTGGAGGAGGAAGTGCAGCTATTATAAGCCAGTGTTTGCTATTATAACCTAGTTGTAAGCCAGTGTTTGCTACTATAACCACCTACCAATCTAGGCAACTTCAAGGCCCTGCTCTCCCTTCTTAGGTACTTGATTTTCAGCCAGATGGACCGAGCAGCCTTTACAAGAGAGGACTGGCATCCCTTCCAAAAGTCTGTTCTCAGTGGGGGTAAAGCCTGAAAACTGGGTGGATGGAAGTAATGTTTATGAGAGATGCCCCAAACATAATTTGACTACGAACTGAAGAGCATAAAGACTGGATTAGTTGTGAGCATAAAATGGGAGAGGAAGACCATGAAAGAGGAAGAAAAGGTGGGATATGAATGCCGCTGCTACTGTTTTATTGAGGGGAGGGTCTGGGGCATTTGTGACTTGGCCACTTTCTTCTTTTCTCCTTCCACTGCTTTGAGAACCAAGAATTCAAAATCCAGTGCACTTTCTTGAAAGGCTTTTTGTATTCCATGCTAAGAATAGTAGGCAACATTTAAAATGGCCACGCAGTAGCACTAATCAGGCATTTTTTACACAGGGGCATGGAAAATAATCATTTGCTACCAAGCTATGTAGAATTTCATATCTGCATATATCTCAAGAGGTGCAAATGGCATACTTAGTAGCTTGAACTCAACCATAATTATATCCTTATTATCTTCATAAGATTTACTTATCTCATTATCAACTCCCTCCTCCATTGGAGGTCAGTCGTGTATCCTTTTTATTACCCATTTAATCCTACCATCCACCAACTCCATTCTGATTGATTCATTTATCACACTTCTTAGCCAGCAAATGCTTTCAACGTTTTTTAAAGAAAAATCTCTGTTTCTTTACTCGGTCCCCTGAGACAGCCCAAGTGCATTCTACTCTGGGTTTGTCAAATACTTTATACTTTTTTGTACGGGAGGATAGGCTGCTAGAAAACTGGTTTCCAGAATGGAAACCAAATATCTTGGAGGTAGAACCTCCATGCTCAGGTGGAGTTATGCTGCTGAAAACCAGAGCTGTGTCTGGAGGAAGATGCAACAGTGTAAGAGGGTGTCCTATAGACTTCTGGAGAGCCACGGGGCAAGGCTGAGAACTACACTCACGAGGGATTCTGCCCAATCTGTATTTATCTATTCATTTAAAACATTTATATCCCACCTTTATCTGAAATGGATCTCTAAAACTATTATAATATTGGTTTTTATTATGATGCTTTCTATCTTTCAAATTGCTCTCATTCATTTTACATTCTTTTATCTAGTGTATTGCAAAGGTCCCAGAGAGCCCGCCAAGGGCTCGTGTGGCGGGATAGGAATGCATTTTAGACAAATAAATAATGGGTGTCCCTCCAGCATCAAGCCAAATGTTCTCCTCCGAAAACATTTGGATCAGGTTTGGGAGTGCAGTCCAAAGGGAGCTATCCTGCCCATCAACCCCCAAGACCCCAGCATGGTGCAGTTTCATCCTGAACGTTGCCTGTGAGAGTTCCTGCAACTACACAAGCTGTTCCTGGTGGTGCTTGTTCCTCATGCTTCCAGTCGCTTGGCATCTCAAACACGCCACGAGGAATGCTGTGAGGGTGGATTCCCAGGGGGCATTCATGGTGTCTATCTATAACACAAGTCTCGCTTGTTGGGGAGGACATTCCCGTCAATGGAATCGCACCGAGAAGGATCCTGGCCCAGCACGTAAAATTGGATCCAAACCACGTGGGGTATGCACAGAGATGAGGGGGTTGTACTGGGCTCTCCCAGCTGAGGAGGAGTGGAACAAAACTACGGGAAGCCAGACAAGTATCACATTCAGGGCTTTTGGTAAAGTCTGCTACGGCAGCTTGTCTCCTGCAGCATCACCAAGAAAGCAGTCCGTTACGCGTGCATCGGATTGCTGCTGGGAATAAACGTGTGAGCAGATTTTTGCCCCCGGAAAGCTTGCAGCACTGGGAAGGCAATTGGATACGGGCATGGCTGTGGGTGTACCGTATACAGCGCGAAGCTTTGCACTTTCCAAATACGGCACCGGAGACTATCACAGTCTGTTCTCCAAAGACATTTAACACAAACCGGTGTCTGTGTAAACACATGTTTTCTACCATTGCTTTCCTATTCTGGACCCTGGTTTTCACATGGCAGGGAGAGGCTGAAGCATGGCTTTGAGAGAGCTGCAGCAGGGAAAAATAAAGGGAAAGAGTTACATGACAATAATGTGAAACAACAAAGACCGAATGCTAAGTGCTGTTTTAAATTGTTGGTACTAGTCTGAATCTGCAGTTCTGCAGCTCTAAAAGTCTTCTGCAATTATTGTAATGTGTACAGCTTTAATTTTTATCATTGTAAGCTGCCCTGGGAGCAGAGGGAGGACATCAGTTGAAGGTCAAAGGAATCCCAATTAAAAATAATTTCAGTTTCCATCTTGCCCTTCTAAGTAGCTGAGGATAGAACATAGTTGGTTATGACCATTCATTGCATCCTCATAACACCCCAATGAGGTAAGCTAGACGGAGAAATAATGTTCACTCATGGATCTTAGCATGGCTGAAGAAGGGCCTCTCTCTTTGTCTCCCAGTCTTCCTTTTACTACAGGAAGATGGTATGGACTATTTCTTTCTTTCTTGCATTTTTGGTGCCCATCTGTTCCTGTAATTATAGTGTCCTGAAATGCTTCAGATCATTAGAAACAGACATGAGGGGAAGGGAAAGGGAAAGGGAGGGATTATACTGTAGTATTTCTTATGATTTGCTAGGTATGCATTCATGCCAATATCCCTTGCACCTTTTACACAAATCTCAATCTTTCTTTGTCTTCTTTTTTGTGTGATGTGCAAATGGCCAGCCTGCAAGAGGAGAGTGCAGGGTGTTTTGGAAGGAACAGATCAAGAATAGCCCCAGGCAAATGCAAATCTTTGAGTCCTCTGTTTTCTGCAGCATTCCAAATGCAGTGAATTGTGGATGTTTTGGGCTCCTATTATCAGCTTTCTTGGCCTTACCGCTGTGGCTGATTGTAGGTGATGTTCAGAGCATACAAATGTTGCTACAGATTGAGGAATAACTGGGGTGAGTGTCTTTGCTTTTCTCGTCTTCCAGGGCTGCTTGAATCGGCAAAACGCCAGCCCATAAAAGTTCTCTGAATCCCATTTCAAAGCTCATTTTGTTTCTAGTCCATATGAGATTTTCATGCTTTTACATGAAAACCCATGCATAATTTCACATGCATTTTCCCACAAGTATACATCTCAGTTGTGTGCATCTCTGAGATATGCATTCTTCCCTTAAGTGTATTTGTGTGCATTTTTCCATAGTGCAGATTTCCATGCACATATTTCAAATTGTTCTCAGAAAGCATCGCCATCACCTTTATTTATTTATATTTATATTTATTGGAGAGCCACCCACAAGCATCACAGCATGATATAATTATGGCCACAAAGCTCGGAAATGCACATCCTTCAACCTCAGGCTATATCCAAGGCCAGGTTCAGTTTGGAAGGTACAAACAGAGTGAACCCTAACAAAGACCCAACTGAATTTCCTATGCAGCACCAGGTGGATTCCCCAGTAACAAAATCGTCCCTCAGTCACAGGCAAGTTTCTAAATCAGACAGGAAGATCACCTAGCGTCTGCCTCATCCTGCCCCACAGACTTGAACCTGCAACACAGTCAGGTCCTTCCTTTCCCCTTTCCCCACATCCCCCTTGGTGACCTGCATCATCATGTCACCCCAAAACTTGCCTTTTTACACAGACCATCACTTTGATACAAAACCACTCCTTACATAGTGTGTAGGATAATAGTTTCCAGGCTGAAATGGACCAACAAAAAAAGGGACCCAACACACACACACACACACACACACACACACACCACCTCTGCTTACCCCACTAAGAACTAATATTGCGGTCCATTTCATCCTGATGCTATTAAAGTGCAACTCCAAATAATTCATACATTTGAACCCCAGATATTTGCTGTGACCTCCACAGGGTTGGCCTCAGACCTCCCAGCTACACTCGCCACTCGCATCACCTCGGCTGGATGTTTCCAATTAAAGTCAGACACTCAGAGATGAAACAGATGTGCTATCAAAGGTGTAGGTGCATTCAGCATACCCTTTTTCTCAGTGAGCAAAGAAAAAGGGTCTCGGAATAAAGAAGGCTGCAACCTGGTATCATGGGCCCACCCACTTCTCTGCAGCTGAAATTATTTTCCAAATAATGGGATGTTGGAGCAATTCAGTCTTTGCCAAGGATGCGCTCCAGGGCCACAGTCCAGGGTGGGCAGAGAGGAAGGGTGAGGTCCAAATATTCCCAACACCAGCAGATTTAGCACCAAGATGTTTTCCTAGGAATCAAGCCTAGGGAGAGGCATTTGCATCTTTTAGAATGGAGCAACGGCAGAAAAGCGAGGAGCATAAAAGCTTCAGTGTAAATGGGTATAGCAGGAGTTACTGGGTGATGTAAGGAAAGCTTTGGAGAACTCTGTGGGGAAACCAAAGTGGGGTAGTTCTCTTAGAAAACTGTGGGATATGCATATTTGTGAAAACATGGTTGTCTCATTTGTCAGAAGGTCACAACATTTGAGTACAGCTAAGTTCCCCATGGGACTGCAGGTGGCGGAGTGGTTTAAACTGCTGTGCTGCTGGGGTGGTTGATCGAAAGGTCACCAGTTCGAATCCGCACAACAGGGTGAGTTCCCGTTGCTCCGTCCCAGCTCCTGCCAAACTTGCAGTTCGAAAGCATGCAAATGCAAGGAGATAAAAAGGTACCACTTTGGTGGGAAGGTAACAGCTTTCCGTGCACTTCAGTGTTTAGTCACGCTGGCCACATGAGCACGGAGACTGTCTGTGGACAAACGCTGGCTCCCTTGGCCAGGAAACGGAGATGAGCACTGCCCCCAAGAGTCAGGCATGGCTGGACGTAACGTCAAGGGGAAACCTTTGCCTTTACCTTTAAGTTCCCCACATGCCATCATACAGTGTGTTTAGCTGTATCACATTGCAAACTTGGGCAGGCAGGAGCACTTACGATGTCCCCATGAAAGTCCCCATGTGTGTGTCTGCCTGCGTTTGCGCAAGTGTGCTCACCCGTTCTGTACATCTTCAAAGCATACACATTTCTTCTGCTGCAGATTAAAGCCATGTTGTGCATCTCAGAAGCATTCCATGTTGACATGTGCACATGCTGCCAGGTACATTTCAGAGTGCCGCAAATCGTAGAATCATGGAATAGAAGGGTTGGAAGGGGCCATGAAGGCCATCGGGTCCAGCCCCCTGCTGTTGCAGGACACCACGTTACACCATCCCGCTCAGATGGCTGTCCAGTTCCTTTCTGAATGTCTCCACTGTGGGAGAGCCCACCACCTCTCCAGGCAGCTGGTCCCACGGTCGCATTGCTCTGACAGTGAGGAAGCTTTTCCTGATGTCCAGCCTGAATCTGGGTTGTCGCATCTTGAACTGATTATTCCATGTCCTACACTCCGGCATTAGCAAGAAGAGATCTTGGCCTTCCTCTTTGCATCATTTCAGGCAGGCTGGGATGAACTGGAATTCCCTTCCTTCCTTTCTATCAATATTGTAACTATAGAAATGCATTTCATAACCTGAACTTTAAAAATCATAGAATAGAAGGGTTCATAGGGGCCATGAAGGCCATTGGGTTCAGCCCCCTGCTGTGGCAGGACACCACGTTACACCAGTTTCTTTTTGAATGCCCCCAGTGTGGGAGAGCCCCCCACCTCTCCAGGCAGCTGGTCTCACTGCCATATTGCTCTGCCAGTGAGGAAGCTCTTCCTGATGCAGCTAGCCTGAATCTGGGTTGTTGCAACTTGAGCTGATTATTCCATGACCCACACTCTGGCATCAGCAAGAAGTGATCTTGACCTTCTTCTTTGTGACAGCCTTTGAGGGACTTATAGAAGAATATCATGACCCCCCTCAGTCTTCTCTTCTCAAGGCTGAACATGCCAGGTGCTCTCGGTCTCTCCTCATAGGTAGTGTTGCCAAGCCCTGGATCATTTTTGTTGCCCTTTCTAACTTTTCTGCATCCTTCTTAAATCTTAGTGCCCAGAACTGGATACAGTATTCCAAGTGAGGTCTGACATCTGAGGAGTATACAGGAACTACTACTAGATCAGATCCCAAGCTCAAAAATGTCCATACTTTGACTTCTGGATTCC
Organism: Varanus komodoensis; assembly: GCF_004798865.1. NCBI lineage: Eukaryota > Metazoa > Chordata > Lepidosauria > Squamata > Varanidae > Varanus > Varanus komodoensis. The sequence continues at coordinate 8,494,171 of NW_025335550.1, read as the reverse complement.
TGCATGGTCCCGAAAGTTCAAACAAGGTAGAAGTCAAGCAAAAATGAACTGAAATGCATTTCTAAGACACCCCTAAGCCTACACTGTGACAGGTCTTCCTTCTTCTTGCAAGGGCAGCAGAATAACAGAGAAAGAACAGGGCCCAGGGCCTGTGTGAACGAGTGACTAGTGTTTCCCGATGGGCCATGATCCCAGTGATGTCCACCTTTGTAGACAACTCTGTGTTAACTGGCAAAGCTCTGGACGTCTCCATCTGTATGCATAACCTTTCCTTCCCAAATATAATAGGCACAGAAAGAAGGGAAGAAGTCGGTAGGACTTGCTTCTCCCCAGCTCTCATACACTCTCCCTTCCCATGATTTAAAGCAATGGTGTAACAGGTCAAGATTTTTTGGCCCGTGCGGGTGGATTGTCTGCCAGAGTGTAAAGCTAATGTTACTTAAATAGTGGAGTATAAATAGTGAGGAACTGGCTGTCCTCCAGCGTGAAAGCATGCCCCCAAAGCCAGCTAGTCCCTTTATTCATTGGCTGAAACTGTACTGTACCATCCAGATTCTAACCAGGCCGAACGCGCATAACACAACACATATTTGGGATTGAGCCTTTAGCCTCTTTGTGAAAATGGGAGACAGACATGATTAGGGTTGTCTCCTGGTTAAAGAAAGCTGAATTGCTTTTTGTTTGTTTTATTTACTTGTAAAATAACCCAGCTTTGAAAGGTTTGGAAATAGCCCTTCCTTTAACAGGGTGAAGACTTCAAGCAAATTTGCATAGCTGTCAATGCTGAATAGATTCTTCCGTACAGCCTGAAGTGCTTGATCCTGCCTGATCTTGGAAGCTAAGCAGGATTCAGCCTGGTTAGAATCTGGATGGGAGACTTGAGTCCTGCATGGAACAGGGGTTGGACCTAATGGCCTGCTAGGCCCCTTTCAATTCTATGATCTGTGGTGTGCCCATCTTCTCACAGTATAGGTATGTGCAGTGGTACTTTTAGTCACATCCCCTTTCATGGATACCAAGTTAAAAAAAAGTACACTATAGCAACGTTTCTAAGTATTTGACCATTACCAATTGTAACCAGCTTTAACTAGCCATACACAGTAACCTCACATTACTAAGTTTTCCAAATCCTGCCTTAAAGATCTAGGAGGAGGGATGCTAGAGAAATGTTCAACCCGTTCAAAAATATTTGGAGTTGTATCATTGGAGCTGAAAATTCTCCAGCACACCAGCAAGGTGGTGAGCTCGATGAAGGACTCCCTTCTTTCTCACTGACCTCAGAATAAGTGTGCCATCGAAAAGGATGTTCAAGGAGAGGCAGGCTAGACCCTGGCCCAGCAACCCTGAAGAACAATTGTTGGCTCTGCCTGTACTTCCTTTTTCCCCTGGCAGGAAAAGTGCCCCCTCCGCTCCGCTATTCGTTATTCGGTTGAGATGATCTATAATTTCCTTCCCATAACCGCTGTTGCTGCCTTGCTTTAATAGAACCCTCCGTCTCTGATCTATGGCACACGCTAAAAGCTTTGCATGCCAATTTTTGAAAGTCAATATGTTATCAAGCAAAATATGTTTCACTATCTATAGCACATGTGAATGTGGCATCCTTCCTCACCCCCCTGCCCCCCCTGAAAAAAATCAAATTAAAAAGATAATCTTTTCTACAGGGTGGAAAAATCCATAGCCTGTCTGAGGAAGCAGTCGAAACATGAGCGCAAGAGGCAGGACTAGGGCTTGTGCGGTATGAAAGCACACAAGGGGACAGCTGCAAAGCTCTGTTGTTCTCCGGGGCACCTGCTTTTGGGCTAACTGGCCCACACACGTATTGGTTCTGCTGGATATCACAGCGGTTTTGGGGCCTCTGAGTAACTTTCTGGACTCCAAAGCCCAATATGTATTATTTCACCGCCCGAGGAAGGATGAAATCTTGTTCCCACTGACCCAGTTCCTCCTGCAGAAGCCCATCTGCAGCAGCAGTGATGTGAGAGCTTCCTTCAGCAACTGTGGAGGATGCTGCATCCAAGGAGGATTCCAAGCCCTTGTCCTCAGAATGGGCTCCTGGGAGGTAAATTGGCTATGGGAATAATCCTTCCATCTCCTAGGGATCCAGTTCTGCACAGAGATCCTGCAGAGTTGGAGAAGTTTGCTTTACTAGCCTCATACTGTAAAGACCTGACAGTCCCTGTGAAAACCTGCATGCAAAAGCCACTTCCACAGCCTGGGATTATGAAAACAGGCTAATCTTACATGGCTGGACTATGCGTTTTCAGGCCCATCCCTCGGCCACTTGGCCAGCTCTCATTATCCCTGGGAACAGAAGAGACCGTATGGCAGACTTTGGGTTTCCCAACTAGCTGCACAGCAGGGATAAAGCACATGCAAGAACCTGCCTGGATCAGGGCCCAGCAGAGAACAGTCAGGACTGCTGCATCTGGAATTTACAGAAGGCCTCGGTGGAGGTTATGATTGCTGAGCAACCTCTCTCTAAGAGCGCCAAGCTCCACTGTGCAGCTTTGCTGAACTGGGGAAATGGGCAATCCAGCCACCTGTATCCATGTTCTGCAGTAACAGTATTATACCCATATTACAAATGGGAGACTGAGGATGAGAGGAAGTCTCTTTTTATGGCCACTTCATGAAGGCAAGATTCAGACTAGAGACTGTCCTCATCCCAGGCAATAAGAGGATCACCAGACCCTCTTGAGTCTTGTCCCAGCTGCTGCCTTCTGACATTTTATATTTCAGTTCCCAACAGCCCCAGAAAGCATAGTAAGTCATCAGGATTGTTGAGAGCTAAACTCACTGGAGGGATCCAGGTTTTGGAAGGCTGCTCTCTCGCTGGATTTCCCAAGCTCCTCTCATTCTGGATATGTTCCTGTCTGAGGCCTTCACTCATGTTGGCTGCAGCAACTGGAATTGGTGATGAGTCGTGTGATGTTGGTTGCCTTGCTGGTGCAGGGCATCTCCTCCAATGCCGCACCCCTCAGTGGGCGCCATCTTTGGAGGAGACAGAGGGAAAACAAAACAACCAGAGACCAGGAAGTGATGTGTTCTCATCCTTGGGTAAGAGAGAAGATGGGCTACAGACTATTGTTGTCAAACATTGCCCTGGAATAAGGAGAGCTGTTTCAAACCAGATGGCATGGCCTCTAAGCCAACAGAAAGAAGAGCATTGTGGGTAGGAACCGTTGTGACTTTAATAAACAAGTCCACCTTCGTATCTTTCTGCAAACAGCCCAAATTACCCATTGCAGCTTTTTTGAGGGGAATAAATATTCATCTGTTGTGGCATTGCCTTCCTTTTCCTGGACTTTAGGGGGTCAGGAGAAAATTAAGAATGTGTCATAAGAAATGGCTTTGAGAACAAATGGACTTAATTCTTTTGCATGGGCTTATTTCATCACACAGAATGCCTGAGCTATTCCTTAGAGGTGAATAGAGATTTACAGGGACTTATACCTGAATGAATGTTTATTCATAAGATGTGGAGAGTAGGCAGGCACGGAAACACAGCTGTCCTTCAGGGAGGCAATTTTGTCAGTCTTAGGGAATGGTGAACTGTTAGAACTTTACATGGGACCGTAAGTGGAGGAACCAAATATTTGTTCTGGAAAATGAAAGGAAGTCCAGGGGTTTTAATGAGGCTGAGCTGCAGATTCTGGTGACTAGATGCTCCATCAGCTTCTGCAATCCTTTTCCCTTTGGGCTCTTGAATAGAGGTCTATCTTTTCTGCAGCATCTGCCCTTCAACATTTCTCCCAGGGAAAATTGTATCCCTTGCAGGTTCATAAATCAAAGGCTTTAGGATTATACTAGTTAAAACACCAAATTAGGAGGTGGGGCATGACAGTAACAACCCATCCATCAATAAAGCAATGGCTGGGACTCAATCATCAGTCCAGAAATGCTTGTCTTAAAAAAGATCTTCAGCAAGATCTCTCAAAAATATTATGTAGATACATTCCTGATCTTGGTTGGAAATGCACCATACAGAAGTGGAGTGGTGGCACACTGAAGACTCTGCTCCCAGGTTTTTCCAAGAGGATCTCTGACCCCCATGAGGTCATGAGAACTGCCTCTTCAGGGCATCTCAGGGATCAGGCAGAACGTGTGTCCTCAAGGATCCCAGCCCAAGATGATCTGGGCTTTAGGTACAAGGAAACATGGTGCAGAGCATTTAGCAGTGGCCCACGGATGTGCCTGATGCACACTGATGTGGAGGGTACTTCAGGTCAGCCCCAGGTGTCTATAACTGAAGCATCAGGACCACAAATGATGAAGGCGGACTGAGTTCTTGGAGAGATGAGGTGGGCGAAGGGGCAGAGGCAAAGTCAGGTATAAGCAAAGGTCAGAGTGTCAGTTCCAAAGACAGAGTAGGGAACAAGGAAGGGTCGGAGCGCAACAGGGTATGTAAGTCCAGAGGCAAACATGGAACACCAATAGCACACAGCAAAACCTGAGCCAAAGGTGGCTTCAGTGCAACAAAGCAGAGCCAGAGCAACAGGAAGGTCAGGAACGGGCGAGGATCAGATACGTGTCAGAGTCGTGGCAGGCCAAGCAGGGATCGAAGCACAGAGGAAGGCGTTGCAGGACTAGCGGCAGATACCAGACCAGAAGCACAAGCTGGCCACCACGCAAACTCCAGCTGGTTTCCAGGAACGCAGTGGCTCTAACCCCGGCAAGCACCGCCCATTCTGCACATCCTGGGAGGCACACCAAGCTGCTTTGTCTATCAAGACACCAGGGGGATCTGTGTCTCCAGGGCAGCCCCGCCTGGACTGCTTTTGGGGAACGGCAGTCATCCATGCCTGCACCCCTGTGGCCACGCTACACGCATAAGCCAAGGGCACGGCCAGTGGAGGATCCCCAGAAGGATACATGGCGACTCCAACAGGGTCAACTTGGGCCACCAAGAACTGGACCCCCACACACGGGCGGCACCACTGAGTAAATATGGCATCAAAGGTAAAGGACAAGGCTTCCCCTCGACGTTACGTCCAGCCATGCCTGACTCTCGGGGCAGTGCTCATCTCCGTTTCCTGGCCGAGGGAGCCGGCGTTTGTCCGCAGACGGTCTCCATGCTCATGTGGCCAGCTGTCACCTGCCCACCGAAGTGGCCCCTTTTCATCTACTCGCATTTGCATGCTTTCGAACAGCAAAGTTGGCAGGAGCTGGGACGGAGCAGCGGGAACTCACCCCGTTGTGCAGATTCGAACCGGCGACCTTTCGATCAACCAGCCCAGCAGCACAGAGGTTTAAACCACTGTGCCACCTGCAGTCCCATATAAATGTGTTCAATTGTGGTACAGTAGTTTCACTCTGAGACATTGTGGGAAGGAAAAGGTGGCCACTTCCAGACTCAGCACTGCTGACGGGAACTAAACTGCCAAGAAAGAAGTCTAGGGGTTATGGTGGGCAGTTCAAGGAAAATGTGGACCGAGAGTGCAGCTGCTGTGAAAAAAGTAAATTCTGTGTTCGACATAATTAGAAAAATAATTGAAAATCAAATGGCTGGCATAATGCTGCCCTTACAAATCTATGATACAGGCATGCTTGGAAATCTGTCTGCAGTTCTGGTTGCCAAACCTCCAAGAGAATATTGTAGGGAAAGGGAAAGGTTTCCCCTTGACATTAAGTCCAGTCATGCCTGACTCTCGGGGCGGTGCTCATCTCCGTTTCTAGCCGAGGGAGCCAGCATTTGTCCGCAGACAGTCTCCGTGGTCATGTGGCCGGCATGACTAAACACCGAGGTGCAGGAACGCTGTCACCTGCCCACCGAAGTGGCACCTTTTTGTCTCCTTGCATTTGCATGCTTTCGAACTGCAAGGTTGGCAGGAGCCGGGACGGAGCAACGGGAGTTCACCCTGTTGTGCAGATTTGAACTGGCGACCTTTCGATCTACCAGCCCAGCAGCACAGCGGTTTAAACCACTGCGCCACCTGCAGTCCCCCTGTGAAATACTAGTTCCCCCTTTATCCAGCACTTGGTTAGGCCTCATCTGTAGTACTGTGCCCAGTTCTGGGCACCACTGTTTAAGAAAGATGCAGACACACTGAAAAGGGTTTGGAGGAGGGCAACAAGGATGATCCAGGGACTGGAAACAAAGCTCTATAAGGACAGATAGAAAGAAGTGGGCATGTTTAGCTTTGTGAAGAGAAGGCTGAGGGGAGATACAATAGCACTCTTCAAGCACTGGAAAGGCTATCACAAAGAGGAAGACCAGGATCTCTTTTCGATCATCTTAGAATGTAGGACAAGGAATAACAGGCTCAAGTTACAGGAATCCAGAAATCCAGATTTCAGCTGAACATCAGGAAGAACTTCCTGATTGTTAGAGCGGTATGACCTTCCGGTCTACCAGCCCAGCAGCACAGCGGTTTAAACCACTGCGCCACCTGCAGTCCAAATATGGCATTAGTATAATTAATAAAACAACAGTGTGCATGCCACTGGACATGGGAAATACACACCGAAGAACCCCTCTTTTCATGGTGCCTTTCCGACTGCATCCTTGAACTGTAGTTTAAATGGAAGACAGATGAAAGATAATTTCCTGGGGGTTTGTTGTGGCATGTGGCTCAGCATGTGCCACTTCTAGAGCCCACATTTCCAACCAGAATTTGTCACCAACTGGCATGCCACTAACAGGCAGAAGAATGCATCCCAAGGATCCTTTAAGAGCCATGAAATTCCAGCATAAACGCGTTTACCTCTCCTGTATGGCTACCGATTCGATTCTGCATCCGCTCCGCATTTAACATCAGCAACCATCCCTTCTCAGCGCTCTTCTTCCTTCACACTTACGATCGCCCACATTGACTGTCTTTGCTTACACTGTTTTTTTCCCCTTTCTGGAATGAGATGCAAATTGCCTGATGGTATTGTTTGTCCCAGGTAGGGCAGGATTTAATGCGCTTGGTCAGTGCAATTTTGAAAATTTTACATCCGCTTCTTCGGTGCTTGAGGGCATGTGTCTGAATGGGAACGATGCCCCTTGATCTTAATACGTGAGCTGCTGCATACAAAGAAGCGCAGCTAGCGTTAAAAATAAAAGGTGGAATGTCTAAGAAGTAACAGGTTGCTCCCAATTATGCTTCCTTTATAACAGGAGTGTTCAGTCTTTTCTAGCCCAAGGGCCACATTTAATTTTGGAGATAATCAGGGATACGGAGATGGATTCTAGTGTGAGACTGAAGACAAAAAGGAAGAATAGAGGGAATGAGCAACAGCAGGAATCAGGTGCAAAGCCTTGCTTAGCCATGATGCTATCTGGGTGACCTTTCATTTCCTACCTCTCAGGGTTGTTGTGAGGATAATGCATGGTGACAGATCATCTTACAGATAACCTTCAGGTGGTGCTCAAAGCCCTCTTTCTCCTTGTCTTTGCACTTCCTTTGGCTGTCAGACTAGACATTTCTTTTTCCCTGTGTGTTTTCTACTCCAGCACAGTATTCCTGATGGAAGCTTCTCATATCCCAGGTCGTTTTCTAACATTCTTTTAGTATAAAGGTGCAATTAAGTGTGTTGGGGGGGAAAAGACCTACAACTTTCAAAATACCCGAGCCAGGGTTTGTTCGTAGACAGATTTTTTTTCCTGCCAAAACGTGGATAAGATGTCACCCTTAATGAATGGCATATTAACTAACACAACTGACTGATGGGAAATAAACGTATTTTCTGGGCTTCTGCTATTGCAAAACCTTTAACATGAACTGCACTTTACATCATAAACTGACGGTATGTGCCTCTAGGCTTGCATTTTTAAAAAAATGCATAAAAGTACACAATTGCATACTTCCTCCTATTGCCAAGAGTGTGAAAATCCATTTTCTCCAAATGCCTATTTCTAAAATATGCATTTTCCTGATGAATGCATTTTGTGAAAGGGAGTGCAAGATCACAAATATGTGAGCTCTGTCTGGAAAATGTGCTTGCATTTGCATATGGGCATGAAAATGGGGAAAGTTCTGATGCTAAATGGCCCAAAATGAAATGCTTCTATATCCCTAATTAAAATGCAAAAGGAATGAGAATTTGGGGCATTGGTGGAGGGAACTAAAAAGTCACAAGGGAATTAGCACTGAGGGGGCACCTACTAAAACTGAATTTAAAACAAAGTCCAATTTGACCCAGATGAACCTCATATGTGTTCATCATTATCTGTAACACAACTTTTCTCTAAAGTTGTAGTACAGATAACGATGAATAATAAAGAGATAAATCCAGTTCTGACTGTGCTTGAATACATGTATCTGAAGAGCATACTAATTCATCACCAAGTTTTGCATACGCTGTTTGTTGAACATTAGCAGACCCAAGGAAAACAACTCCCTCATTTACTGTGTGTTTCTTGCTTTTGTAGTAAGAAACGGCAGCATGTCTCTTTACACAAGGAAGCATCATTCTCCATCCAAGGATCTATGGATTCTTGTGGGCTCTGCGTAAAGACCCTGACATCTCAGAAAAGGGAGTCCTACAGCTTTTTTATATACTATAGTAAAAGTGCTCCTTGGAAATTGTTTGTTGAATAACTGTGGAGTTTGCAGTACATCAATTTTATTGATGGTGAGGAAGATGTCATTTGAAAGTCTGCACCTGAACGGTCCGAGATGGCCGGGCATGTGGTTTGACCACAGCCGTGGCTTGTGCATGAACCCATAAAGATTTCAGAAGTGTTACATATAAACAACACACACACACACACACACACACACACACACACACAATATCCTGCCACAACTCCTCTGGACAGTTTGAAATGTTTATCACTGGACTATAGTATTATATGGGCCAATGATGCATAATTCTTCTGGCCTGCTCCAAGGAGTCGCCTTGTGCTTTTATCTTTGTGGGCTTTAAAAAAAATCCCATTTATTGGTAGTTTTCTCTGAAATATGGGTCTGTGCTAGCGATTCAGCTGAATGGGATAGAGCTGTGGAGGCCTAAAACCTTTTGAGTTCAGACTTATACACCTGGCCGATAAATTTGGTGGGGTATTTCTTTCCTTTCCTTTTACGATAGCTGCAAATCGTGCTGTGTTAGGCGTGAGAGATTGGCTTAATGGGCGAAATCGTGATCCCTCGTGTCTCCTCGGTGGGATAGGTCATGGCGGGGTTGCATCCTGCCCAGTGGCTCCGCACATGATGCTTATGCAGGCAGCGGTCATTAAGACAGCAGGGACAAAGAAACGATTAAAAAGTATTCTGTGGAAGCGCAGGCCGATCTTGCTCAGGACTGAGATCAGTGCTCTGAAGCATCTTAAACGTATTTCTCCTAAATCAGGCCAGCTTTGCTAGAATCACAGAGATTCAGCTGCTTTAAGAGGTTTAGAGGCAAAGGTTCTGCTGATTCTTTTTCCAATCAATGAGAACATTTCTTCTTTCTTCCCTGCAAACCTCCATGGCTTCTTTGCTCATCACCCCACAATGCCCACCTCTCTTGCTTCTTTCTTTCCTACTTTTCACCTTCCTGCTCTTCCATCAGGTCTGCTCCAGTCAGTTTGAGCAAAGCCACTGCCTTCTCTGCTCTTCTGCTTTAAAACCAGCTGTTCTCCTGGCTCCCAGTCCCTCCCCTTCTGGGCCTTCACCCACTTATCTCCCAGGAAGTTTTTAGGATTAGGGTGTTGATAGCAGAATCAAGCAAAAAGCACTCACTGAGAGTCCAAAGGGACAAGGCAACAGTCCACACGGTGGATTGTGGGTTGTGGTCCAGGTAAGACACAGGTCTAAAGGGACAGACATAGCCAAGGACAGGCTGCCATCTAGTTCCATAGCAGTGAGAAAACCAAGGGGATAAAACCAAGGGAAATCTGTTCAAGAGCTTCTTGATCTCAAGGTCAAATAGTTCAGACTGAATAACCCATTCTATAAATTCCAGTGTGACCCAGGAGAACCACACACAAGTTCTTCAGAGCGAAGGTGCATTACAGAGAATGATGGATAATAAAGAGACGGCCCATCCTACAGCAAGGCGCAATTCACACAGCCAATTAGCCCCTCGTGGTTCCTTGGGTCAGCTCACCAGAGAGTGGACATTGCTCAGGCGAGACCCAGGGCAGAACGAACAAGCTAATTGCTTTCCTCTTTTAGAGCTTCCCCAGGTGGAAAACTCAGACAAGCACTGAAAACCTGCAGCCGGTGTTCCTGGTCTGACTCTCTCGGTGCCTCGTGGGGACTCATCCATGTGCTTGTGCACAACCCAAGCTGTGCCCACTGCACTGGCGTTCAGTTAATTCTGTGTGCATTGTGGACCTTGGGGGATAGCAGCAGAAGGGTGCCTCATCTCAGACGTACTCAGCCGGGCCCTTTGCCCATCTTCAGAGACCCTCCTCTGGGTGTTCCCACTTGAGTGACGTTGGCCTTGTGACTGCAGGAGGTCTTCTCCATCGCAGCACTCCACTGTGGAGTGTCTTCTCCAAGGAGGCTCGCCTACAGCTCCTATTGTTATCTTTTTTGGCACTAGAAAAAGGCACTTCCCTTCTCACAGGCATTTCTGATCAGAGATGTGGGATGTCTTTCCAGCTGAGAGCCAAATTCCATTTAGGGGGAGCTTTGCAAGGGGATGGTCTGTTCCAATGAGATCTGAAGCCAAGCACAAAACAGTTAGGGCTGAACCCAAAAGGAGTAAGGACGAAAATACAGGAATGTTGTAGCCTATTCCAACGATATCTATCAAGTCCTAGGCTGGTCATTATATTGTGCTAGAATTGTGTGGGGGCAGTGGGTGGGGGAAGCTTCAGAAATGCCACCGTGGAGAAACCACCAAATGCTTACTGGCTGGGGGAAAGCAGATGGAGCTGGTGGGAGGGGAGTGATCCTCGGGGGGGGGGGCACAGATTTGCCCAGTGTTGAAATGGATACTTTTGTACATTTTATATTCTGTTCCTCAGCCTATAACTGTTATGATGCTAATTGTGCATTGAAAAAATACTTTATCATGTGATTGGTCCAAAGCACCATTTTGTTATCAGGCAAACTAAGAATAGATCAAATCAATCATAAAATTTGCAAGTGTACAGATGGATGGTTCTGTTTGTTTCACTTTCTCCTGTATTCAAATTCTTAAACTAAATCCTTGTTAATCTGATTGCAGAGAACTTGGTGGAGTTTGGCAAATTTGTACCAGAAACAAACGGAATCAAAACCCTCGCCACCATTTTTTGAGCTGATGGTGCAAGAGCAAAGCTTGCTGGAAGACCCATGCCATGGAATGATTACCAGGTTACTGTGCAGTCTCCATTCCTAAAATATGCCACTTGCACTGTCTGTTCCCAGCTTGGAGCTCAGCTGGATGGCATCACGTGCAAATCGGGAGTGATGGTGTGTGCATTTCCCATGCACAACAATAGGGCCCAGTTATGACCGCCACGGGCACCATTAGGAAAAGCCTCATAAGCGAAACGGAATGCTGAACGTGCGTTTTCAGCCAGCCACATGGGCCTTTGAACCCTTTCTTCGGCTCAGTCTGCCGAGAACACCTTCGATGCCACTCGCCCATCGCCAACTAGCTCGGGAAGGAAAGACAGCGGCAGAGAGAGCAAAAAATGTTGCCGCCGCCGCCACGATTGTTGTTGTTTTCCTCCGTCCTTTTCTTGAACAGGCAATTTTGCTTGATTGCTGGCAACCCCCGCTCCCCATATTCACAGTCCGTAGAGCAACAGCTTTGGGGCATTGCACTAGTTGTGCAGTGACGTTTGGTTTCCGGAGGAGGATGCTTTGGAAAGCCAAGCTATGGAGGAGCCGTGTGCATTCTGAAAAGGCAGTCGCTAATGCAAGCAGGAGCCTTGCTAAGTAGTGACGCCTTTTCCAGTGGAAAAAGACCACTGCTGCCCACAAGAGCTCATGAAATGAGCTCAAATTCCCCGGATGGCCCTGGAAATGACAGCTCATCATCCCAGAGCATCATTCCTAGTGGGATGACTTTCAGAATGCAGCTTGAAAGCATGGGAACAGCCTCGCTGTGCCAAGCCGGGGCCATTCTGGTCCAGCATTCTGCCCATACAGAGGAGATGTGGTGTGGTGGGACTGCACTCGGGTGACGTGGGTTCTGGTCCCCGCTCGGCCATGGAGCCAACTGGGTGACTCTGGGCCAGTCACAGACTCTCAGCCCAGCCTCCCTCACAAGGCTGGGCTTAAAATACTTAAGCCCAACCTTAAGTATTGTAAGATTAAGAAGAGGAGGAGAATAATGTGAGACAGTGGTTTTGAGCCATGAGAACCGGTGGCTATCGATGGCGCTGTACAGCATTTTCAATTCCCCTTGAAAGCCATGCCAGTTGCTGACCATCACTGACTACTAAGGAGAAGGGGAGGCAAAAGCAACAGTTGGTTAACAAATGAGAAAAGTCGGCTACTTTGTATTGACGTTTAGCATGTTGTGTCCCCCTCTGCCCAATTGTTCCTTCTTCCCTCACTCAAGCATTCATCTCCCAGTCTTTTGGGTGGTTCCCCCCTTCACCCATCGCTAATCTCCCCACCCAAACACTGACCAGATAGTTCTGCCCGGGCTTGTTCCTCTGTCTGAGATGGAAAGCAATTTGCTTAAGGCCGCTTCACTATGCCATCTAGCCTGGTCCTTCCGCCCTGAGGTAGGCTGCTCCTCCGGTCCAGCACTCCATTCACACGGACACCAACCAGCCAGCCACAGCACCCCTCAAGCAAGATGCGGGCAAACGTTCCACCTGTCCAAGCTCTTCCACAACACAGAGCGACTTTAGTTCTCTTGCACGGAGCTGGGGAGCCCTGGAAAGAGAAACCGTAGTTTAAAACGAGGGACGTGTCTGAGAAATAAGAAGCATCTGCAAACCCTGGGGCTGAACGGAGGTATAACAGGAGAAATGGCTGTGTCATTTCAGTCGTGGCAGGCAGTGAGCTTTCCACTGGATCCCATAAGCTGCAGTATCGGAGGACAATGGGATCAGTTAAGATAAGTGTATTGGGGAAAGTTAATGCTTCTCTGCCACAATCTTGCAGGATGCTGCATTGTTACCATTGTGTCACACACAAAGCATATCAAAAAACCAGGCCGGGTGGGGAGCTGTTTTTCCATTAATGGCATCCTTTTGGTTCCCGGCACAAAGGGGTAATTACCATAAACACTCATTCCACACACCCTATTAACCAAGGAGGGGAAGCAAGTTGGAGGGTTGTTGGGTTTTTGCCCTTTTGTTCCTCTTTTGGTTTCTGTCAGGTTTACAGCTGAAAGTGCAAAGTTTAACAAGCATGCAATGTGCTGGTGAATTGATTGCACACTTTCCGTGAGTGTTAAAGCCTTCATGGCAAACTGTGGACCGATGGATATTTCCTTATGAGCGTGTGAGCTTGCCAAGGTCTCTTGGGCATAAAGCAGCCAAGACTGAAGAGATGCATCCTATTCAGCCAATAAATAAGCAGGCAGGCAGGCAAGCAAGCAGGAAAAGTCATGGCATGCATGCCAATGGGAAACTAGTTTACATGGAATGTGAGCAGAGGTGCTCGCCCTTTGGTCTAGTTTGTATTAATTTCTTGCTGCTTTTGTCTTCCTCTTCTTTCGTTTCTCCCATTTGTATGCCCTTCTCATTCATTATCCTGGCAAGGTATGGGTTGGTTACTAGTTGTTCTATGAATGACCAGGCCCATGACTCAGCGGACCCTTGGCCAGGAGCAATCTTGTCTTCTCTTACTGAAGTCCCATGGTTTGCCATGGGGCGATTTGTCAGTGGAGCCTAGTAGCCGGAGGCAGACGTGCTCTCCTCAGCGCCGGGGTGGAGCCCACGTTCTAATTTCCAGCGATGCACAACAGGGATGCTCAACTGGGGGGAAATAAAAATAGCAGTTCTGGATTTGTGGAGGAGTCAAGTGATGTGTGCTGACTCTGTGGAGGTGGAAGCTGAAGAAGGGGTGAGTGAGGAGATCTGAGAGGAAGAACCTTGAGGCATGCACTGGAAAAGAGATACCCTGGACCAATACAAAGATGAACAAGTGGGGCCTGGATCTCATCGAACCAGAGCTTTCCCTGGAAGTAAGAATGACAAAATGGAGGCTGTCATACTTATAATGCATCATGGGAAGGCAAGGCTCCCTGGAGAAGACAGTATTCCTAGGGAAATTAGAAGGCAGAAGAAGGAAAGGAGGACCAGATATGAGATGAATTGGCTGCATCACAGAAGCCACTCCCTTGAACTTCGAGCAGCTAAGCAAGGGATGCCATGGATAGGACATCTTTGAGGGCCTTTATTCATAGAGTTGCCTTAAGTTGGAGATGACTGGACAGCACATAGCAGCAGCAGAGGAGGCAGCAGAAGCCAAAACGCCCCATGGACAGGCCCACAGACAGATGCAGCCGGAGCAGGACTCCATCAAAGGTAGTGTCAGCTACCAATCTGAATGACTTGGAAGGGAGATTGGACAAAGCAATGGTGGAGAAGACAACCCGTGCTACCTCCGGCTAAGGGGTCAGTACACTGAGGGTCTTGTGTGCGAGGGTCTTGGGACACTCATGTCCTGTGGGATCCCATCACAGCTGGTTGGTCTCCGGGGGAACAGAATGCTGGAGTGGAAGGACCTTTGCCCTGGTCCAGCAAGGTTCTTCTGATGTTCTTAATGTGGGAGGCCAGACCATGAAAATCCACTGGATTTCCACCACCACAATCATATTCTTCAGATGTCTCTGGAAGGGAACATCCACCCAATTAGCCTCCATCTTTCCATATCTATGTCTAGGCCCATTCTCTTCCATTTCAGGTCAGACCTGTGCCTAACATTGTGCTTGCTACCATCTCCAGCACAAGAAAATAAACTCATCTTTTATCATCTCTTTCTCTTTGCCCCATTCTCCACCTTCTCTCAGAATGCCCTAAATTTCTGCTTGGGGCAAACTTACCTAATGGCTTGTACGAAATGCACTATCAACACCTTTCCTCTCATTTCCCAACTCCCAGCCTTTCCTGGAGCAAATTACTCATCAGAGCTGTCTGTAACAGTTTTACTTCATGCCCTACACCTGCAGTTCAGATCTACTCACCCCACTGCAAACCTCCACACCTGTTCACATTTTATTGAAAACACTTGTACCTAGGGGCAAGTGAATCAGCAAAATGTGAGCTTGGTAGATTAAAAGCTCTGTTGTTTTTCTTTTCATATGAAAATTGGTGCTTTTTCCACATTTATGCCTCAGGCACACATGTTTTCTAATCTATGCATTCTTCTCCCATTGATTAAAGTATTTGTGTTTGCATTTTTGGAAATGCAGGGGTGCATTGAATCCAATTTTTTTCTTTTTTTGCAAGCCTATCAGGCTATGGATTGGCTCTCAGACCATGTTCGGATCAGAAGGTGAAAAACAAGTGTTGGTGATAATCAGAAAGACCTCCATGTTCATTGGTTATGCCTTTGCATTACCTTTTAAGAACAAGCAACCACTTTGGAGATTTTTTGATGTTAAACAGTATTGACAAGGACATGATGGCATGCGCAATTTAACATGCGTAGAGTACACGGAATAACAATGTTCATTATTTACCTGCACGGCCAATCACAGCACTATAAATATTTCATGCTGCGCACTGCGTCATGCAGGCACTCGAGCAATTTAGCAGTGAATGCAAGGCCAGAGGCTCAGAAATTTGCATAATCAAGAAATACCTCCGTGTGGCTTGTGTACGATCGAAGCGTACCCAGTGAGATGCCAGGTAAGCATTAGCTTACGCTTTCAAGGGCTTAATCCTCTGTATGTTCATGGGGAAAAAAGGCCTACAGCTTCCCATGTGACATAGCTGCCATGCCGGCTTGAGCATCACGGAAGAAGAGGACAAAGGTAGATGCCAATTTGCAAGCTATTTGCATCTGTGAATGCAGATGGAGGATTTTTTGAACCCTGTTTTTGAAATAAAAGTGCAATACAGCTGAGAGACTGTGACCAGGGGACCTGCTAAATCCACTGTCCAAGTGTCAACTCTTCATGAAAAACAAAAAAAACAAAGCTTCTGTTCTCCCTTCTTAGGGTTCCTTGACTTGGACTTGCCAGCCAATTACACAGACGCACCTTCCAGTGGAGAATTGTCCCATGTAAAGAGGACTCATAACCACCCTAATTTAGTGAAAGCTTTTTTCTCCCAACAACAGAAGATGCCACCCTAAGCTCAAGGAAAGAAGAAACGACAGTTACCTGGAGATATTCCCAAGACATATAGATGCATGGAAAAGATGGCGCCACATGCAGATCCCTAGAAGACTCAACACTGGTAATGGGACAACAACTTCTAGCACACCTGGAGCAGCAGGCCAGCTTGGGAGGTGCATGGACCACAACAGTCTGGTCTCTACATCAGTCTGGTCTCCAACAGCTCAGCACTGCCCTCCATCTCAGTATCTCTCAGCAGAAGTGGCTACCTCAATCACCCTGATGCTAAGGCAAGCCCTTAAGTTGTCCTCCTAGAAAACTGAGTTGAAGGCACCCCTCGACTCTAGCTTGCCACAGCCTAAACATTGTTTCTCAGTGGCTGGAAGGTAAATCCAGGAGTTATCTCTTAGTGCAACAGACAGTCCATAGATAAATCCTATTGTTCAAGAAAGTCCCACATGCCTTCTCCCCCCTGCATTACTTGAAAATGCTCAGTTTGATTGTACTGATGGCATACCCACGAGGCAGCATGGAGTACAAAGAAGATTTGGGAGGAAAGAAAAAGAATTGCAAATACATTCGTTAATTTTTTCTTGCCTAGTTTGGGATGGATTAGCTTTTACATGCCGTTTTAATTTGTAGCAGGATTTTATCAGCTCTAGACAAAGTTTGATAATCTCTTCCAGTTTAATTAGCGCAATCCTCTTAGGAAGAAGCAATGCACCCATAATAATAATTGTATTGGATGACATTTCTGAATTGACAATATTAATTTCCCCCCTTTTCTCTGGGTACATGCAGAGCTTCGGGACTTTTGTAAGTAGAGTAGTTATCTCTTACTGGAGAATAATTCCCAAGCCACCACCACAACCTTCCTGGATTCATCCTCATCATTTCTGCTTCCCCGCTTCCCACCCCTGTCAGCCCAGCTCCCCTTCCATAAGTTTTCAAGGGCCTTGCTTTGCAATCCCCCCACATTATTTATTGAGAAATGAATATTCTGCCCTTCCATGTCACAGTGGGGCAGAACAGTATACCCAGCAGCCTTGAAACAGAAGCAGAAATGGGCCTTCCAGAATAGAAATGCCTTTATTGACCAGTGAAAGGCAGCTATGGAGTGGAACTACCCAGAATTCATAGGTAAAGGTGTCCCACAATACCTGTGCACCATGTTGGTCTGGCTGCCACATATGAATTACCCAGATTAGGCTCATGGAACAAGCTAAAGTGCCATATTGTAGAAGTGTGTTGAAAAAAAATATCAATAGAGTCAAAACACTCTTAAAACTGGTAAGATGTGCTACCATCTTATAAAAAAACTCTCTCACTGAAGAACCTCCCTCCTTTCCCGTCCCTCTATCAAACTCTTCCTATACTCCTTTGGACCATCTCTCGATTAGGGATAAGTAAATCAGCAAAACCTGAGCCAACCAAAGTTGTCTAAGTTTCTTCTTGAAGGTTATTCCAGTGCAAGTCTGTGTCAGCTTGCAAGTTTTGCTTATTTAATTTCACATCAATATCTCTGTGTTTTTGCGCATCCTTTTTAAAACGTGCACATCAATTGTGTCCATCTTTGAAACACTGCATTTCCTCCTATTGATAAAATGATATTTCTGCAGCTCTTTCAAAAGAACTAATTTTTTAAACACATTTCCAAAATGCTTACGTGGCATTGAACACTTTCCCCAATTTTTCCTGCAGTGTGGGGAAGGGGGTCGTGAATTGCTTTGCAAGCTTGAATATAGTTGGCCTTCTGCTACAAGTTATGCCTGAGTCTGTGTTTGGTCCAGAAGGTGTGAGCAGAACCAGAGGAACTGAAATGCATTTCTCATACATCCCTTTCTACAGCGATATCGAGAAAAGGGACACTTTCGAACATAAGAACAGCCCTGCTGGATCAGACCAAAGTACTGTCCAGTCCAGGATTCTGTACACACGGTGGCAAACCAGCTGCCCATGGGCTCCCTGAAGGACAGTGGGTGCAAGACCTCCACCTGCCTGCACTGCTCAGCAGCTGAGGTATGCAGGCATGCCGTCTCTGGTGAAGGAGGTGGCCCATGACCAGCAAGGCTAGTAGCCACTGGTAGCCACCCCCTCCATGAATCTGCCCAGCCCCTTTAGAAGCCATCCAGATTGGGAGCCGTCACCATTTCCCATGATAACAAATCCCATAGTTTAACTCTGCATTTGTCCTTCATCCAGGTTATGTCTCCCTGTGAAGTACCTTCTGATAACTCTGGCAAGCGTTCTGTAATAATCACTCTTTCCACTTGTTTAAGTTTATGAAATTCTCTCCGGTTCTTTTGAGTTTAATCAAAATAGATTAGATAGATTCAGTTGCATTTGACACATCATTCTATGTGACCAGATCTCTTCCCTGCCTTTTCTTGTTCCAACTCGTGTCCTTCAGTTCTAACTTGACCACTGCATAATCGAAATTGAAAGCTGCCCCTTTATAAAGGCTAAAAATCTGAAATAGTGCAGAGATATCATTTCCAGACAGTTTTGTGTTCTGTCTCTTTTGACCTTTAGGGGAAGCAACCATGGTCTGACAGTTATATTGTTTCATTCCAACACAACCCTCTTCAAATTAAAACTTCAAATTAAAATGCTTCCACTGGAAGTCTCTCCCAGGATGGAGAAACCTTCCAATTTTGGGTTCTCTCTGTTTCATGTTTGTCTTGAACTTTAAGAAAGTTTTCCTAAGCATTTTGTCTGCATTTGTCCTAACACATGCATTTCTAGACAAATTCACCTAATATTCAATTTTTTGATATTTATTTAATGGATGTATATGCTGCTACAATCACCCATATCTGTATTTCTGCATGGCTCACAATATGATAT
The DNA here is from genome assembly GCF_004798865.1 of Varanus komodoensis. Lineage (NCBI taxonomy): Eukaryota > Metazoa > Chordata > Lepidosauria > Squamata > Varanidae > Varanus > Varanus komodoensis. The sequence goes on along the minus strand of NW_025335550.1, from coordinate 8,475,229 downwards.
ACAATTACTGGATATTACTTTCCCTATCATATATTTTTTGTGTGTACTTTTTCCAAATATACACATTACGTACCTTTTTTTAAAATTAGAGAATGGCATTGCAAAATCATGAAGATTAACTGAACTTTGATTCACAAAGAATAAAAAAAACTTTGCAAGCAATTTTCCTAGTATACCAGGTTTTTAATATTATTTCTCTAATGTACACATTTTCTATGCACTTTCCTCAGTAGTCACTTTTGTACTGTATTTTCTTTTCTTTTTGTAGAACTCCACTAGAACATTCAGAGATGCCCATGTTTCAAAGAATAGCTGAATGTTGACCCACATATATGTTCAAAGGTAAGAAATTACATAAATGCACATGAAGATTAAAACTGAAAAAAATCCACTACTCCTAGTTTCTCATCCCGGTTTTTCCTTAGGGACCTAAGAAACACACTGGACTGGCAAGCTAGGACCTGTCCATAGAAGGGTGATCAGAATGGCATGGACTGAGAAAAAAAATCCAAGGAGGAATGGTTTGAAAAGATGGGGTTATGCTCAGCATGAAGAAGAAGAAAAGCAAGGTTGTTTGTGATAGCTGTCTTCAGATACCACAAAGTATTTCATGCAGAAGATCAAACAGACTTGACGTTGGCCTTTCTGGAGGGAAAAAGAACCACCAATGATTGGAAGTTGTTGGGAAGCAAATTTCAGCAAACCATTACAAACATTTCCTAGCAGTGAGAGCTCTTCAGCAGTGGAACAGACATTGCCTGGAGATGGTGGCTTCCCCTTCACTGGAGGCATTTAAGCAGAAGTTGGATGTCCATCTGTCTGGGACACCACATCTCAGAGCATCTGTGAGCAGAAGTTCAGGCTAGGTGATCTCCACGGTTCCTTCCAAGTGTAATAGTCTGTGAACGCAGGACTTTTCCGTGTTCTGCCATCATGAATTTGGGATGTTTCTTAACAAAGGCAGATGTTTGAAACACACACGAACACACAGCTTTGTGAAATGGATCCAAGTCATGCCTACAGATTGCGTATTATCCAAAACAGTGCACTGTTTACTCTGTTCAAAAGGCCAAAAGGACTATCTCAGGTATGCCTTACTGTGCACCGTGCATGCAACTGACTTAACATGCAGCAATATGCAGAGATGTATAAAAATTCTGATTTTCCTCGCCAAAATGTGAGCGCACCCCATGAAAAGCAGAGTCTGCAAATGTGACTCTGTACACACATCCACTGAAAATATTCCCACGTCGTCAGAGCTGTGCTTACATTCCCCTTGTTCCAGATTTCATGATGTGTTTACTCTGAATTCTTAATTAATATAAATTTCCCAGTTTGCACAGACATGCTGAACAGGCAAAATCTATGCCTGAAATCTGCAGAAATTTGGAATGTTTTGTGTAGATCTCTCCTTGATTTGCACTCAAAGCCAGCAGAAATCACAGGAATTAACCAGAAGCAGGCATGACATGAGTGGTGAGATGAAGTTCAAGAATTGTGCTTGGAACCCTCATTTATTCACCCTTCCCTAACCGCAGTGCATTTAGGCTACCATGTTTGCCCACTCCCATGAATTCAGTCATGATATGTGCAATTTAGTTCATTCATCTGCCACAGCAATTCAGGAAAAAAAATCCCCATGTTTTTCTTTTTTTCCCTTCAATGCAATATTTTCCTGCAGAATGGCAGCTACCAGAATGGACTGCATGGCTCCTGCACAAAGCATTGGCATTTCCCCGATCATTAAACATCTTCTTGGTTTGACCTCCCCACCACTCTCCCCTTCAAGTGCATTATTCTGGGGCTGGCAAGGCACCCGTGCATCATTCAAAGATGTGGTGTTCCAGATACAGACACTGTGCAGGGAATAGTCACCATCTCAGCGAAGCAAAGCAAAAGAGAGGAAAGATGCTATCCATGCGCATTCCCCACAGGGAGCTCGCTTCTTAATGATGTGTAAGACTGACAGCTGGCTTTTGGGGCTGCTTTGACACAATGCAGAAAAACGGAGGATGCTTCCTTCTCTTTTGCAGTTGCAATATCAGTGTGCTTGCTGCAGATAATGGGGCAAATAAAAGCCATTGGCTCCATAGAAAGAAAGAAAGAAAGAAAGAAAGAAAGAAAGAAAGAAAGAAAGAAAGAAAGAAAGAGGGAGGGAGGGGGGGGGGGGGGGAGGGGGGGAGGGAGGGTTTGGTGGTTTCGGAGTTATGTATGGGGATGGGATTAACAGCTCAGCTCAGTAAAAGGTGTTTCCCAAATCCATATTGGCCAAGATGCTGTAAATGCTGTCAGAGGGTCATTTCTAAGGAAGAATTGCCAGGTGGTACTTAAAATGTTCTGGGCTGGTTGATTCTTTGGGGGAGGGAGCATACTTCAGTCTCAGAACACAAGTTTTTCATGCAGAAATTCAGTTTCACTCCAAGGTTTTTGAGGGTCCTTGGTTAAGGCCACCACCCTGCTCAGTGAGTCTACCTTCTGACCATCCTTGTCACCAGCTCCTCCTCCTCCTCCTCATGGATGCCACTTGCTTGCTTGACAGGCAATGGACAGAAAGCAAATGGTCATGAATCTCTTTTTTGTCCTTCACTCTATCACTGTTGACTTGGCCAACATGAGAAGGAGCTGAACAAGCAGGTGGCCATGGTGAAAAGGACCTGCAACTCCAAGGAAGGAGGAGTGGAGAGCTTGTGTTTGGAGCACTTTGGTGAGCGTGAATATTGATTGTTTGCCCATCCTTTTAAATAACACCCTATTTTCTGCGATGCTGAATGATTAAGTTCCCAAAGCACTGCTGATATCCATCATGAAGGGAGATTTAGAAGTTTGCTCAGAGAGAAAACTATAGATCTTGAAAGTCACTGATCATCCTGATAATTGATTTTGATCCCATCCAACAATGGCTGCCATCGCTGCCAACGTGTAGGCCTGATGGATGGGAATGACTGGAATGTGGGGGAAATGGTTAAGTGTCAAGGCACCAAACACATGGAATATGTCCTTTGGTCATGTATCAATAATTAGATGAGCGACTCTGATTAGCTGGGATCAGCTGAAGCCCAAAGTAGCAGGATGAATATCCCCGCAGGCTAATTTGGAAAGTGATGCCTTTCATATAGCAGGGGAGCTTTGAAGAGACTGCTGGTTAAAATGTCTGTGTTTTGCATAACAATGTGTTAAAGAAACAATGGAAAGTTTCAACTGGTGGGCAAATCTGTCACTCTCAGTCTTCCTGGGGTTCTCATTTTTCCCTATGGGAAAATGAGCCGAGCTCATTCAGCTCCTACCCCATGTGAAATTTGTTTTTCCTCACAGACATTCTTACCTTTTCATATACCCATGGTATGCACATTTCTTGTGCACCCATTTAATGAAGCACCTTTGTGTGCTGTTTAGAAAAATGAACGGAGCTGGAAAAAGGCTTGCTTGTTTTCACCATGGTCATGGCAAGCAGAAAACTGCCTGAGGGGAAGTACAAGATGGCTTCTCCTCACACGTTCCACATACACAACCCAACTGAACAGCCAGTTGAATCAGACCTGTGAGAATCAGGTTCACTTAAGGTCACTTGGCATTCAAAGCTTTGGCCTCCAACATCCCACAACTATTCTGCCACCTCTTGGCATCTGTCAACTGAGGCTGCTGATTCACTTCGCCTCATGCTAGGAATGCCCCTGGTCCATCAGCCCGGCTCCTAGATTTCTATTTCAGACTCAGGTGCTTTACAGAGTTGAATTGTCTGGTCTACAAAAGTACCTTTCCTCTGCAGAAGCAAAATCAAATTCCTATTCAGACCCTGACTCCTATCCTGAGAATAAGAGAAAGAGAAAAATTCTCACATGCCTTTTGTTAACAATCTCACCCCTACTTCCTGTAGGGACTCTTTTTGTCCATGTAATAGCCATAAGCTCACTTCTTGCACTCTGTGTCCCCTTTGATCTTCTGCAGCTGTTGTTTGGCAGAATTCCACAGGGGGGGGGGTGCTGCCTTTAATCATTCTCATCATAGATCAGTAATAACTCCTGTCTCTCTGGTTCTCTCAAATTGCCCCTTTTCACTCCCCCCTTGTGTTTTTAAGGATGGAGTTCTGTAAGACTAAAATCAAAACAAAAACATCCTCTTCGTTTGATGATCACTTGCATTAGTAGAGATGGAAGGGAAAAAATACTTCAGCAAGTTCTTCCCAATACATTGTGTATCTTCCACAAATATCTCTTGAACAGACATATGTGGTCTTCCAGAAGTTGCTGTCATTGTCATCAACCATTCAGTCATCTCTGATCCTTGGCCAGTGCAGACCCTTGCTTTCTACACCTCGCTGTCTTGCACTGCTTCCTTCTGCCAAGTCCACCCTGGTGTCTTGTCTTTATGATGTCCAGTCAATGGGCGCTGGGGTGTTTCTTCCTTTTCCACTGATCACTCCCAGCATGATTGACTTTTCGAGTGAGTCAGCTCTCACGACATGACCAAAGTTTGACAGTCTTGGTTTGGTGATCTTGGCTTCAAGTTATATTTTTGGTGGGGCTCAGTCTAGGACTTCTTTGTGATTTCTGCAGTCCATGGGATGTTCAACAGTCATCTCTGGCACCACAATTCAAAAGCATCCACCCTGTCTGCCTATCAGAAGTTGCATTTGAATCTTAAAGACTGGATGATTTCGGATACTATCCTATCATCTCCCAATAGCATCCAGGAGACTATAGGATTCTTCAGAGTCCAACCAGAGCTTGGATTCAGAAGACTGAGCTTACACTGCCCCCTCTCATTGCTGGCATGAAAAGAACCATGCCAGTTGAGCTTCTTTCTGAGGGTCACTAAAAACACAATAGATTTGAGGAAAAATATTGGCAACGACGTTTATAACAAGGGGGGAGTGTACAAAAATGCTTATGGGTTTAGGCATTGTTTTAGAAAAATACATGACAGTTTTAGATGAACCAAATTTAAAATGGCCAAAGTAAGAAACCGACAAAAAGCACAATGGGCAAGGTCATATATCCCTTGTTGTGGGGATATGGGGCCTGGGCTCCTCTTCTCCCAAGAATCCCAACCTGGTCACCTCTGAGTCTGAACCTGAACTGGAAGAAGAGGGGAAGTCAGTATTCTTGGCTGAACTGTCAGGACAACATTCCCTGAGATAAGCTAGGAAGCTGGTGAGAGCAAGATCACCTCTGCTTCTGGGAGAGACACTGCTGAACAGGCAGGCCAGAGAGGTAGGGAAGGAACATAAATGGTCACATCATCTGGTGCCAGTTTCAAAGAGCAGGCCAATTCAGTACTCTTGCATTACTTCCATCTGGACCACAAGCAGCAGGAACTTCCCTGAAGGTGGAGTTAACTCCATTTGGTTAGGAAAGAAGGGAAGAGTGGGAATCAGTTTGAAATGAACTTCCTGGCATAAGTGGTAATCTCCCTAATTAGTTGGCTACCTAATTTAAATGATGGGTGTTGCTAAGGACCTCTGCAATACCCACTTTATATTTGATTGACCTGTTTTAGCATAATAAAGACTGTAGTCAGAAATCTTTTGTCTGGATCTGTTTGGAAGGAGAAAAAGGGAGGTGGAAAAAACAGCCTCTGACAGGTGGAGCCCAGCATCATATACTCCTGCTTCTCCTCCTTTATTCATTTGCTTTGAAATGGGCCCAAGTGTTGCCCCTCCCATTCCAGCCCTGTTCTCTGACCAGAAAAGTAAGAGAACGTGATCTACAATTTGGGAGATCAGGGAGATCCACATCGAATGGATACAAATTAGTTTGGCGTTCTGTGAATCTGAGCTTCAGATTCCACAGCTGTGTGTATGTGCGTGTTTCATATCATGCAGATTCACAGAGTCACAGAACAGCTGGGTCAGAAGGGGCCAGGAACACCATCAAGTCCACTCCCCTGCTAGATTCCAAAGACTAGTAGATCAATTCCTCACTTTAGGGAAAGATTTATGGGGGGTGGGGATTAAACTTGTTTTAAAGCAATTAAAAAAGCGTATTTTTCAAACAAAAGTTGGATGTGAAGGTGTTTGGGCTGAGCATGTCAGAGTGGGAGATCTATTGGGTGTCAGCTGCACAGAGAGAAATTCCCCTTTCCACTCCCCCTGTATTTATATGTAGTATTTTTGAGTGATTGCACATTCTGTTGGCCAAGGTCTTGATTGCCGGAGCAAAGAGTCGGGGTGGGGGGGGGGGGGAGAAGGAGCGGATGAGATAAGGCTGAATAGACAAAAGTGAATTTAGGCTGCAGAAGAGCAAACTAAAATGTAAAATGACCGAACACATTGGAATTTAGCTCTCTATAGAAGCTAAATTCTATATTTAAGGCAATTCTGATTGCCTTACAGTCCCACTGGGAAAAATTAGGGATGACAAATTCATTCAGTATCCATTTTACCCAATGTTGCACTTTCATAGCAATACAAGAACCAAAACTGAGTTACCCTTCAAAGGTCACGCAGCTCTCATTTTTTTATGGAGTTCTTCAGTTTAAAAATGTACAAAATGTATATAGTAGGATGTTTTGTCTGTCTTTTCCTGATTGTCTACTCATTCATCTGCAAATGTACATTTGCACTAATGAACAATAGTACAAGGTGTACATTAAAAAAACTCTAAAACTCTGTGAAATTCACGCAAGGCAAGAAAGACTTCCCACTGCAAAATTCGTGGTCCAGTTTCCTAGCAATCCAAACCCATGTGAATCCATGGCAGATCTCCGAGATCCCTAATTAAGAGAAATAATATTCAAAATGCAATAGGAAAAATTGCTTGTAAAAAATCAATCCAGACCAAAATAGCCATAAAAATGTAACTGTTTGGGGAGACAATGATATTTGTGAAGTTTTTATAGAAAAGAATCTGAAGTGTTTGGGATGGACTGAAGTGAAGGAAAATTCTCAAGAGTTCTTAGGGAGGTAGTGAAATAGGGAAATCTTGCTCATTGACCTTGGTAGATTTCCTGCCCACTTCCCATCCATTGGTCAAAAGCAACCTGAGTCAGGGTTTTGTCATGGACTTCCATCTCTAAGATAGACCACAATTTGTACATTTTAACTGCTAATGAATTTCTTAGCTGTTGATGCTTAGCAAAACTATCTGAGTTATGCAAATCCTATGTATTGGCACATATTTCATTAGTAGTTCAAAAATGTGCATAAAATATGCAAATTGCAGTTCACTCTAGAACTCTGCAGAGTGGCTTGGATTGCACCATAGCAAACCTAGGCCAGTCAAGGCTAACAAACTAAAATCTAGGAAGCCAAATCATGAAAAGCAGTCAGTTTTTCTGGGGTCAAAAATGACCCCAAAAACAACTAATGCTACATTTTGTTGATTCAGGGTCAAGGTTATTCACATGCCCTGCTCAACACCTCTATTAGCCGGATCATTGCCATAGAACCAATAAGCCCTGAATCAATGCATTTATATTCTAGGACCACTTGTGGTCCAGATGGCAGTAATGTAAGAGTACTGAATGGACCAGCAAATGTTGTCCAAATTGAAACACTGCTTGCCATGCTTTAAAGGTACTAAAAGGTACTGAAGGGTACTCTTAAAGGATACCAAAGCACTGCTCTGTGGGGACGGGGGAGCTATCAAACCTAGTATTAAGGAAATTCTTGATAGAGAAAATATTAGATAGCTCACTCCTCTAACGCTGTTTTGTTGCATCCATTAATAGGTTGTGGGATACGTAAAGCTAACCCCATAGCAGAGGTGGACAATAATTAGATTTGGAAGCCTCCAGTGTATAATTTCTTTTCTTCACTCGATCCTTCCATTCTTTATTCAACAAGCCAATTCCCCCACAATGTATTTTTGAGTCTGGTTATATGGCAGATGGCTTGGACTTTCATTAAACCAGACAGCCCAACTGGCATTTCAGTGAGAACTGAGGGGATGCAAAGCTGGAATCAGGCCTGGACTTTCTTCTCTAAGCAAATCCAATGGTGTTAAATGCATTTCATAACAAGCTTCTATTTAAAAACAAAATGTGCATTTTACATCGGTAATTACATGAACAGAATTGCCCTCACATTGTCAAACACTACATGTTGTAAATGCCAGATGACACGTTGTAATGACGATAATTCTGAAACTCAAGGAATAGTTGCTTTAAAGTAGATTTGCCCATTACATACATAAAGTTTTCCATTTCATGACACAGAACCACTTAGCATAATAACATGTTTTATTCAGTAGCTGAACAAAATTTCAAATTCATTTCATGAAAAGGAGGCCATGCCTCTTCGCTTAATGCAGCTTTCTAAAGCTCTGCTGGGCAGGTAGAGATTACTCTACATTTCATATAAAGGAAGCCATGTCTGTCCACTTGTTGCAACCCTTAAAAATGGCAACAGATGAATGTCATGTTTGTCTAAAGGAACACACCCTTTTCTTTCCTTTGTGTAAATATACCTTGGTTGCACTCACCCAGAGGAGAGGAGAGGAGAGGAGAGGAGAGGGCAAAATAAGACTTGTTCTAGAAGGCAGGATAAGAATTAATGGGTGAAAAATTGCAAGGAAGCAGACCTTGGATCAATATTAGGAGAAATATCCTTGTGGTATGAACTGCTCAGCAGTGGAACAGATACCTCAAGAGAAAGTGGATTTAAGCATTGTTTGAATGACCCTGTTTGAAGGATTATGCAGCTAGGAAATCTGGAGAAATCCATAGTGGACTCAGATGACTTCAAATTTCTAAGGATTAGAACTGTACATTCCACTGTCAACTAGGGTTGGGATGAACCCTTTTGGAATCCATCCCTCCAGAATCCATGGCCTTCTTCTCATGCTTGGCCTGGTCCTGCAAGGCGAGCCAAGTAAGAGGAAGCCTGCGAATGCTCACGGACCCCTAGCTGTGCAACTGGCAACTTTCCCCATCAGGAGCAGCTCGGGATAAGAAAGAGGGGAGCTGTGGGTGAGCACGGCAGCTGCCGTTCCTGGAACCAGCCTCCTCCCCTACTCACTGCTTGCTCAGAGCATGAGATGCATTTCCTGGTGAGCCCCCACACATGCTTGGCATGCTTGCCAGAAACTTGGACTCTGTAGGGTCCAGGAAGCCAAAACCGGGAATCCAGCAGATTTCCCACACAAGCAGGATTCCTCACATGTCCCTGCTGCAGGCTTTTCCTGAGTCATCTTCATTCTGTAGATTGTTTTGCTTGCTTGCTTGCTTGCTCTTTTATCTTCCCTGATTTTACACAAAGTTAGTCATAGAGAAATGTGACAAAATACACTGACCAAAAATGCACATTTACACCATAGGAAGCAGCTTAGCTTGGCTTGGCTTGGCTTGGCTTGGCTTGGCTTGGCTTGGCTTGGCTTGGCTTGGCTTGGCTTGGCTTTTTTGGGTGCATTTGCACAACGTCTGATTGTATCAATGAGCAGACAACCAAAGATAGCTGGCAAAACCAATTTTAAAAGTTTCTGTACATCCTTAGATGTAGCTGCAAAATTCCTGCTCTGGCAGAGGTTTAGACTACATGCTCTCCAAGGTCTCTTTCAGCACTAAAATTCTGTGATCCATAGAATTAGTAAAAAGATAATTGGATTTCAAGTAGAGATACCGGGGCTTGCATCCTCTCATATCCACAAAGATCCCCGGGTGACCTTGGGTCAATCATTATTTCACAGCCCAATCAACTTCACAGGGCCATCGTGAAGATGGTGCATGTGATGATAACGATAAAGAACAGACCTAGAAAGAAATCCAAAGGGTACCGATTAATACCTGGCCTCACATTTGAAACCAAGAGTTGGTTTGTTCATTTCAAACTTGAGGAAGCCAAATTCATCAAATATTACTGGTAGCAGCACACACTTAATTAGGACGAGCATCACTGGGCCCTTCAAAATCCTCCGTCATTATTTAGAAGAATAACAATTCTTGTTATGGGTACCAAAACCTTCTGTTAAAGCACTGCAGATGCTGCGAAATGTGTTTCTCTGAACAGCACCATGTTTTTAATGATACTGGAGATGAGTCTGAGCTGCTTGTAAAAAAGTCCATAATTACTGTGTAGCACATTTATTAATAATAAAAATCATTGTGGGTAACCATTTGGTTGAACTGCCGTGAGCCATGGAAACATACTCGGTAGTTATTCTTGTTCCAGGCAGCTTTATTTGAGTTAGCATTTCTCATGTGCTTCACTGCATCTAGCAATACAGAATGATCTTGAGCTCCCATAGATTTATCACACGCAACCTGAAAAATTGCTCACTTGGCGGTACAAATGCGCCATAATGATGTATTTAGTAAACACGTTTTCACCAAGGCTCTTTTTAATTCTTTTTCCAGGACCATCTACAGCAGAACACTGGATGTTTTGTCCCTTTTGGAGAGTGGAGGACCAAATCCATGCCATTCTAGTCCTTTGTTATTCTCCTGGTTTACTCTGCGTTGAGAGCCACCATTCCTAAATGGCATCGTTTGCTCCCCGGAGCATCCAGAGCTTAAACTTCTAGGCGCATAAGTGCATCAGATGTTTAATCTGGGAACAGGTGTCATGCGCACTCATGAATGTTAAGGAAGTCTCCGGGGGTTTTATGTGCTGGTCTTCCCACACCAGTTTTTCTCCTGCCACAGTTCTGATCTGTTTTGCGCACACACACACACACACACACACACACACACACACACATATCCTACTGTCAGGAGATATATTATGTGAGAAGTGGAAAAGTTCCAACAGTACCAACCCTCACTTTGTCTGAACAGGGAACCGTAAAGCAGAGGGAAATGGTAGTAACAGCTCATCTATTACAGGGGATGAGAAATAATTGATGAAATACCTAGAATGAAATATTTAGTGCCCACTTGGGGAGCAGTGAAACATGGTGGAGTGCAACTTTCCCAGCAGCGGCACTTTTGTCTAAAATTAAAATCTTGTCTGCCTCAATCAGGCATTCTTTTCTGGTCATCCTCTGGCAGGACTGACCAGTTGCGAGAGTTGCATGCACACCTGGGGCAAAGATTGGAAGAAGCTGGTTTATTTGTAACACGATGATTTGAGGACCATCTGGGTGGGGGATGCAGCTCAATGGCAGAGCTTATGTTTTACAGGCAGACGGGGCAGAGTTCAGACCCTGAAATGGCCAGTTAAAACAGGACCAGCTAGCTAGTGATAGGAAGTATCTATTCCAGATATTCTAGACAATTATGACCAGTTAATTTAACCATGACTGGTCTAGATGCACAAGGTATCTAACATGGTAGAGGATGCCTTCCTATGATGGATTTTTTTTATTATTTATTTATTTATTTATTAAAACATTTCTATGCCACCCCTTGCCGAGGCCTCGGGGCGGCTTACAACATCAAATACATTTTTTTGTATTTGTGTTTGTATTTATTTATTTATTTATGTTTCTGCTTTTCCTGCCCTCATCCTAAACAGCATGGGATCTGGGTACCCAAAAGTTCATCTTCCTCCAAGCTGGTTCCCTCCAGATGTGTCTGACTCTGAGTTGGTCATCTCTTGGTTGAAGGTCATGCCAGCAACGAATGATGGAAGTCAGTTATTAACACATCTGAAAGGCATCTGCTGGAAGAATGCTCAGCTTACAGGTAGCCTGCGAATGGCATCCCTTCAAAATATCCTACCCATGATATTCTTGTAAATTCAAAGCTGTGGCTTCCTTGATGGAGTTCAGCCTTCTCTCATTTGCCCTTCCTTTTCCATGTCTGCCTTTGACTTTCCCTACCATGATTCCCTTCTCCAATGAGTCTTGCCCTCTCGTGATGCATCCAAAGTACGACAGCGCCAGTTTTATCCTTTCTTCTTCCAGAGAAAGCTCTGGATTGTTTTGATCTAGAACTTATTTTCATCTTTCTGCCCATCGAAGACATCCATCATTATCATTATCACTATTTCTATAGTGCCCAGTGTCTGAAGCTGTCTGGACACTTTATGTATTTATTATGAACAGTAATAAATACAATAAAATTCCAGATAAAACAAAACAATAAAGCATTCTGAGGCCACATTTTAAAGTATCTAAGGAGATAAAACCAGTCCATATTGCTAGACCTTCCATCCCCATGTGCTATTTGGAATTGGGAAATGCCTCAGGAAAGATCATTTAGTTAGTTGCAGTTGGGCTTCTTACCAAAGGGTTAATGATTTCTTGGGGAAAGCCTATCCAGAGAATATGCATGCTTTCCGTTATTGTCAGCATAAAATTGGCTCCATGTTTAGGAGAACAATCTAGAACTGTTTTAGCTTTGGCTTTAATATTTCTCAGTAGCTTCTGACCTATAATGCTTTCTGGATCTTTCTTATTAATATACACAACCCTAAGCCCATGTCACATACAAATTGGCAATTCACCACGCAACTCGATGAATGAATCATGCTGCAATTTATGACTCACCTCTACTTTAATGAATGCAGAAATGCTTATTAAAAATCAACTTTCTCCACAATCACATTTTTAGGGCCTGGTTAGTTATCATGATGGCTTTCTTTATTGCACAGTGTGTAAAGTTGGTGTGTGTGTGTGTGGGGGGGGGTTCTTTGCATAATTTTCTTCCATTGAATTACTCTCTGCTCGGCAGAATGAGAACTATTGCCAATAGATAATTTCTGGGAAATGGTCTTGATGATCAGCTCGGTCCTGTGTTTTGCAAAAAAAAACCATGGTCCATCTTCCCCTACTCTCTTTGTGTTATGAATAACTATTTTTTTTAAAACCTTCCTGAACTGTACAGTGGTACCCTCTAAATCCTTCCTAGGATTACAGAGATCCAATGCTCTCTCTCTCTCTCTCTCTCTCTCTCTCTCTCTCTCTCTCTCTGTGTGTGTGTGTGTGTGTGTGTGTGTTGGACGTCCCATTGGATAATGCAGATCTCAGCTTCCCAGATCCAAGATCAGAGATAGAGTGCCATCTTCAGAGCTGAGAACACAAGCCCCAAACCCCCTTCTGCCTTGTAACAATTGCAGGAAAAAAACCTACCAGCTGTTGCTCCAAGGCTAGGAAACTGATCCCTGAGAGATTGAAAACTGGGCATGCTGGGAAGTGCCACAGCTAGAACGCTGAAAATAGCCATCTAACTAAAATGTAAAGCAGGAGATGTGGGCAGGCGAACACCAGCACTGCCACACCTCCCAGTCTGCACTGGATGCTTGCAGGTCTCCAAGTCTCGGGGGCTTCTGCACACCAAGGATGCTCCTGATAGGTCAGCGGCCTTAACGCTCTTCTGAAGCTCCACCTTCCTTGGTGTGAGTCCAGCAGCCTTCTCCTGTAGCTTCTACCAGGAAGTAGATGGTTTGTTGCGGACTGCTCCTCTTTACTCCTTGGAAACTGGGAACAGAAACATTTCCAGGGTTCATGAGGATGCGATCTGGGAGATGAAGCCATGGGCACCAGCTTAGAATGACCAAGGACTGGGTTTTGCTGTTCCATGAACTGAGTTTTTCATCAACCAAATGCTGGCATCAGAAAGATATCAATGGCTGTTAGTAGAGTGGACCATTCACCGCTCTGCTAGTTCTGCACATTATTTGCCTCCCTCCATCTTCCAAAACTTAACTAGCATGCAGCTAGTCCCTTTTAATTTATACCCTACCTTTCCACACTGGGACCCCAAGACAGGTAATAGTGCTAACACCCATCCAAACCACAAGGAAACATTTGTGAAAGGTTCTCATTGAAACCAACATGCCAGCCAACTCATTCAAAGGGGCTCAGGTTAGTCCCACATACCTGAATTATCCAAGCTCAGTTGGCCACGATATCACAGTGCTAAACTCCAAAGAACTAATGTCGACCAAGACATCCGCTTCCACAAAAATTCAAATTGGAAGGCACACACCCATGTTAACTCTCTTTGAGCCTCTGTTTCTGAAAGTTTTCCTCCTCCTTTGATTAAGCATGTCTTTGCTCCACAGAGTTCATTAAGTTCAAGCTACACCACATTTGGTTTGGCTTCAAGTACTCTAAACTCCTGTTTCATCAGCTGCTTCTTTCGAGAGCTGTCAATGTATGTACTCTTGATGGTGGCATCTTGAGATATTGGATCATGGCTACATTTTTAAGAAGTCGCACCTGCAAAAATAAAATCCAACAAGTAACAGCACTATTCATTTTTTACCTTGAGTACTCATTTTGTGTGAAATGCTGTTACCAGCCCATTATTTAATGCCCTTGCAAAGCAGTAAAATTCCAAAACTTTTCTTTTCTTTTTTCTTTTTCTTCACAGATACAAAACCAGAATAACAGCCATCCAGTGTCAATACAACTCAGACAGGTCATTAATCAGATCCATAAAGCTTTTAAGATGTCTTGCCTTAAAATAAGTTTTGCAATGCAATACATGAATTTAAATTTCATGTATCACTGTTCTCTTGCAAAGGGCCCTTAGAAAAATAAGTTGCTTCAGAAGAATTTCAGAGTGGGAAAATACCTTGGGAAAGGACAAGGAAATTATTTCGGTATCCACCCAGATTCCTCCGTGCATCTCTCTAATCCACTTTCCAAACCGTGGCATCTGGTACCCTTACACCAGATGCAAGTGAGCTTCATAGTTAATGAAGTGTGCTAGTGTAACTGAGTTTCAGACACCTTTTATCTGTTCTGAATCTCCCAGCAAGCAATCAGTTTCAAGGGATGACCCCATGAGAGAGGAAGGGAGATGTGATGTTCTCCACTTTCACAGTGGCAACTTCATAAGGGAAGGTTTCCAATGGGGCTGGAAGGGATGGTGAGGATGGAAGACCCACAACTGATATCCTTCTCCTGCTTGCAGTTTGGTCTTCACACACAGAGATAAGGAGAACGGGAACCTTCTATGGTTCTTCAGATGCCACCCAGAGGCTAGAGGATGAATGTAGGAAATGTTCTCCTTGAGTTTCAAAGAGGTACCTTAAATCCATATATTGTACATTGCTTGAACTGAGGGGATGATGTGTGTTTGAGCATGTTAGAAAAAGCCATTCTGTAATGATGCCTGCTTGCTGTAACTTGCAAGAAGACCGTACACAGACTGTTTCTGTGACCAGCCAGCGACCATGGCCATGGGCCAAAGGCCTCTGGGTAGCCTTAGCAATAGCTTTGGGGCAGCTGAAAGCAGCTCCTGATTTAGGCTCTGTGTGTTTAAAGCTGTCAAGCAATTAATCAATGAAAGCTTTACATGTCTGAGGCTGCAGATATGTTAGTCGGATAGAAGCTAAATTAAGACACCTAGCCACTTGGAGAGCAAGACCTGGCATAGCTGCAAGTGTTAAGGGGAAGCAGTTACCAGAAAACTTTCACTAATTCCAAGCACAAACTAGGTCTGGGAGATGTCTAGCATGACCCCAAATGTCACAAGGAACAATTCTTAGAAAGTACCAGCAAAACATCTGGCCACAAGACCCCACTAATGGCTCTCTAAAGGTGCCATCATGTGGGAGGCCTGGATTGCCTGATCTGGAACTAGAGAAGAGTTGGACATGCGCAGCCTGAACTGCTTGCCAATCTGTAACCTATAGACCGTGCCCAAACTTTGCTTTTGCTGGATCCACTTTTGAGTATGAAGCACACTGCCGACTCCCGTGCATGCAAAATAAACGGTTTAAGTCTCTATTGGGCATTGCTTCCCTTTTTCCTGATAATCAAGACCCTCCAGGAGAAAGGCCAAGGGCATTTTTGCAACAAGCAGAAGGAGTCAGGAGCTTAGATGGAAGTCCTGGATCATCTCAACATCACCTGCATCTCGCTGGATTAAAGGTCATCACAGAGCCTTTGGCTGGGTTAGAAGTCAAGTTCAGCACTGCTGACACTTTGGCAAATGTGAAACAAAGAGCCTGTGATTCATTGCTGCCTGTTGGGATCATCCACAGCTAATTACATATTGATTATTTACTGGCTTCAAGCATCCCTTCAGCATGTTGGGATACCTTGTAATTGGCCGCTGCTGTGTTGGCATAACATAGTTGCTTGTGAACCAACGGATGGATTCAAATCATCCATTATGGTCTCAGATGGTAGAACTCCAAATCATAAATCAGTGTGAACTCCCATAGACCTGCAATGAGATAATATAAGCAACACCCCTTGCTCATGATTGCATCCCAAGAATAGATTTTCAGAGGTAGACTGCCCTGAAACCTGGGGGATCCATACACTCATGCAACCCCACCCAGAGATTTGCTCAGTTCTGTATAATCTCATTTTCAAGCTGCCCGAAATAGCAGGTGCCACTGCATCTTTGTGGGAGAAAATTCCCTAAATTAATCATGCATTGGGTGAGGAACTGCTTTGCCCTTTGGATAAATGCAATTTAAACAATTTTTTATCCTTAATCTACTTCAAATAAATGTCAATGGATAACCCTGAGTTCTAGGATTATGAACAAAGAAGAAAGCATTATCTATGTTTAACATTTGAAATCTTTATCAAATTCCCACCCTTTTGTTGTCATTTTTTCTCCATCGAAAAGTCTCAAATGCTTTACCCCAGGTGTGCATTGCTTATGGTACTCCAGATGTCACTAGATTTCAAGTGCTGTCATTTCCATACACCCTTCTGTCTGTCCTAGTCCTATTTCAGTTCATTTGTAGGGATTCCCAGAGCTTTTCACGCTGTTTCTGAGTTTGTTTGTTTGTTTATTTATTTATTTATTTATTTATTCAGAGAACTTCCATGCCGCCCCATTCGCTGAAGCCTCAGGGCGGCTCACAACCATAAATAAATAAACACAATATAAAACAGAATAATTTAAGTCACCCAGGCCAAAGAATAAAATAAATAGTATTAACAATTAAAATAATGTTTGAATAAAAAGGTCTTCGCCTGGCACTGAAAAACAAATAACGACGGCTCCAGGCAGACCTCTCTGGGGAGCGCTTTCCATAGATGGGGTGCCACCGCAGAGAAAGCCCTCCTCCGAGTACCTACCCTCCTAATTTCTTTCACGGAGGGTTCCCGGAGAAGGGCCTCTCCCGCAGATCTCAAGGGGCGGGCGGGCGGGCAAATATGGACGTAAGCAATCCTTCAGGTAACCAGGGCCCAAGCTGTCAGGGCTTTGTAGGTGATAACCAACACCTTGAATTGGGCCCAGACTTCAATGGGGAACCAGTGAAGCTGATGGAGAACTGGAGTCATGTGAACATAACGCCCAGTCCCCGTCAGCAGCCTGGCAGCTCTATTTTGAACCAATTGAAGTATCCGGACCATCTTCAAGGGCAGCCCCACGTAGAGCATGTTGCAGAAGTCAAGGTGGGAGTTCATTCCTAATATGTAACCATGTTTTATGTGCTTTTCTCATACAATAAGGATTTTTGTATACATCAGTTTCACCAATGTATAGATTTTTGCATTCATCTGTGTCCATGGTTTAATTGGAGAACTCTGTTGCAAAATTCAGAGAAGTACACATTTTGAAAGAGAACTGAGCTTAGGACCATGCAAGGTGCAAATGCACAAACTTAAGTTCTTATCAATGGGACACCTCCACTGCAAAATTCAGAGAGGCATATATTTCTGCGAACCAAGGTTGTACACTTATGCATGTTTAGCTAGAAAAATCTAAAATCTACAGGTCATGGCTGGCTGGAGAATACTGGGAATTGTAAGATACATTCCGTCTTAACATGCATACTTTTGCACCCTGATTCACAAATTCCTTTGCATCTGCAAAGTCTGGTTGGTTTGCAAAAATGCAGGATGGAGAATTCGTCTCCCATTCCTAGGAAGGCTGGCAAAAGGCTCAATCGAAGTTGCAAAGAGGAAGGGAATCAGGTGATGGAAGGGACCCACTGAAGGAAGGAGGGAAAGAACAAAGTAAAGAGGCAGGAACATTAATTGGGCCCCGGGAAACCTGCAGTTTCTTGCAGGCACAAAATGGATCTTTCAGCTGGGATCCAGCATGTCTCTCCAAGGAGCTTTGGTTCAACTCCTTGTGTCGGCAGCCCTGACTCCTTATTCACTGCTTCTCCAATTGCTGTGCCCCTCTTGATACTTCCTTCCTTCCTTCCTTCCTTCCGCAGCTCTAGCTTGCCCTCCCTCCAGCTAATATAATATCTCTGTTCAGCTGAAATAGCAGGATTCAATCAAGCAAAGCAGCAAAGAATGGAGAAAACAATCATAATATTTAAAAACAAAACTGGAAAAAAAATGACTGGGTTGCATTCAGTTCCTTTGGGCACTGCCATCAATATTCAGGCACACTTTATAATGACTAAACAAAGAAGAGAAGATAAAGCCAGGCATTGCAATTCCTCAATTAAACTGCAATTTAGAATCCACAATGTCTCTCTGATAAAAAAAATAGAAAAGAAAAAAGAAAAAGAATTGGGGAGAGAGAAGCAGAGAACACATCTTGCTCATCCAAGCATAAAACAGTATTTACAATAACATTTTATTGTTGAAGCTGCCGTGGCATTCACCCACACCAATTAATTCTGTTCATTAAATAAATTTTATACTTTACAGGTATGCATTGTCCTTGGAGCTTGGAGGCAGGGGTTTCTAAATCTTTACATTCATTTGGGTCTCTCTCTTGTGTTCTCTTTCTTCATGGGCGAGTGTTCCGAAGAAACACCCTAATTGCAACCTTAATTAGCACAAAACAGATGTGTCTATTTTTCTATCATGCCATGGAAGAACAGTTGTAGGTAACTTAGAGCTCTCTGGATAGATTGGCTTACAGCTTCCATGATCCCGCAGTACTGGCCATTCTGGGTAGAAATTGGACATTGGGTACCTTGGTTTGGGGCCATAGCTCAGTGGTAAAATTGATGGATGTGCGTGTCCCCAGATGTTTTCTCCAAAGGAAATGGGTCAAGGGAAGCATGTCTGGGCACTCCAGGTGCCTTTTGGCCAGCTTAATCCATTGGATCCCACTGGAGGCCTTTTATCCGACCAGTGACAGATTCGCTATGACACTAGAAAATGACTCCACAAGACCAAAATCAATAGTTCTTAGCCACGACAAAGTATTATCTAAAGGTTTACATGGTGTATTGATGATACTTTTCTAGGAATTGCATGTTTTCTGACACTATGGACATATTTCTGATTGTGGGGTATTTTACCATTTTAGGATACTTCAGAAAACAAAGTGGGGTAGCAAAAGAACCCCACAAACGTGTTTGCATAGAACTTAGATGGCTTTGGGATGAGGTCGTTAGACGTAATCCAAGTTGAGAAGGGCATGCACTAAGTCTGCTCAGAGAAGGGTTGGGATGAAGACAACTCTGGAAGACAACTCTCAGCCAAGCAGAGAGGAAGTCCACGAATGCTTGTGGAGGCAAGGTTGCACTACTGATAACCTTCTTCCACATCAGGTACAGCAGCTAGTCTGCTGCAGAAACCACAGAAGAGAGATGCCTGCTTGTGGAGCTCATCAGCTCAATTCCTGGCAAGCTGGGAAGCTCCCCCAAAGCTGGGTGTGCTCGCTAGAAGCTAAGACACAAGCTTGTGCCAAACAGAGTGATCCAGTGAGCCAATTCCATGGAATCCATCAGTTTCCCAGCCCTGGTATGGACCCTTCCACATCCATATCTCAGAGTAGCGAGTAAGCAGTTAATTTAAATGCAGCGTGCACCACATCTTGCCTGCCTTTTATGAGCATTTCCTTTCTTTTCCAAGGGAAGGCCTTCAGTCTATAATTTCAGAGTATGGTTTTGAGCATTATTACTGCTTAACATTATTGCTGGACATTATTGCTCTCTCCCACAGCATTCAGAATCATGGTGTAACTTCCTAGAATTTCTTCTAACCTCCAGAATCCTCAATCGAGCACCACGGATAAGAACTGCACAAACCACAGATGTGTTTTGATTAGCTGATTTATTAGCCTGGCATTTTTTTTATCACTGTCTATTAATGCCGAAGTGCTTCAAAACAATAAAGGTTCTCACTCATGTATAAAAATACCGTCTTAACAGAATGACAGAGCTGGTATATATTTAAAATTACTGATGAACAAGTCAACAAGGAAACAGGAGTTTCAAAACCATGGGGATCCTGGCAGGAGAGGAAATCGGTTGCTGAGTCTCTGACCAGGCTTGCTCAGACATTAGAGCCCTTGAGCTTGATGGGAGCTGCTCCCAAGTAGTCACACGCTGGACATGAAATTGTCCACGCACCCCTTTAAAAAGGAAAAGAAAGGACACTTCACACTCTGTTGGCCTGACACCCATGTGAGGTTACAGAGTTGTATGAGGGTACAGATTGCTCAGCATGAGCCCCTCGCGTAGAAAAATCTGATACTGAGAACTGAAGGGTCCCCTCGTTCCCCAGCTGCAGTTGGAGATGCTTCTTCAGTAGCTCTAACTGGGCCTACCTGCTCATGGGAAGATGCTTGGTCCTGCTCAGCAGGCCTTTCTTCTGAGGGAACACTGGGTGAAAGGGCCTCTGGCAGCCAGCTAGGTCCTCTGCAGTGGCTCTGAGCTTTCCACTTGGTTTGTGGACACCAGTCATCTGGCGAAGCTTGGCATTGCCACAGAATGTCCAGACCTCCAAAAGGTCCAAATGGAGTGCAGAGGTTCCTTAGGACCTCACACAAGGCTTCCCTGTGTCTTCTGTGGAGAAGAAATGTAGTAAGGGATCAAAATCCTACTCGGAAGAAGTCCTCCCTAGCCTTGGTTTTGCCAGGACATAGACTTATTTTGTGATACTTTACTACTGAGACTAATGTTAAGTCAAATGATTTTCCCTCATTCAAGGGTAATTAAATTAGGGCTCCTAATTAAATTAGGAGGGATAAGCAGCAAGAAGGGTCAAACTCCACTCTGTTCAGTGGCTGGCAGCCACCATTTTCTTCCCAGAAGTCTCATCAGAGTAACATTACCTGGAAATGCTATTTCATTCTGAAGGTAAATACAGTCAACAACAAGGACTTACCCAAAATAATACACGTTCACACCAGTGCCAGCTTCTTTTGGGCTCAGCTTTTCAGAAAATACCTCCTCCTTCCCTTCAGTAAACCAAATGTGCATGTATTAATAAATATGTAATAAGAAAGGTAGCCATTATTGCTTTCAAGGCGTCCTCAGCTTATGGCGACTCTCCATAATGTCCTCTCCTCCATAGCTCTGCTCAGCTCTTGGGCATGCAAGGCTGCACCTTCCTTTTTCAGCCAATCCATTTCATATTTGGGCTGCTTCTTCATCTTCGCCTTTTGTTTTCCCCAGCATGATTGTCTTCTCCAGGGAGTTTTCCCTTTGCATGATGCATCCAAAGTAGAACAGCCTCAGGTCTGCCATTTTTCTGCTAGGGAACATTCTGGCATCACAGAATCCTGTGGCAATGAGTTCCACCACTCGAGACCACTGCATACTCTATCTGTTACATGTAGAAGCAGCATGAATTGAGGTACTAATCTGTATTGATATGACCTTTCAAGACATCTCATATACTTCAGCTCAGTAATCTTTCCAATGGCTTTGTATGGGAACTTGGTAATACTCTTCCTGTATCATATTTGGAAATCTGACATTATCTGTCTGTGGAAGGCGAGTTTCTGTGCTGGGAGCTGTATTCTCAGTCCAGGTAGCAACTGGCTCTCAGCTTATCCTGCAATGTGACAGTTGGTTCTTCACTCTTTTCTTACCTTGGTATTTTTGCTGGGGTTGTCTGGAGCATTTTACACAATTTCACATTATTCAAAAAAGTAAAGAGCCCATCCATGAAGGTCAGCTCACTTTTTTATTTCTTCTCAGTGAACCTACAACACCATTGTTGAAGGAGATGAAAGCATTCTCACCAGCAACTGTCCGTGTCTTGTCTGGGATGAGGCATATCAGGATTGTCATTCATTGATCTGGGAATTAAGGTGGACATTTCAAACAGCGGTGCTGACATCAGACTAACATACTTCAAGGCCCATGTTACCTGGCAACCTTGTAAGCACAGAACTACCTGTTCAGAAATCACTGGCAGATAACCTTTGAAATATGTCATGGAGAAATATAAATACATTTTTATAAAAGTTCTTATGTATGCTCCTCTGATGGCAAGGAAAGAGAAAGTAAACACCCAAACAGTGCAGGGCCTCACATAAAAACTTTTCAAAGGGAAATAACCTTGACATTAAAATGTTTCTTTCATTTCTGAGCTATTCCATCATAGAGTTTTCCAAGTCAGAAGATTCAGAGGTGGTTTGACATGGCCACCTTCTGCTAGCCAGGGTTTGTTTGGACATCACTGCTATTGTCTGACCTCCACCAGACCCCAGCTTCAATGCCAATGTTGCCCAGTTGCTGTCATTCAGGAGTTTCTCTGCCCCCATCACCTTTGGAGAGATCCATTGTCTTCTGCTGATGGGGATTTTGTCCTGTGAGTCCCCTTCTAGAGCAAATAAAGATCACACAAGTCACGGGCTTTTTGCTGGGAAACAACGTGAGTACAAGTGTTCTTCCCATGTGAGCCCAATCCAGATTGTATACCTAAAGGAGGAGAATTGTTCACCAAACAAATTTTCATGCTAGTCTTGAAAGTAATGTCAATGTTGGACATGAACTTTGGTGAAAAAGGAGGAATGGAGCATAATGCAAACTGATGCATTTGTCCATTTCTACTTCCTAACCAGTTCATTGGCTGGAGATGAAAGGAACCCGATTTTCAAGCGATTTGCAAAAATTCAGTGCAAAGGTGTTGAAGCTCCAGGCAGTTCCTGCAAAGGATTTTTTTCTAGAACTGTCATCTCTAATTTGAGGAACTGCAAACTGAGATTCATAATTCTATGAAAGTCAGAGTACAATTTCCAAGCTAGCTTCCAATTCTCCTGAGTGCATTGAACCCACTGAATTAGTCTTTTTCCTTCCCTCTTCCCTTTTATATCTATTCATATTCTCCAAGTGATGGGAAAGATCGATTCTGTAGAACAAACCCTGCCCAGTCATCCAAGCTGCATTAGCATGCAAGTCAAAGTGAATTCATCAGGCCTGCAAGGGCTGCACCAGGAAAGGGTTAAAACTCTGCAAGAGTAAATCAGGCCATGCTAATGAGCCTGATAATAAAGCTTTCATAAACACTTTTTCCCTCCCCTTGGGCCAATGTGACAAACTGTGCTGCTAAATTCAGCCTGTGTACATACCCTTGCCTGGGCTCAGGGTCTCCTCTTTGATTCCTTCCCTCAATGGCTGGAGATGAACTGCGGCTCAGTGGAAAGCATTGAGAGACGCTGCAATATTTCCTTGTCAGCAATGAGACGTTTCCATTGCTTTAGAACCTGCAGGCTGCACGAGAGGCAATTCTGTAGAAATGTGCTTTCTCTGCAGGCTAAGAAGGCAGGACCTGGAGAAACAGCCTACTTCGATGCATAGATTTTGATAAGCCATATCCACTCATTTCATTTCCCTTTGTTATTGTTATCCCTTTGTTAAGGGCCATCAGTGCACCAGGTGCCAGGTTGGGAGAAGGTCGGCTGGGAGTGAAAGTAGATCTTTGGGTGTTATTCCGTAGATTATCATTGGCTTTGATATATAGTCCGTGTGTGTGTGTGTCTGTGTGTCTCTGTGTGTGTACATACTGCCTCATAATGCATTTGTTCTGGAGAACAAACAGAAGAACCTAAAGGAAGAGAATGCCAAAACTAACAACGAGCAGATAGTGAAATGAGTAGCAACATTAGTAATAGCAAGATGAATTTTTCCAGGAAAAATAGAGACTGATGCAATGAAGAGGGCTTAACCTTTCTGGGGAGCAGACTCAATGGGAAAGATGGTGAACCATTTCCAGGTCCTTTTCCAGTCCTGAAAACAATAGACTCAGAAAGTGCATGGAGATACCCCATGCTTCCCTCCCAAACACAGTCCTCCTTCACCTGCCTCATTCTTGCAGTTCTGACAAAACACGAAGAAGGTTTGTGTCCACCCATCTGTCCACCCACTACATGCATTATTTCATGGTTCTTCTTACAGTGGAAAGGCAGTTTCTGTGCAAAGGGCTGCCTGGTTCAGAGAGGAACGAGAATCTAATTTTGGCTTGCAAAACATGAGGGCATGGAGTATTCCCAACACCAGATATCAGCAAAATCTTTCACTAGATAGATTTGAAAATGTGCATGAATTTTAGACATCCAGTCGTGTTTGAAAACTACGCTTGGTTTGAGATTTGGGGGGTCTGGACAACTTTCACTTTTGGACATGTTTGTTCTGTGGCGATTTTCCATTCATGGAAGATGAACGACAATTGCAACCATGAATGCAAAGCAAGGTGAGATAAGCAGTGAGTCAGTACAGTCAGGTCAGGCAACCTAAAGCCCTCCAGTTGTTTTGGACTGAGAGTCCCATCATCCATGGCATGACTGGCTTGGTTTTGGAGGACTGGCTTGTATTCTATAATATCTGGATGGCCCCAGTTTGCCCACTTTTAACAGGGGAAATTACAGGAGCACTTCACATATTTTTGCTTTCAGTCCTTACTCTGCTTACAGGGCTGCAAGCTCTATTATGTTCCATGTGCCACTGTGTCAGAATGAATCCTGATGGGGGTGGGGTGGGTAGGAAAAAGATCAGCCCTCACAAGGGAATTAGCCATAGAATCTCCCCATTGCTCAAAGCAATGAACACAGTTAATGGAATTTCTTAATCAAATTTCCCTCCACATGCATAAGAATTTTCCCTTCTCTAAAGCAAAATTTCCCTCCTGACTTATATTAAGATTATTGAAAGTGTTTCATGTGCTCTAAAAGAAATGCAAAAAAAGCGGCACAAAACCTCACTCAAGCTCTCACTGCAGGTCAGTGACTGAGCACAGCTGTCCCAAACTTTCCAACAGAAGTGCCTCTCCCTCTGGAAAGATTCCGATGCACAATTCTGAGGAGCCCTTGCTGGAAGCCAGGCAGGCCTGGTCCAGTGCTCCAGTTCCATGCACAGCAGCTTTGCATGTGTCTAGATGGGGCAGAGCAGGGCAGGGGAAACACAACCAAGGTATATATCAGTGGGAAACAGTCTGGTTCTCTCCCAATGTGTTGGATTAGAATTCTCATAATCTTCAACCAACATGGCAAATAGGAACTCCGGGAGCTTTGGTCCAAACCCTAAGAACATAAAAAGAGCTATGCTACCCCATGCCAAGCATCTATCAGCACTGTTCTATTGGACACAGTGTCCAACCATCTGGGAGAACCACAATAGGACGTGGATGCAAGAACCACACTCAGCACACCCATGTTCCTCAGCATTTGCTTCTGATACTGGGAAGACACCTGGAGAACAGAAAGTTTTCCCTGCCCTCCCTCCTTCCTAAATCAATCCTTCCTTCCTTCCTTCCTTCCTTCCTTCCTTCCTTCCTTCCTTCCTTCCTTTTGTGATCTAACAGTCACAAAATACAATAAAATAGCATCGAAATTAGAAATAGCCTTACACAGAACAGTCAAAAGTTGCCTGCGCCTGGGAAAGTACCAAATTAAGACTCGCAGCTGAGTTGAAAGTGGCCAGATTGGCTTGCTCTGCTTTGCCCGGGCTGGTCTTGCCACTGGGTAGAAAATGCTGGAGGGTGATGCTAGCAGCTGGCAGAGCGTTTCTTCAGCACTACCTTGCTGTTGCCAGGATCCTGAGCCAGAAGGGTGATGCTTGTTCGTGGTTGGCTTGGGATGACCAGCTGGCCATGGAGTTACCTTCTCCCAACATGCCACAGACAGTGAAGTCCACAATGCCCCCACTGAGCCAGGCAAACAGAGCAAGGCAGGTGTTCTGCTCCAGTAGGTACAACTACTACGGGATATTTCTCCACTCCTAAATTTATCTATTTATTTACATCCTAGATGACCCAACTGCCAAAGCTCTGACAGATCCCAAACTTGCATATTGCATTTTCAAGTCCAAAAACATTAATATGTATTTATGTGCACATTTCTCCTGATATATGCATTTTGCATGACTGACATACACTTATTAGAAAACAATTTTCCTAATTAAATGCATCTTTGGACATTATTTATCCCAATAGACACATGTTTCTACAAATACTTTGATTGGAGAAGTCCACTGCAATATTCAGAGAACTGTGAGTTTCAAGAGATAACTGAGTTTTGGTCCATGTAGCTGTTCAAAAGATTAAAAATGGATCATACATTAAAATGCAAACGGCTATTTTCCTCCCATGCCTAGTTGCAACGCAGGCTTTGCGCGAGAGGTGTTACTTCCCGCTTTTCTGATTCCTGCAGGATAAGCTGCACCTGCCAAGGTCCCCTGTTGTGTACAGCTGCAAGAGAGGTCCAGGAGAACGCCCCTTATTTGCATCTGTTTGGCCTGCTTAACGGCAGAAAGTTAATAAGCAATGAGAATGCCACCCGTTGCATGGGGAATTGATGCTGCATTCTTTAATTAATGAGAGAACAACTGCATGGTTATTAATGCCTGGCATCAAGAATGAGACTTAGGAGAGAACATGTTATTATTATTAAGATTGGAATGGATTAATCTACTTAGAGGCGGTGGACTTGAGATGAAGAAGTTCAGTGTTACATTCTGTACTATTGTATTAATTTCTTAGCAGCAAATCACAGACAGACGAGTGAGGAACCTGACCAAGCCAGTATATACAAAGCTTTACTGCATATATCCAAGTTAATACAGAAGCTTAACACCTATCTTTATGTGGGCTGTGTATTTTACCTGGCAATAGAAAAAACACACAAGGTCTTGAGTTGCATGTAAGCAAACATTCAAGCTCATTCAAATGCAGTAAATTTCACCCCAAACCTTCTTGCATCCTGTCTCTTTCTCTTGTTCATGTTGTTAGATGCTTTGGGGGGGGGAGGGTGGAATGCTAAGCAATGTGCAGACTTTGACCACAAATTACCCTGCAGTCTGGGATGGGTAATATGAGCATGAACTGCCCCAGACTGAATAGGCATGAATGTTCCATATACGCCTAATTTAAGGAGCAATGTATGGCTGTGAAAGCTGGACCATAAGGAAGGCTGAGTACCAGAGAATTGAGGCCTTTGTATTGTGGTGCTGGAGGAGACTCCTGCGAGTCCTCTGGACCTCAAGGCGATCAAACCGGTCAGTCCTAGAGGAGATCAACCCTGACTGCTCTTTAGAAGGCCAGATCCTGAAGATGAAGCTCAAATACTTTGGCCACCAAATGAGAAGGAAGGACTCCCTGGAGAAGAGCCTGATGCTGGGAACAATTGACGGCAAAAAGAGAAGGGGATGATAGAGAATGAGGTGGCTGAATGGAGCCACTGAAGTAGTTGGTGTGAGCTTAGGTGGACTCCGGGGGGATGGTGGAGGACAGGAAGACCTGGAGGAGCGTTGACCATGGGGTCGTGATGGGTCAGACATGACTTTGCAACTAGCAAGCAAGCATTTATATCCACATTCTGGAAATGTGCCCAAGGTAGGCACTTGTAATCAAAAGGGCCAGTTGGCAATGCTTCCATTTGAATAGTTCCAGTTCCCATACATCTTTCTGGTGCATCCACCCACACACAGAGAGGCGCTGTGGGGCTCCAGGCCAGTCTGGAGAACTTCTCCTCTCCCTGAAGGATTTCAGCAACATTGCCCGCTCCCGCCCCCCTTTTTATCTGCCCTCAGAGAGGGTGGAAATTTCCAACATCCCTTTTGTGCCTTGCTTTAGGCTTAAACTGCTCATCTCTGCTAAGGACTAGACAGTGTAACCATTTATTTTCTTTGGGTGGGGAAGACAATTGTCCATATGAGCAAAAACATGGGAAGCAATTGCCTTTAACGAGTGACAGCAGAATGGCATTCAACCTGGAGAGATTTTCCCAGCATTCAGAAGGTGTGATGGCAGCTAACCTGTTGTTCTGTGATGCTGATGCACTGAAACTTCGAGTGTGAAGAAGGAGGGGAAGGAGGTCAATGGGATCATATTCTTCAATGCTGGGAGGAAGCGTGGCTTTTCTTCCCACAAAGTTCAGCGGGCTTCTAACCGAGTGACAATCCTTCCTCTTCTGAATAGGGTGACTGACCTCCATTAACATTCATAGGGTGAGAGAATACATCAAAGGGAGAACTAAGTTTATAGTTCGGATGGAGGGTTTAGCCAGGGATTACTGCAAAGCTACTTCATCGGAGCTCAGAACGGGTAATAATCTTCTGATGTTGAAAGACAGAACAAGCTATTAATGTGGTAAAGGGTTAAATCACACCTCCCCTGCCCAGTATTGGCAGGTATTAGACCAGCATCCTACACAGAGTGATCCATTTAGTATAAGTCTGTCTTGATGTAAATAAGGACTATAGGTGGTTATCTGCTAATAAAACACGCAAATCTCCCATGCAGTTCTGCATTATCCGTACTGTTACATTCCAGCTGATGAAAATTGCATAGCAGGCTTGGCTCTGTTTAAATCCCATTCGTATGGTTTGGTTTCAGTATTATTCTGCTTCCTTTAGCTTCAGTTGTTTGAACAACATCTTCTATCTCTATTGTTATGACACGTACCCCTACAAACACAGAGCTTGGGTGGGAAATTTAGGGCAGGGTAAGGTAAGCTTACTGGATTCTTCTTGAGTAAACCTGAGCAGAAACTTCAACATGTTTTTCCCACTTTCTCAAATTTGCCACTGATACGGGCAGGAAAATCAGCAAAGCTTGATGCATGAAACATTAAAATTCTCCCAACTTTGCCTTTGCTTATCCCACTTTATTTTCATTCCCAATGGTGAACTTACTTCTCTTTTCTCTGGATGGGAAAAGCATGCCTTTGTAGCCAGATCTGATTCAAAATGTGGCTGAAGTCTACACAAATTACACCAACTGGAGCCAAACTCTATGCAGATTTCTGAATTTCTAAGAGAAAATCTCCACAACTGAAAAGAGGCAAACTAGAAGGCCATGTACTGGCTTGATTCACGTCAGTATGAGATGATTCTTGTGCTGTCTGAACAGAGGGCTGGACTTCTCACTGATCTGTTCCCGTGTTACTCTTCTTGTGTTCTTATTGTTTATTTATTTATTTATTTATTTATGGATTTCTATCCCACCTTAGGGGAACTCGAGGTGGCTCCTTGCATTTCCCAGTGGTTTCCCCTCCCAGCTCAAGCCAGCCCCAGGCCTGCTTAGCTTCAACATAGTGTGTGCCCTCAGACCATACTATGGGCCACATGAGCCAGAATCTGGGAGGCTGAGCCAGGCCAATCTGCTGGATTTTTACTCTCCAACCAAATTCATTGCATATGCCTCAGTAATGCTGAGATTTGAAGGACTCCTCCCTCCCCTCAAATGCTGGGTGAACATTGAAAGGGAGAAGAAATGTAAGCATCTAAAATAAGCTTGGTTGGCAAAAAAGAGGTTGGATCCAGCCCTAGCAGCAGGTTTCACATGCCTCTCTCTTTTATGCAGTTCCTGTTACTAAAGATCACGAATTCTTTTCTCCACTAAAGTCCTTGATCTCTCTGTATAGAGAACATCTTTCAACCCGAGGACCAAATTCCAATTTTAAGTGCTGTTTTCCAGTTCTTGGTGAGGCCAAAGGCAAAATGAGGTAGGACCAAAGATGCAGAAGGGAGAGGAAAGGGGAGAGGAGAGGAGAGGAGAGGAGAGGAGAGGAGAGGAGTAACTGCAAGTTCTTACTGCCCGTTATGAATACTTGGGGCAGTTTTTTGTTTTCATTTTTTAAAGAACGCAGAAAGTCTGGGAAAGCACCAAATCAAACAGGAGTTGTAGAGAAGAGGGCACATCCCTCAGAGGGCTGGATTAGGGCCTAAGGAGTGCTGGCCCTGGACTCCATGTCTGAAATTCTGGTCCCTGCTCTACAGCAGCAGCCACCACGAGTGAACACAGCTCAAGGAGGAGAAACTTGCACTGGACAGGCAACCTGTGTGTTTCACCGAACTGCTGAAATTAGAGCTTCCAGCTGGTGCTAAATAATTTTCTTCTGGCTGGCTGGGAAAATTTATGGTGTTCAATAGCCCTCTGCTGATTCTCATTTTATCCCCACGGAGTCCTGTGGTTGCAAACACGAGTCAGGTGCCACAGTAGTAAACATATACGTACTACTTATTTAAGGTCCCTCTAAAAGCTTCTTACTGTGCTCAAAATTTTGCCCGTGCTCCTTTGCATACCCAAGTGGAAGATTTGTTAGCTTCTCTCTCCTCTCCTCTCCTCTCCTCTCCTCTCCTCTCCTCTCCTCTCCTCTCCTCTTCTCCACCATCACCTCCACCTCCATCATCCTGCATCTTCTTCTCATCTTCCTCCTCCTTCTGTGAAGGAGATGCACATACCCACTTTTTTAGCACTAGGATAACAAAATCCCTCTGAGAACTGGGTCTTCTTTCTTTAAAGGGAAAAAATTGTAGGTGTGTTATAAGAGATGGTCTCTTCTTCTTCTTTTTTTAATTTATTTTTCCATCTCAAAAGAAACTATGGAACTTGGTTTTTAGAAATGGGAAGGAAAATAAACCCCTGGTTGAAAAAATTATAGGTACCAGGGTACAGAAAAATAAAGATCACATTGAGAGCATTTTTTGCTAGAAACTTGGTAGTCTAGGAACAGCATTTGGTGACAGTGTTGCTGAAATTATGATTTGTGGATATTTTGAATTTTGGGAAGTTTCCCAGATTTCCCATTATGAAATTAGCAATTCAAATTTGGAGCTGCAGGTGTGTTTTTCCTTGTGGGTGTCTCTTGCTTATTTAAGTCTTGACAAGGATTGCTTGTCTTCTAAACCATCTCTGGGATACGTGACTCTCAACCCTAAATTGGCTTCCTAAATTTATACATCTTAACCCAGTTTACCCCTCCAAGAACCAAATCTGTTCTAAATGCCATTTCTTTGGCAAGTCTGAATATGAACAAGCTTTGTGACTTGATTAGCAAGCCTCTTCCATTGTCCTATGTTTGAGGTGAAGAACCACATGACCAGGTGATGGCTTTCAAAATGTGCACAGATACAGGGGGAAAGTCTGCTTTTCAAGAAAAATGCACACAGCAATACATACAAATTTTCTTGCAAGAGAGGAATGAGGAGTGGAAAGGAGAAAAAGGACAAAATAGTCCCAATCCATGACATGCCTGGACAAGCGTCAAGTCACAAATCCACTTGGACTCGGATTCCCCCATCACTTTTCACAGATACTGACCATCTAAAAGTAGCAAGGGGCTCGACGTGACGTCGCTCTGATTTACAAGTTGCCCATGACCATGGGCAGGAATCCCTTGTGAAGGTTCTTCCAAAAGGAGTTTCACAGAGAACTTTCTCATATTCCCTTAGAGTCAAGAATCTTGGTGGTCATAACTTTTCAATAGAACATAAAGTTAGTGAGGCATGAAAGCAATCTCCATTCCTGCAACTGAGCTGAATGTCTTTAATCACGCTTTGCTATTTTAAAAAATAATGAGCTTAACATCTTCCCTCGTTTAAGGTATCTTCACATAACTGAAGATGCCCTCAGATCAGTGTCTGAGACTGATTGTGTGTGTTGGTAACCACACACAGAAAGCAAGGCAGTAATTGGAACTGTAAGAGGATGGTTCCCATGCAAAGCTATTAAACATTGCACAAGCTCTTCTTCTTTGCAATCAGTATTATAATTTATTTCCCTTAGGAAGCCACAGTCTTGAGTTTGCAAGAGCTGAACAGGGCTGTGGGAAAGTATTCATTCACAGGGCGATATTTTGGAGAAGACCAGAGTACTTCTAACCTCATGCCTTAGACTGATACCTTCAAACAAATGAGTTCACCAAAATGAGGGTGATACAAAAAACCAATATGGAAGCTTGTGCATATCAACCTTTTCTGTGGGCAAAATGGAGATGGAGCAGCCACTGTGGTAAAGCTTTCCAGCTTGGAGAAAATTCATATTCACAGTAGTGTTTGTATTCCCTGCAGAAAAGCGTACTAGGAAAGTAGGTGCCCCAGCTCTTCTAAATTTTTGCACCCAGAAAACATGTGACTCCGGCTAGTCTCATTAAAACCATAAATTTTCCCAGTTCTAGTTTCCTAAAATTCCATCGGTGATTCTCAATATAATCACAGTCCGTCTTGCAGATGGAAGTCCACCAAAAAGAAAAACAGTACTAAAACAGCCTGCTTCCGATCCATTAGATCGGTATCCCAGTTTTACACACTTGAGCCCTAACCTAAACCTTATCCTAACCCTGCCATGAAGCATTATTAACAGTATCATATAGTTGCACAAGAAGGAGACATCCAAAACTTTAGGAAGCTGAAGAAAGCTTTCACCCTGGTTCATGAACGAGTCCGCTGCCTGCTGCATCAAAGTGAAATTGCAGTCACCTTTCCCATACACCTGGCTCCCAGTTTGCATAAGGGACGGGCTCATCAAAATGCAGTAATCCTGCACATCTTTTTCTAATTTTTGCTGCAGAATTCTCTCGTTAAAGCACACACACGTGAACACACCAGTTTGTACTTTTTGAAGATAATAGTTGAAAAATGCTTATTTTTCAAGTAGGAAGCTTGCTTTTAAATGTGCATATTAGTCAAACTGCATGGCCAATGCATCAGGGGACAAGTGCACAATTGTAGAGATGCTTATGCTTTAAAAAAAATTCTCAGTGTTCTGTATGAACTGAAATGGACAGCAAAAGTATCTTAGGATAGAGAACTGAGCAACTGAGAGAAATGGAGACTGAGTCCTTTGTCCATCCCTCATTTGCATTCCTTGTGTTTGGTGACAAACCATTTCCAGGATTCCTCGCTACATCTCACCGACCTGACTTTTCCATCTAGCAGAATCCACAACGCTCAAGAGAAGGCAAATTGTCCATGTCTTGCATGAGGAGAAACCACTGGACCCAAACTCCACGGAATCAGCATATGAGAAAGGGATGGAACAGTTCCCAAGGCAGCGATTCATGACGTGGACACAACGCACGGGTCTCCTGAGCTAGATACGCAATAACATATCAGCCTGCAGTCATTCTTCCAAAGTCTCTCGGTTTCCCTGGGCTCATCTCCCCAGGCTCTCGCAAGCCTTTTTGCAGCTGTGAGCCCAACTTGGCACGGAGCATACTCAGTACTCATGCTGGGTGCCCACCAAGAATTGAGCCCCTGTGACACTGTTCAAGGGCGTCCCTCTCCAGATGTGATTTGAGGCCCTTGTCTGTGTTGCTGGCTATGCAAATGGTATTCTGCAAGCATCCTTGGCCTTCATCGTGGCTCAGGTCACTTGCACATCCAGGGCCAAGCACAAGAAGGAGTCTGGCAAAGAGAAGAGATTCCAATCCTGAAAGGATCATCACAACTCCAGTAGAGATGGACAAGGCTTTGCATTTTGGTTCCTCTCAGCTCCTCATTTCTCCAGGCTTAAGCCGGGCTTGTTCCTACCAATGACAACATTTCATGTTTTAAGCATGGGTGTCCCCAATAATTTCCCAGGGTTCACAACCAACAGGATGATTATTTGAGGGACAATGGAAATAAATTGTGCATATGTTGGCCAAGGTGTTTGATGGGACATAAGCCAGACTGAGACGATCTTCGAAATATGGATGAGCTACTTTTCCCATGCTGGTGCTCTTTGGACGGGCTGCAATTCCCAGTATCCCTAGTTGGCAAGACCAATAGCATTGATGGGGGGTTGCAGTGCACCACTTCCCGGGGGCATCGGAGGGTCCAACCCCTTTTTGTGCCTACAACCACTACCTAGGAGTAAATCCCCTTGGAGTCATAGGACTCCTCTGAAAAGCTTCTCTAAGCTAGCGGCCACCCACATTGGCTGGCTGAAAGCTCCACCAGTTAATTCTGCACTGTGCGAAGCTTTATTGGATAACAACTTGGAAGGAACCCTGGATTCCATCTTAGCATAGCATCACCTTGCCATCCAAATTCATCTCTGGGTTTGCAGGGTTCTCACTGAAGCTAGCCTCCTGTGACATTTTAAACCTTTGGGCTTGCTTTGCAAAGGGACTTAGAAAGAGAAGAAATCTTACTCTCCACCCATCCACACCACAGCAAGAGAGCTCACAGATCCAAATCTGGCACGCACGTGCAAAAATCATTGCAAAGAACCCAGCGTTCCTTTTTAGGCTCTGCCAGGGAAAGGAGGAAGGGCTGTCTTTGTATGACTTAACAGTGACATCCAGTGGTCAAGTAGGGTTACCCAAATGTATTACTTTTCCCCCAAAAGTTGGATCCACGTTGGGACAAAGGCAATGTCCACCATGCATGGACATCGGATCTTTCCTGAATAAGTCCTGCAATCCGTTCTCTGAATGGATTGCAGGACTTATTCAGAATAGAAGCAATCCGTTCTCTGAATGGATGGATGGGCCATTTATACATTCCATCTTGTTCTCTGGAATTTAAAGCATTTCGCCGAGAGTCCTATGTTGGTTCCCAAACACACAGAATGTGTATCCTGCCTCTGAACACTATTTGTAATGAAGATGTGCATATAGCAAAAACATCTGGCAAGAAAGAGGAGGGATTTTCCCATCTAGTATAGCAAGTGTGATAAGCAAAGACATGGGAAGAATGCCGATTGCATTTCAAGATTAACCTAGCAAGCATTTAAAAAAGAAATTCCAAATGCACAGTTTTGTAATCCATTTAGTAGGGCCAACCAAACTACCAAAAATAGTGTGTGGAACCCTTCTGAGTTATCCAGAGCCCATCACATCAGGGTAAGGGGTGCCAGAAATAGAGGCTGGGGGGCAGGAGACGTCCCCAAATACACCAGATGTTGTAGACATGGCTTCTGCAGGTTTAGACCCAGAATGTTTCTAAATCAGTTTTAACTGTACTATCACACTGCCTCCTTGAAGACATTTTCCAAAAGGGTCCAGACTGGGGTGGGCAATTAATGTTCCTATGGGGCCACATGAGAAACTTTGACAGTTGTTAAGGGCTGGACCAATACACTTACAGCTCTGCTCAATATATATCTCTATAAAAACAGTAAATGAAACATTACAATGATACAATGAAAATGCGGAGCATAGAACAACACTATTTAATGAATATTCACAAAAACATTAACATTAACATTACATGGAAAGCAATAAATTCAATTCAATTTAGCAGATCCTTCAAAATAAAAGCAGTGCAGTTGTATTGCTTGCATCTATATTACAATGATATATATTTGCATTGACTTTTAATTTGCCAGTGACCTCATGCTGGCCAGTCAGGGTCAGCCATCGGGCCGGATGTGGCCCGTGGGCCGTACGATGCCCAGGTCTGGTCCAGACAATGCCATCCTTTACTTGTAACCCTCATCCATTTTCCCATCACTACTTCCAGGAAAAATTAAGGAGCTAGACATAGCTTGAACTGGTAGTGTAGGGACCATCTGTTTGGATGCACCCCCATTTCAAGGCAGAGATTGCAAATTGGGTGAACACGTTGCTGGTAGGTGTTTCAGGTATTGTGTCACATTTTGCATTCTGAGACCAAGAAGAAACAGCTCTTCCCCCATTTCTGTAAACATAAAGCCTGGCTGTAAGCCAGATCTGTCTTTTGCCTTGGGCAAAACACACTCTTAACTGTGAAGTGTAACGGTAGCGCTTGAAATGGTCCGTCACTTTATATATTCATTTGCTTCCAGGTTTCCATACTGGTTAGGGTGTAGCTCATGTTCCAGTGAAGTTAGCTCTGTTTTTTCCTAAATCATATGTGAGAGGGAGGTATGCTAGGAAAACCAGCCAACCCATAAAAATCAGCTCATATGCCAAGTAGGCTGAGTTTCTAGGAAGCAAAGCCAAAAGCAAAGCAAAGCAAAGCAGCCAATTTCTAATACTCTCCTCAGTTCTTTCTCCCTGGATTTGATGAGGCTTGATTTCCCAGGTGGAGACAAGGTGAACAGCACCTTTCCAGCCATGATGTCCTGGCTATGAAATTGGCTCCACAGAGGCATGCCTGGTGGAGATATTATGCACAGTCTTCCGTTCCAGTATTCAAACTGGACTGTTAATAGCTGAGCACTCTGAGTTCTGGGCCTGGACAGAGCTGTCTCTGTCACTTCCAGTCACTCCCACATTTACTTAACAACAGCAGCAGCAGCAACAAACAGACAGACAAATACCCATCCACCTGATATGGTAGACTTTGGTGAACTCTTATCAAAATGGACAGAAAATTGCCACAGGGCTTCCCACTTTGCAAAGCTGAGCCAAGTTGTAACAAACTAAGTGTTTCATAAAATAAATATTAAAAT
Organism: Varanus komodoensis; assembly: GCF_004798865.1. Taxonomy (NCBI): domain Eukaryota; kingdom Metazoa; phylum Chordata; class Lepidosauria; order Squamata; family Varanidae; genus Varanus; species Varanus komodoensis. Next base: position 8,439,206 of record NW_025335550.1, on the reverse strand, counting down.
TGTGCTGGAGATAAACAAGGGAAGGGAAGGGAAGGGAAGGGAAGGGAAGGGAAGGGAAGGGACTCAGTGTGTGTGTGTGTGTGTGTGTGTGTGTGTGTGTGTGTGTGTGTTCCCCCCACCCCTCCCTCAGCTGCTTTCAGAAATCTTCAACGCACGTTGTTCCAACTGACTCCCACTGTGTCTGTAATTACTGCGAAGTCCCTGGTACTAGACTCCTACTAAAATCTCTATATATATATCCCAAGGTTAAAGTGGCACTTGTGATGCCAGAAAAGAACAAAAGTTTCCAAATGATAACCTCACATCAAGCAACCGTCAGCTTTCGGTAATATTTTTCCTGAAAAGGTAACACATTATCAGAGCTATTTTATTTTAGGGTTCTGTTTTGTAGATGCTAATTGTTCGGAACACCGTCAGATGGTTGGGCAAATTGAAACCGACAATGCCAACCTGTTCCCTCCATTTAAAATCTCCCCAGGACTGCGAGGGACCTTGTCGGCAACGTAACGCCAGCCTTCCCTGATGGCAACACCATCTTGCCTCTTCTTAACGACTGGCGGTACAAATGAACAGATTTTTCTTAGCACCTTCTGTTCCCTCCGATTAGCTCGTGGCAGCCCGGGAAGAATGTTGGAGGACGTGCGAGGGGTTGGGGAGCAAAGCAACGGTTCCTTTCTCAGCAGCTTTGCTAACAGAAATGTATGGATACGAAATAATGGGGGACCCATGACACTCACTGCGTACAGATGGGAGACAGCCCCACTCCGCTGCCTAAAAAAACTGAAGGGTAAGTGCTTGGAACCTGAAGTTTTAATGTAGCATATAAAGGCCAAACCCTGCATTTGATCGGCGCTCACTCTTTGGGGCCCACAATGTTGTTCTTATCTCTTTTTTTATAAAAGCTGCCAGGAAAAGGCATGAGGAGGATGGGTACAAGGAGTGGGAGATGAATGCCTTCTACGGCATCTAGGGATATTGGCAAAATCCACACTGGATTAGCCGAGGAGTTCAGAGATCCATGAATTTAGCTGTGGGTTGGCAGCCATTTTTCCTAGTTATACAGAGTCCATGGAATTTCAGACTGATTTCCCCCCCTTTTTGGTGTGGGGGGGGGATAGAGGGATTTGCATTAACAAAAATGGATTAGCACATCAGCACAAATGGGCTACTGTGCTACTGCTCACAAGCGTCACTGCAAATTCGCACATGTTGAACGAAATTCCATTTTTAAAAAAATCCATCAGTTAAGGGGGACAAAAGGAACAGTGACTGGCAATCCCTGCAGCACAAATGGAATGGACTTGGTCACTTTAAATAAATCCATATATCCCATCTGTAGCCCAGCTTCTAACACTCCATCTTACTCGTCCTCTGAAAATGTTTATCTGCACCAGGTTTTCCCTCTTCACAACCGAAAGCACCTGTAAGAGTGATCTGCATATTGGACATTTTGGCATGGGGGGGATACTTCCCACCTCACTATATCAGAGCCTAAGTGGCTTTTGCAAGAAAAGAAATAGGAGAGGAGAGGAGAGGAGAGGAGAGGAGAGGAGAGGAGAGGAGAGGGGGATTCCGCTGGGAGCACAAAACCGAGAGGTCCTTTGTTACTTGCAGTTTGGATCTACGATGGAAGAGGGACCTGGAACAACAGAGGGTCTGTGGATTGTCTTGCAGCTTGTATAGTTGCCACAGGGCCAAAATATCCCCAGAGCCCAGTCTGTTTTAGCTTGAAGTTCTCATAGCCTTTAATGAAGCCTGCACTCAGACACACACACGAACACAAACCCTCAAAGTGTGGGTGGGAAGGAGCCTAAAACATGTTAAGGAGACTGAGCAAGCAGCGCGTCAGTGGAATGCCAGCTAACTCTCTGGTGGTACAGAAAACCCGGGAGGATGGTAGAACGGACCGTCTGGCTTCCTGACCTGAAGCTTTCCATAATGCAATATGCTGATATAATTCCACTTGCAACTCATTAAACTGTAGTAAGTTTGCTGTGTCTCTGCGCCTTGCTATTCGAGTCATCCTGGGTTCTGTTCCAAGCACAGTGCCCCTGGAAATGATCCCACGCACTGCTAATTTATTTCCCATTAGTGCCTGAATGTCGAATATTGAGTGATCTAGCAGTCAATGCCAAGGACTTGCATGAAAAATAAAGATGTATAAAGATTTTCTTTTTTTCACCCCAGCTAAGATTGTTTGTTCAAGGCTCACTGATGGATACCCATGTTGGGTGTTAACCGTGGTAGAGATATGGTGCCATTCTACTCCTGTTGCTTCAGTGTTCATCATTCTGTTTCTAACTGAACACAACAACGACACACCTTACTGATCACACCTCTACCAACAAAGACAAGATCAGCCCCTATCCAACACTGGTTTGCGCAAACTTCAGCTTGCAGAAATGAGCTATGCTACCAAGGTTTTGCATCCCCTAGTTCTGCGTACAAATCTGTTCAACTCATGCGACTTTCCCCCTCCAAAGCCCTGCCACCAGAGTAATTTTCCAGCTTAAAGTAAAGAATAAATTCTGAAGAAAAGCAGATGGAGGCAGAGAACTCATTCTGCTAAATTCGAATGTGTACGTCTGCTTTTAAAGATGGGTACTTCCCATCCAGAGGAAGTACCAAGTCCCATTGCAAACCCTCTGCTCCATTGCTCCCAATGCACTTATTTTTACTACAGAAAATATTTTTAAAAGTCCAAATTTGCCACCTAAATTTTTCAGGAGAGTGTCTTAGAATGGACTGCTTCAGCTTGTTGGAAGCTAAATTTGTCTATTCTCAGCTCTTTACAGAAGCTTAGAATGGATGCATTTATCTTGTTTTTCATGGCAAGCTGTAATAAACCTGGCAAAACCTGTGCTTTACCACTGAGCTATGTTTTCATAGACAGCTCTTGCATTTGTGCTTCTCACATAGCCATGAAAACCATGCAGTGTCTCAAAAAATAACATCAACTTTAATCCAAGGTAGGACTATCTTTATTTATGTGATTCGTCTAACTTCAGAAACTTCTGAAAACATGGCATTAGCTGGCATAGCAAAGAGATCACTCCAGCACAAGTTTATTGGGTGAAATACCCAATAAACCTCAACGGATTTCCACCTCTTGATACCCAATTGTTATCGTGCTTATCCTTGGGAAGACTTTTACAGCTCTTAAACTTGCAAATTTTGACAATAACTGTATATGGTGGGTAGATCAGGACAGTGGTAAAATTTTATGGACAGCTGGAAACATTTTATGGACAGGTTTCTAACTCTGTAATGCTGGAATACAGACGCTCAAGGCTGAAGATCAAATGCAGCCCACCTGAGGCCCTGATCCAAGCTTCCAGGTTTTCTCAGATTCCCCCTTTTCCCTGCTCTCTTTCCTCAACCACTATCATTTGATGATCTTCCAGCTTTTGTGAAGTTTCTAAAATGCTCCAAATTATATATTTTGTACCTGATTCTTTCTATTGCAGCTGGTGGTTCTGCTTGGTTGTTGAAAGGAAAAAAAAAAAAAAAAAGGGGAATCTATCCCATCCAGGGGGGGGGGGGGGGTTCAAAATCCATTAATCCACCCTGCATTTTATATGTCTGTGGACTATGGATTGGTGCTGAGCATCGCAGTACTCTCCAGAGCTTCAAACAGGATTAGAGAGCAACAAAAGGAACATTTATTCCAACTAGGATGTTAATTTGAGGCTTTATTTGACTGGTATTGCTGGATAGTTGGGCATCTGGCTTAATTTTTGACATCTAGAAGCTCTGAAAATATTGTTAATCTTTAAAATCAATATTGCATTTAGGAGGCTGCTGGCATGGCCCTGTGTTTGCAGCAATCGGTTCCTCCATGCACCATTTCACGAGTCATTTCACCTCATCCAAAAAAATAAAAACCATGCTCTTTTCCATGGATCATGCCTGGGCACCGACAGACTCATTATTCTTTACGTTATTGTTTCTTTTATGCAGACCAGTCTCAAAGTTTTAGACAAAAATGTTCCACTGAATACTTAGATAATTGGGATGAAAGCACTTGTGGAGAAACAATTTAATTAAATGCATCCTGTGTGTGTTTCTGCAGCCAACAATTTAGAAGACAGGTGAAACTTGGAAGGGTGGAAATAAAGGAACTTGTAAAAAATCATCTACTGGAAGGACATTTTGCTGCAGGCCAAGGCCAAGATCATTCACACAATTGTGTTTCCAATGACGATGCATAGATATGGAAGCTGGACAGGGGAAGGAGCCAACAGGAATTAATGGATGGGTCTGCAACATGGTGCTGGAAGGGACCCAGGGTGCTCCTGAGCTGTTTGACAAGGGGGGCGGGTGAGAGATCCAACACAGGAAATGTGCACGGGAGTAAGAGTTCTCAGGTAGCAAAGCAATTCAGCACCAGCACATTTTGGGAACCGACATCTTGGAGGCAGAATCCATCCCACCATGGGGCAGATGCCAGCAGAGGGCAGCAGAAGGTTGGAGAGAGATGTGAACCATACAGTCGGCGTTGTGACTGGTTCATACACTCGCACTTATCTGTATCCACACACTTTAGCTCCATGGTAAGAGCACATCCTTGCACATAGGGAGTCCTGTATCTGTGTGGTCCAAAGATAATGAAACAAACCAGCCCCATTCTAGGGAGCAGCCCTCAGGCAAGAGGGAGACAGGCAGCCTAAAGGAAGCCAGAACGATACTCAAGGCTCAGTCATGAGCAGAGGCTTGTTGGAGCACCCTTCTGCCCCACATCCCCTGGAACTCTCCATGCTTCATTCTGGTCCTGCTTTTTGGGGAAATCTGGCCCCTGCTTGGAAAGAAGCAGTTCTCAGGCTTTCCCAGCAGGGGCCAGGAGGTCAGACTAGATGGCCTGGGAGGTCCCTTCTGACTCGCTCTGTTTCTACGTTTCTTTGTTTCAGCTGCACCTGATCCACAGCAGAGGCCACTCTGCTTCCACCAGCATGAAGTCCTCCTTGGGTGAAAGAGAGCCCTCGTCCCCAGATTGATATAAGCCTCTTTTTAGCCACTAAGCCAGTGGTACTCCCATCCTGACAGAAAGCACCTCACTAACATTATCTCATGGAAAAAAGCAACCACAAACTTCCCATTTACTTGCCTGCTTCCTTTGATGCCCTTCAGGCCACCGCATTAACAACAATAATATTTTTATTGAGTTCCGCATAAAGATCTCCTATCCATCACAGGACTGAAAGAAACAGAAACAATAAGCACTTAATTATCTCTTTACGTACAAGCTAATTATACCTTGCCGGCTTTCAGGATCAATCCCAAGATGATGTGCCTGCTACAGATGCACGCTTGTCAATATTTTATGGGTTTTAATAATAAATGTAGGTATTTATGGCTTTATCAAACTCCAAACGACCGTGCAGTCCTTCTGTTTGTTTCAGCTCACTTTTTTTGGAGCGAGGAAAACATGAGATAAGGAGGAGTTACAGAAAATAAAAGTCAAACTTGACTGGTTGAAACCCCAGCAACACAGAAATGCAGTTTAAGTTAAGACTGAGCTAACTTCCCCCTCTATTTTACCACTCAGTTTGTGAGCAACAAAATGGGGAGGAGGCGGAGGACTTGGGAATAAGGAGAACGAGTCATCTCTGCCACCGGAATTCCTCTTGGTGTTCACCAGTTGACAAGTGTGATTATTCCATCCCACAAGCCCTCAGGTGTGACACTAATGCTAATGTAGTCTTCTTCTGACGGGAGCATTTGGACTAAAATGGTAGATGCCAACAGGTGGTAACAGGGAGTTTCACTCCATGCATAATTATGCCCCGGAAATTAGGAATATGTGACTCAGCAAAACAGAGCCCGCCGACATTCTCTGAAATGCATATTAACATTAATTTCAACTCAGGTTTGCATCGTACTGCATGGTTTTGCACAATAGTTGATGCCTATTTTCATGTGCATTTTCCAAACGTATGTACGCATTGTGTGCAGCTTTGCATGTGCACATTCACCGCCTCTCAGTTATAAATGTGTTTGGGCACATTGACACGTCCTGTAGCTGCATTTGTCAGATGCATGCATGCAGATAACATTTCCTTTGGTCCGTAAATCACATCACCAGATCAGAAATGGAAGGAGTTTGACTGCAGATTGTACTCGAGTCCATGACTGGTTTGAACATTGCAAAGTGCTGGAGGAGATTCCTGCGAGTCCCTTGGATCATAAGAAAGACTGAGTGCCAAAGGATTGAGGCCTTTGAATTGTGGTGCTGGAGGAGACTCCTGCGAGTCCTCTGGACCTCAAGGCGATCAAACCAGTCAGTCCTATAGGAGATCAATCCTGACTGCTCTTTAGAAGGCCAGATACTGAAGATGAAGCTCAAATACTTTGGCCACCTAATGAGAAGGAAGGACTCCCTGGAGAAGAGTTTAATGCTGGGAACAATTGACGGCAAAAGGAGAAGGGGGCGGCAAAGGATGAGGTGGCTGGATGGGGTCACTGAAGCAGTTGGTGTGAGCTTAGGTGGACTCCAGGGGATGGTGGAGGACAGGAGGCCTGGAGGAATGTTGTCCATGGGGTCGAGATGGGGCGGGCACAACTTCGTGAATAACATAACATAACATTTCGCGCAGGGATTGGCAATCATTTTGGGGCAGTTTGAAAGGGTGTTTTGGGTGGTCCTGGCTGTCATGGGAAGGCTTGCACTTCATGGAGCATTTGCCATGGCTGGAATGGGCAATCACAGAGCACTCATTTTGCAGAAGGAAAGCGGAAGAGACTAAAAGAAAAGCAACTTTCCAAGGACCAAAGTACAGGACATAAGAGGAGATGAGTTCTCAAAACACAACATGCAGAGGCCCACCTGCTAGACTCCCAGGTTTAGCCCGATTTGATGTACTAGATTGTTAGAGATCTTTATGGGTAACCTTGTCCTTTGTTTTGCTTGCAAACAACATGTTTTGATTTTACTCTGGTCCCTGTCTTGTCGAAATGACCACAGGCTTAATTTGAGATGGACATGAGAGAGCGAATCTCCAATTATAGAGCTCTTGATTCATTTCAGATTTATGTCAGTGAGCATGAAGGCAGATATTAGTTTTATTAAAAGTGATTTTACAACTGGTGGTACTCGGCAGCTTCTTTATGTGCATGCTTCTTCATTGCTCTTAGGGAAGAACTATCAGATTAAACAAAAGGTGTTTATTGAAATTCAGACC
>NW_025335550.1:8339892-8431928 GCF_004798865.1 Varanus komodoensis | reverse complement strand
GTCCACCTAAGCTCACACCAACTGCTTCAGTGACCCCATCCAGCCACTTCATCCTCTGCCGCCCCCTTCTCCTTTTGCCGTCAATTGTTCCCAGCATTAAACTCTTCTCCAGGGAGTCCTTCCTTCTCATTAGGTGGCCAAAGTATTTGAGCTTCATCTTCAGTATCTGGCCTTCTAAAGAGCAGTCAGGGTTGATCTCCTCTAGGACTGACCGGTTTGATCGCCTTGCGGTCCAGAGGACTCGCAGGAGTCTCCTCCAGCATGACAATTCAAAGGCCTCAATCCTTCGGCACTCAGTCTTCCTTATGGTCCAACTCTCAAAATGTACCTCTAGTCAATCATTAGTTTTATTTAGTGCTGGAAATGAATCCAGCCTGAAGAATTCATATGACGTCTTCAGTTACAAATAAATTCCAAAATTGCACTAATTATTAGCAGTCAAAGCTTCTCCACTAGTAATTCTGGGCCCACCTTTCAGAATATTTGAATATGGCCGTGTCCAACGCAGCAGCCTGCAAGTGCTAATTGGTTCTGACATCCCTGGCACATAATTGGTGGTGGAGCATCTCTCTGAGCTCTGCCTTTTCTCTCTAATTACTCCTTCTCAAGGAAGATGGGGATCACATCCCACTGATTCTTGTTATCAGACATACTTGTGCTTCCCGCAGACTCCTAGCATAACAGCGAAAATCCAGGACTGGTCAAACTGGAGTAATAGCAAGTAGAATGAACACTGAATTTCAGCCTTTGGATGGAGCAGATAGGAAAATAGAAATGACCACGAAAGCCCTGGGTGAGCACAGTTTGGCATCTGGTTGTGTTGTCTGTGATACTGTGAATGACCTAAATCTGATCTAGTGAGAAAGTTCTTTCAACATCTCTTCCCATTGCAGGCTTCCGCTGGCCCCATCTCAAGGAAGTCCTTAGAAGGACAACTGTAGCTCCATTGTAAACTCATTACAAAGCACAGCTGAAGAACTTGGGAGCTTTGTCTTTCAAGTGGTCCTCTGCTATTCTAGAGTGTATTTGTCCCCCATCACCTTTGCTAATAGCTGAGGTAATGAATCTCTGTTCTCTTCAGAGTTTGCTCAAGGTGTTGGTTCAGCTCAGACCTGGGCTGGCATCAGCCCAACATGGTTAAGGATCATTGCATAAAGCAAATGTTTAAAGTAAAATGACCATCGGGGGCGGGGGAGTTAAAACCACATTGCAACCAGACACTCTCAAACACCAACAATAATAAAAAATTCTTTAAAAAACGGGCACACACAAAATATAATAATATGGACACCAGGAACACTTTCCTTAGGAGACCTTTCTAGTGGTATAATGACAACTGAAGAGCTCGTGTTATTTCTGATCCACTACAACGCTTTTACTGCTCTTATTGTGATACTCTCTTGAAGCCTGCTTTTCAAAGCTTTCTTTCTGGGGCAATATATAACTCTAAATATAGAGATTTCCACTGACTTGGCTGAAAGCCTTTGTGGTTTGGTCTGGTATGGGTTTTTAATCCTACAAGGCAGCTCTTTTTCTCTCAATCCATTTGGATTCCCCTGTAATATATGCATAGGCAGAGAATTCTCTTAGTGTTTCTTGAATTTTGTCTTGTTGCTTCCATATTCTTTGTCTAATGATTTGCTAATGAGAGGTCAATTGCTTATGCAAATGAAGGAAAGAGTTACCCAGGGATGGGCTATATTGAGAAGCAAAGTCTGCAACTTCTAATGTTCTGATATCCATCATTTTTATTTTCATGAGCATTTTACCTGGCAGGGGCTGCAACCTGTTAACCATCGTCTGGAAGGAACTGGGAAATATTTCAGCCTTGCTTGACAATGGCAAACCTTGATTCAGGTTTATTCTCTGTGGCAATATAATGACTAATATGTACAGGAAAAGGTGGCCTTTCTATCCACTGTAGTCATTAAACATTGGTATTTTTATCAGATTCCTGCTGTGATTTCCAGAACTGCCTAACAACCCAGGTGTTTGTAGCTACAGGATTCACCGCAGCAGATCAAAGCAGTGATCCATCACAGAGACCTCCGTTCCAGCTGTGTGTTCCCATTTAGGAAAGTTGGATAGCGAGTGCATAGGTCTTTCAATATCCAATTGACAATTTGGCATTTTGTGAGAAGTTTTAAGTAAAATACCCATTGTACACCCAAGGAAGGGCCCACCCCTCTTGGCCAATGGACCAGAATGCTCCACTACGGACCTGCGAGCATCCGTTGGGATGTCCACGCACCTTTGTGCATCGGTTAATGCTTGCATAGATGATTTGAATGTGAGGATGAGCATCGCAGCGGGAGTGCCAAGCCTATACATTTCTATTCTGTGGGATTTGTGGGCATCGGTCAGAGATGTTTCTTCTGGGTGGTGGGCATATTCTATTTAAAGTGAATATATAAACTGTATTTGTTTGTTTGTTTAAAACTTTTATATACCATCCAGCTACCCCAGTCTCGGGATGGGCTACATTAAACACAGAATAAAATGAATCACAGCATCCAATAAGTCCAATAAAATAAAACCCACATCACAACCGAATCAACTTAACAATAATGGATGAATGAAAGGTTTTAACCTGGCACTGAAGAGAATACAGAGTTGGCCCCAGGCAGACCTCTCGGGGGAGCGCATTCTATAGCCAGGGCACCACCACCGAGAAGGCCCTTCCCTGGGTAGCCCCCTCCTAATCTCCTTCAAGAAGCGCTTCCAAAGAAGGACCTCCGCACCAGGTCTTAAGGGGTGGGAGGCACAGAGGGAAGGAGATGCTCCTTCAGATATCCAGACCTTAAGCCATTTAGGGTTTTATAGGTTTTCATCAGTACTATGCATGCCCTAGATAGAAAGTTCAGGTCATTTAATGCTATGTAATTGTGCCACTTCAAAGCATCTGGTTCAGGCAGTAAGTGTGTCATAGAGAAATCCTCAGGTCCCAGGAAAGGTTCTTGGGAATTGCAGGATTCTTCACAATGCCGCAGCCTAGGCAGAAGATGAGAGGTCAAGGTTTTCTGCCAGGGTTATTCTGACTCCAGTTCTGCTGTGAAAGCAGCTGATCCAGCTACTTTCTGAGGTCTCAGAGGTGGCCCTAAGGAACTTGAAGAAATGTGTGGGAAAGGCATTCCGGCAGACAGGTAAGGGGAGCAATTACTGGTTATATTACAGCAACCAACTTTAAAAAAGGTAGGGAAAGAAATGACAATTTAACCCATCAGCACTTATCCCTCTGGAAAAAAGAAAAAGAAAGCCTAAATAAAAGCAACTATGTGAGGTTCATTCTCTCCAAAATAAGCCTGCAGCAGCAATGTTTTATTAAAGATACAAGAGCTGGGTATTGACCTTGGCAACTGCAAAGCCAGTCACTGTATGTTTGGGCTACATTCCATGTTACAGTTAATAAATAGCCTGCAATGTTTTTCTTTCTTTTCTTTTTGTTTTTCAGTCTTTCATGGAGATTAAGATTCTGCTTTGCATTCGGTCCCATCCAATGTACCTGCTCTGTCCCCAACTAGCTTGCAAACTATGTTGCAGGAGGTTTCGTTTGCAAACTAAGTTTGCTGCTTATTCTGAAATGAGTGGAATGTCGCCATGTGGTATCGACAACAAACTTTCTCAACAGTGGCACCCACCCTTGGGAAAACTCTTCCTTGTACATTTCAGGAGACAGAAAAGGTGGGCTGTTCCAAAGGTCTCCTAAGAACACACCTGTTCATCCAGACTTTCTCTGGCTTACAATTAAGGGTGCAATCTTACGCCCTTGACATTTTCTGGTGGGGAGACATACCATCGGTGTAAGTCCCACTTCTGAACTGAAAAATGCTTCTGAGGTTGGAAGTGGGGTCCAATGGGGCCACCCCATGGTCCTCACAGCCAGTGGAGATCTCTTGAGGCCGGCCGGCCCTGCTGTCCAAAGGGGAGGGGAGTTATCCTGGAGGTCAGGAAGGAACAAGGCTCCAGCCTCACTTGCTCATGGCGAAGGCCATTTCTTCCGCCATCCACTGGATGCCTGTAATCATCCAGTTTTGCAGGGCTCCAGGCAGCCAGATTCTGCAGCGCCTTCTATTAATCACAACACTTCATTTAGGGCACATATTACTTGCTCAGCATCTTATTCTAATTACACTGGTTTTAATATCATATTTAATATTATTTCATTTAAAATTGTTTTCTAAATGCAATTTCAATCTGTGCCTGTAAGCAGTTTGGGGAGTTTAGTATATCTAGCAGTATGAGAGTTCTCACACATAACTAAACAAAATTTTAGATTGTAGCCTAAGTCTTTATCAACTTTGAAACAGGGTTGTCACTTATGCATCAACAAAGAGGAGTCACATTTATGTATCACCAAGAAGTATCACCAAAGTGACACTTATGTATCATCAAAAAGGAAACAGCAATTTGGCACAACATTTGCATCTGAACATTTGTATGTATAGGTATACATTTAGGGATAATTCTGAAATGGTATGGTATATCTGCCCATGAACGGTGTGATCTGTTGTGCAGTGCCGTCGATAGCTACCCCCACATGATCTTTAAATTTGAAATGTGCAGGATAACTTTTCAGACTAAACATACTTCCCTGGCCACTGTGCAAATAGAGGATTGTTCCCTAAAGAACAATGTCTTTGCATTTATAACGTTAATTTTTTAAAAAATGGAAAACCTTTGAAACGTGACCGGCCTGCAGTTCTGTATTTACTTTACATGGTGCAGGTGTATCAACGGCTATTAAACAGGGGCGGAGAAGTGCAGAAAGATCCGCAGGCTAGTAAGGGCGAAGCAAGGGCGCGTGGGCGACTTCCTCCTATGCTAGTGAGCATGCTCCACTCTTCCCAGTTCTGCATCTTCCCGGAGCTGCATTCTTCTCCTTACTTTAAACGTGTTTATGGAAGTTGCAATCTATGCATCCCTCTGCATCAGCCCTGCCGCGTAAAATATCACCTTTGATGCATCCCCATTTTGAAGGAGGAGGAAAAATGCCTGGCTCCGAGGAAGGGCACGAGACAGGGCAAGGCTTCGGGAGTGGCTATCGAGCATGCGCGGCACAGATCGCGCAGGCGCAGAGGCATCACTGCGTTGCCGCACTACGACGAGGTCGGGCCCGCGGAGCGAGCGGAGCGCGGCGCTTGCCAGAGCCGCCGCCGCCGCCGAGCCGCGAGTGCCCGGGACCCCCGGCCCGCCGCCACCATGGCGCGGGACGTGAAGAGCAAGCTGTCCAAGAACCTCCTCCGCATGAAGGTACGAATCCGCGGGCCGGAGCAAGCGACCCGGCAGCGGAGAGAGGCGCCAGCGCGGGCTCCGGGAAGGGGCGGGGCCAAGCGGTTTCCGGAAGGAGCCGAAGGCGAGCCGGGCGGCGGGGGGAGCCGAGCGGCTTCGGGCGGGGAAGGGGAGCCGAGCGGCTTCGGGCGGGGAAGGGGAGCCGAAGGGCTTCGTGGGCGCCCCGAACCGGGCGGAGCTCCGAACCCTTTAAAGAGGTGCCGGAGCTCAAGAACTGCCGGCCCTGCCCTCCGCTTCCGCCGGTCGGCGTCCTTCCTCTCCGCCTTTTAGGCACGCTCTAATTTGGCGTTGCACTTTGCACATGCCCAGGGGAGCATCCCAGCATCTACGGAATCCAGAGTTGTGCTTTCTGCAGTGTGCTCGCTTTTCCCCTTTCACCACCCCCCCGCTGAAAACCCTGCCTGTTTGTTTTCTTGGTTAGCAGGGGCTGCGAAGACTAGCAGGCGTGGAGGAAAGTGTGTTTAGGGCTATGCAGTTCAGTGCTTACAGAAAACCACTTAAGAAGAGCGGAATGGTCTAGCCTGCAGAAGGGCAAGGCCGGCTGGGTGCCGTGTTTTGCGTTGGGAGCAGCCAGCTTTTGTCTAAATAAATCCACTTCCTAAAAGGGCAAGCCCCACCACCATGGCATCTGTCTCCTTAGGATGCCCAAACAAGCCTTCCGCGTTCCAGATGTGCCCACCGGGTCCAAAAGAGTTGGGGACCCCAGATGTACCATGCACGGGACATTGCAGAAGCTCTTCTAAGCTAAAGCTTGCTCTTTCACTGGGTGGGCTTTGCCAGCAAGCTAATATTACCCATCATTTCCCTCATTCATTTAACTTTTTTCTGTCACCCCCCCCCAAACTCATCAATGGTGATGCGGGACGGGGGGGCAGATATTAATAAAGCGCTGACCTAGCTTTGCCCTTGGATTTGCGAATCCGGTGTCGAGTCCAAAGTGGAATTAGTCGCGGCTCAGTGGCTAATGGACTCCGTTCCTGTTCTGTAATGTAACACGTAATTCAGCTGAAGTACGGCATGGCGTGATTGATGAGCGTGCCGTTTTCGGAGAACAACATCTGAGTTGGATTGCCATTAATTTTTTAAAAATATAAATATTCATTAAGTATTTATAACTCAATATAGCCAGGCCTTCATGGTTTGTTTGCTTCGGTTTTACGTTTGTGCCATTCCATTTTATCTCCATCTTTCAGGCTGTAGTTAAAAAGTGCCTTCAACCCCAAGTATCAAGCAAGATCCCCCCGCCCCCCACTTTCTTCATTTTGCAAATGCTGCGGCAGTTACAATGCATGGAGCATCTGACAGCATAGAAAGTGGTAGTCTGAAAAAAATGATTAGGGGTTGGAAAGGGAGCTGGCCTGCTGCTTGAATGCTCAGAGGTCCCCACTTCTAACGGGGTTTGCTAAGGCTATTTCAGGCCCTATCCCATCAACTTGCAAGTGCGCTTGACTGTCTCAGATCGATGGGGCTTTGAGTCAGTTAAGATCAATCTATATCATTTCCTCTGGCCGCTTACTGCTAAGTAATTTCATTAGCATCAGTGGCTTTGCTCTGGAGGTTAATGGCATTTGCTCATTTGAGGGGTACCCTTTTGATTTCTGAGTCTGATCATAATTAATTTCAGTTTCCTCTTACCAGACGACCTCAGGCATTGGGACCATGGGACAAAAACTGGGATCACAGGAGGCAAGATGCAAATTTAAGGGTGCAGAGTTGTACTTTCTGTCCTCAATGCTTGTAAGCCCTGAAAGCAGAGAGCAGAATTACCTGTTATGGTCCGTTCGCTTGCTGCAGGGCTCTGTTACAGAGTAATGGATGCAGAATAGAGAAGGGAGCAGAATGCGGTGGGACGTGTCTCTAATGCTCACGGAAAAACTCCCCTTTGCAAGAATTGCTGCTAAAAGTCCTGCCCTAGGAAGCAAGAATGACATAGGCCTGTTTTGCTTTCAGACATGGAATTTTTCTTCCTGCACATGCATTTTTTTTAACCTTCATGCTGGGCCATAATTACTACCAAAGCCCTACACGTTTCATTGCTAGCTTTGGGATGTCTCCTCCGAATAAGAAGCTTTAAAACCAGGCTAGATCAATATGCTCACTTGCCCTGGAGGCTGCTTTCTGTTATCTTCCCAAATGCTCTACCACATTTGCTGAGAGCTGGGTGAACCTGACCGACACATATGCCAAAGCTCTGGGAACCGAGAGAAACTCCGGAAAGGGAATGTGCAGCCAAGTGCAGCTTTTCTGTATGTGGCTGAATATCAGCTGCAATACTTTGGGGGCCAGCTGCAGTTCATCACTTGGAAAAGTTCATAAGTTGTGGACATTTTTCACAAAGCCCTTCCCTTAGGGGAGGATGGATCGGTCTGTTTCTGGTCCAGGTTAGGTCTATGTGTGCTCAGCCATAAGCCCCATCCTGTCCAGGTCCTGTATGAATTTGCATTTCAAAAAATCTCCATGAAAATTTGCATTTGTGTATTTTTGCTCCTGTTTGCTCACGCATTTCTGTCCTAATTTCCCATCAATGTGTAAGCTTATTTTATCTCAGAGTGTGGGCTTTCTAAACTTCGTACCTTCATGCCAAGTTCTATGTCACAAAATTTGGAGAAGTGCAGAATCCAAAGGAAAACTGTTTTCCCATCTGCACTTTGCTCTGGAAAGTGTGGACCTGTCTAGTTTGCTTTAACATTTGAACAAAGTAAGAATGCCAATATAGGATCTCTCATTTAAGGGGTGATATTAATCCCAGTATCTGGATTTCCAAGCAGAGATCTTTATACAGTTACATTTTTTTAAAGTTGCAGGAGAGCACGGTGAGAGAAATTCTAAAAGGGAAGGGAAACAGAAGTTCTAACTTCCGCATGCTTCTGTTCCTGTTATTAATGGAAGAGGCCAAGTGCTGTTGTAGGGTTCACAAGGCCCCAGGTTCAATCCCTGGCTTTTCCTGGTAGAACTACGGATAAGTCCTGCCTGGAACCATGGGGAGTTGCTGCCAGCCTGTGCCAGTAATACTGGGCATGATGGGCCAATCCTTGTATCCCGGGTTTCTCAAGGAGCATTCAATACCGTTCCCCAGTTGGCAGGTGAATAAACCTCAGAATTGCTGTACTTAATACATCGCATTAACCCAAGCACTATGCAAATGAGATGCAGATCAGCACTGGCCTTTGCCTCATAGCCCTTGGTGTTTTTTATTCATCTCTCCTCCATTCTCAGCAGCCACCATCCCCATCCTCTGCCAGTGGTGCTTTGTGCACCTGGAGAAGGAAGTTTTTGCTCAGTTTGTAGCCCTGCCTCCTTTTCCATCATTTGATCTATTCCCCAAGATGCCACCGTTCACTCCTGGAAGCCCAAACAAACGCTCATTTACTGAATTTTACTTGCCTTGCAGCTGTTGAAACCAGGAGTTAGATATTTTTATTCCAAGCTCCGTGGGTGCCTCTAGAATATAATATTAATAAATATAATTAACACTAACTTGAATGCTTGGGGGAGGGAGACTTGAGAGGTTCAGTTGAGACTTTTGAGACTTTCAAATGATTGAGAAACTCATTGCCTTCAGGTAATTCATGGAAGCACCTTCTCTTCTCCTCCCCAATCCATGTCCAGCTGCTTCAGTTCCAAGAATAAGTGCAGTGATTGTGGCGTTTGAGAACTAGGGATTGGATGCAGCGATTTTTGTATCGCAAGGCATTTTCACAAATGAAGGACTTACGTTAGCTTTGTACTGAGTAAGATACAAAGCTAGCTAGGTCGGTATTTCCTCTGGGTTTGGACAGAGTCTTTCCAGGTAGCGCCTGGAAACAAGAACTCAACCTGGGCCTGTGCTCCACCCTTTGGCCGTGGACCTTCCCACAGATAGAATTCTGAACTATACCTGCTTGCGGTTATGCACAAGCTCACGGGAGTCTGCAGACACCTGAGAAGACCCGACTCTTCACCCAGTGCAGGCTGAAGCTTCTAGTTCTCTTGAAGCACGTGGCAATTCCAGCCCCACCCCTTGCTCTGTGCCTTCAGCCATTAAAACAGAAGGGGGATGCGTCAAGTGCCCTCATTAGGATTACTCTTCCAACATGGAAAGTATTCATGCATTCTTAACTCCATTGCTCAGGGCATTTGGAAATTTTGCTGAACTCCATTGAATCGATAATGCTTTCCCTGCATTTCTGAAATGGATTTTGCTGTGTTAAGAGAAGGTACCAACACTGGTTAATTTTTAATTGTGAAAATACAGTGCAAAGAGTTCAGAGAGGTTGCCAACTTCCAGGAGCTCCTGTTTTCTGGCACCACCATTTTGTAAGGGCAAAATGCCTTCTAGTGCTTAAATATTCTGTGTACACCACCTTTCTGTCCTAAAGATCTCCAAGGTGGCTAATGCATTAGGAATGAAACACCCAGCATAAAAACACATTAAAGCCCTACTAAAGCAAAAGACATTAAAACCGGCCCAGAACAAGCGCTCGGTACTGAAAGTACTATAGCCATTACAAATAGGAATCACACAAGCAGAAAGGAGAACTATCTAAGTAGGGTTCCCCTTCTCACCCCGGTGCAATAATAGAGAGAGTTGTTAAGACCTGTTTTAATCCAGAGGGTTGAGCGTGGGGCTTTCAAAATCTGTGCATTGCTCCACAGGTGAGATGTTATCAAAGGCAGGCTGGCAAAGGTGGGCATGGGAATGGCTAGAGCAATGCTGGGTGGGGAAGTTATGCTGTCTATGAGATCAGGCTCAG
Organism: Varanus komodoensis; assembly: GCF_004798865.1. NCBI lineage: Eukaryota > Metazoa > Chordata > Lepidosauria > Squamata > Varanidae > Varanus > Varanus komodoensis. The sequence continues at coordinate 8,421,906 of NW_025335550.1, read as the reverse complement.
CAGGTCGAGCAATGGTCATGGTTATATGTTTCAACCGAACCTGCCCTTAGGAGTACTGGAAAAGAGAGGGGGAAGTGATATTAGTTGCCAGGAGAGGCCATGAGCTTTCCACGCTAAAGACATTCAAGGCGATGCAGGGCAGTCATCTGAGTGGGACGGTGTGACTTGGTGTTTGCACCAGCTGGGGATTGGGCCTGATGGTCTTCTTGGCCCCTTCCAGCCCTACTGTTCTATGAATCTATGAACCGTAGCATTGTTGTTGTTGCTGTAAGTCACAAAGTTGTGTCTAGCCCATCACAACCCCATGGACAACATTCCTCCAGGCCTTCCTGTCCTCCACCATCCCTTGGAGTCTGCCCAAGCTCACACTGGCTGCTTCAGTGACCCCATCCAGCCACCTCATCCTCTGCCGCCCCCTTCTCCTTTTGCTGTCACTCGTTCCCAGCATCAAAGCACACCATACCTTCAGTTTATTTTGATTGCCTGATGCACTGTATAGTAGTAGTCTCGGACAGGACTCCCGTGAGCCCAATCTGCCCCTACCTGGGTTGCGATTCCACATTCCTGATATGCACCCCCTTTCCTTCCATTGCTGTTTTTAAAAAAACAGCATTGCAAAAGCTGGAAATGCTTCTGCTAAAGCTCTGGTGCAAACTTTAAGCAAAAATAAAGTTTGAATGAAAACGCCTTTGCTCTGCCGGTTTCTAGCTTGTGGTCCCAGAGCAGTTCCCAGAAATTGCAATTGGCCCTTGAACCAACAGCGGATCGTCAAACCTGCAGGTAGGCTAGGAACACGGCATGGAGCCATCCAGGGAAATCGGCGTGCCATCTACTGGTCCCTGTTTACCAGGATCGACCTGCTCCCACTCTGATAAATCACCCATTCCTGTTTCCACCCCCTATTTCTGTCTTTTGGGAATGCCTTCTTGCATTTGGCTCTGAGTCGCTACACTTGTCAGTGTTATTCTTCAACGTTCAGCATCCGTTCCCCCCCTCCCAGGGTCTCTGGAAGTTAACGGGTGCTTGGGGGGATGTAGTCCTGGCGTGCCGGCACATGCAGAAGGCAGCCCCGCTGGGCACAGCCTCTCGTTCCACGCACGGCAGCTGGCAGTGGTCCGTAAATAATTGCAAAGGAGCGTTCACGGGAGATCACGCACAGCTTGGGTGGGCAGACTCGCTGGAGGCAATTTGTGCTTCTGTTGTGAGCACACAAGCACAAGCAAAAAGTCCTTCCTCAGTCTAGTTTTGCCTCCCCGTGCAACAAGATTGCACGAGGTCTAAAGCGTGTCCTCACCAAGCAAGAGGCACTCCCCGAATTCTTCACATCCAGCTGGGGCCTGGGTTGCATTTCCCCTCGTTCTTTCAAAGACGGGATCTCCGAGGCAACGGCACAAGCAACGTGTTAAGATTTGCTTTGCTTTTATGCAGTGGGAGTTTGTGCTCGGTTTTGCTCTTCCCGGTCACGTACTTGACATGTCAGCTCATGTCATGTTCTCCCTGGCATTGAGGCCAGTGTGGTGCCGTGGCTGGAACACTGAATTGGGATTGGAACAGAGGAGGAAGAGCGCGGTTCAAATCACTGTTCAGCCAAAACCTGCAGAGTGAACTCGCGCTCTCTGCAACAAGACAATTTGTGCCCACCGCTTAGGGGGTCACTTCATGAATCTATTTCACAAAAGCTTGTGCACCGGTAGATTTGCAATGTTTTTTTATGATGCCAGGAGATGTGAGTTTTTTGCATTTTCTGCAACGTACTGTAGCACCAACCCCATCTGCAATTCCACTTCAGAACATAGCAAGCAGTGTTAAAATGCGTCGTGGCCACCGAGTGACCTGTTATGTATATTTCTTCCCAGTTCATGCAGAGGGGCTTGGACTCAGAAACCAAGAAGCAACTTGAAGAACAGGAAAAGAAGATCATTAGCGAGGAACATTGGTTCTTGGATCTACCAGAACTGAAGGAAAAGGAGTAAGTTTGTTGCATTGCCTTGCTTGGGTGGGAGAAAGCTGGGAACAACAAAACGAAAGAAAACGAAAGGAAAGGAAACAATCTTCTGAAACTAGGGAGTGAGTTCTGACATGTTTATTTCCTACCAACTTGTTGACTAAGCTAAACGTAACTCTTTAAGGCTCTTCCTTTGCTACTTCTTTGCAGGAGCCTCATAGTAGAAGAAAGAAGCTTTGTGCCATGTGAGGATCTCTTGTTTGGCAGGATGTCATTTAAAGGCTTCAATCCCGAAGTCGAGGTATTGTTGGGGACATCCCTTTATCCTCTCTGAATCCTGCAGAACATCTTGGCTGAGAGACTGACTTCACATCTCCACCTTATTACGCAACCTCGGGCAAGCCACTGTTCTCCCAGTTACAGCCCTTTGTCCCAGGCTCAAATACACCAGTGATTATTCTCAGAAGATGAACTGGTGGATATGAAGCGTTGAATGTCTTGAAGCACTGCTTAGATTCTCAGTGAACCCAGTTCAGCCCAAATAGGGAAATTTCAGGTGGTAGGGTGGGGAGCAGATGGTCCAGATGGTGACTTGGCCATGCTGTTTTTTCTGGCCACCAATTTTTCTGGCTTTTGTGCAGTCCCCATGTTCCATTTTAAAAGGTTTTAAATGGGTTATGATCTGGCAGTAGGAGATAATTGAAAAGATGCTGCTACTTCCATCCCTTATGCCTTCAGAGCCACTTATCATTGGGATACTGTTTGCAATAAGTTCTCCAAAAAGTGTTCAACCCTTTGTGCTGAAACTAAGTCAGTACCCTGGACCATAAAGACAAAGAGATTGTACGCTGACTGGTTCTGGACTGATGTCACTAGTGAATAAAGAGCATTTAAGTCACAATTGGTTTGTTTTTCATGAGGTGCTTCAAGTGCCTATTCTGTGTTTGGTCAATATGATACTAATTTTGGTGCTCATCTTGCAGTGGGAGATGAGGTAAAGAGATGGTTAAAAAGCTGGTGGGCACATGTCTACATTTTCTAAGGGCCCATCTTTTCCTTTCTTTTCCTTTTTAACGATTATTTGGCCTTATTGCCAAATCTGTCTCCTTGACTTTCTTCAGGGAGTGTAATACTTAAACTGATATCCCCGTTTTTCATTTTCAGAAGTTAATGATCCAGATGAACTCAAGGTACAAGAAAGAAGAAATCGAAGAAGTAGATAATTCAATGGAGGCTGATGTATCGGATGAAGAAATGGCCAGAAGGTAACCGTTACCGTTTATGACATAGATGACATTACCAATAAGATGTGTAGCTTCTTTGTCTCCCTGCAAAATGAAAACCTCCAGAATAGACCTAATGCCTGATGCACTTGTTTTCGAAAGAGACTGTTTCATGGTGGAAAATAGGTTGTTGATCTGATGAGAAGCTTTGCTTTTGTCCGGCATCTTAGCTAGTAGTAGGCCTTGTTTCAGTGTATTGCCACCAAATTCCACAAGAGAAGGCTCCTGGAAAATGATGTATACCCACCATTAGAAATATATATACATTTAAGACATATGCTATGCGTAAGAGTCAAACAGCATGCCACAGTCTGAGTCACAAAGGCCAGTGTAAGATTTTGAGCAAGAGCTCTGCCTCCAGTGGAACTTCTCCAATCTCCCACCAGTGTGAGACTCAGCGAACGCCCCAGGGAAGGTAGTCCTTCACTTGTAGGGGGCAGCAAGAATGGCATTTGGGGGTGGGGGGCGCAAAGCTAGCACACGTGTCCCTCTCCCTGCCCCCAAATGTCTGTTGCTTGCACACTGGGACAATGTGTAATAGGGCTGGTGGTTTGGGTATGGCCTTTTGTTTTAAGAGTGCAACATGGCGCCCTGCACTGTTCAGGGGGTTGGACCCAGTGGCCTGATTGGCCCCTCCCAACTCTGCCATTCAGTGAGCCTGTGATTCTTACCTCCAGATTGATCTGCACCAAAGGGATATCCCCTGCAGGAACCTCAGTGCTTATTAAACACTTCTGATTCTGGAGGCTGATGGGAGAGAATGGTTGTTTCTTTCCTGCTTATCTTTTTGCACAGTCTTAATGTTCAAATTCCAAGGTGGCTGTGGGTGAAAGCTTTTCCCAACCTGTCGCTCCTCCCTTCTGTTGGGCTGCAACTTCCTCAGTGGCTTAGAATTAAAGGAGTTTCTGTCCAGCGTGTATTTGGAGAAGGCTGGGGAGCAACTGTCTCGTGACAAGCTGTGTGCTGGCAGAGCTTTGAAACTCTTCTGATTTCTCCATCCGTGCTGTTCTCAAATGGTACATTCTGTGCCTTGCTTTCTAAACCTACCATGATCTTTCCAGGTATGAAACTTTAGTGGGTACTATTGGGAAGAAATTCTTGAAGAAGAGAGACCGCCACACCCTACAAGACGCAGAAGACGAAAGCAGTAACCAACCACCCAGCAAAACAAAGAAAATGTTTTTAAAACCCCAGGATTAAGTGACATGGATGATTTTTGTATCCTCTCGGCTGCAAAATGTCTGTTTTGTAGCATGGTGATGCAAGCTCTATTTCTTGTAAATGGCCGGATTGCTTTATGGTTCTGAGACAGATGCATTTTTCAGAGTAAATGAATATGTGACGGAGGATGTACTTCCTTGGCTGTCCGCACACCATTGTTAGGGTGGGAATCTGGGCAAGGCAGAGACTCGGCTGGTGAATGTAAGCAAGATGGTTGTCGCATGTTGAGAGCAACTTTAGATTATGATTCTGACTGCGAACCAAGTATTTAAAGGGAGAGGAGATCCCCTTTTTGATTCCTGCAAGACATCACTGTTCTCTGTTGTCTGGGTGGGTGGGTGGATATGGTGCATTTTGCTTCAGAGACATTATAGAGGGAGGGTGGGAGGGGTTTGCTGGGGAAGTAAACAGCAAGAAGAGAGAACCTGTCAGCTTGATTTACTTCAGCCCTTGAAAACTGTGTTATTCTGTTGGAACATATTTTCAATTTCTCCGGAAATTTTAACGTATTGTGCCTAGCACTTGTGTTAATTGTGTCTCTTCTTGAATAAAATTATTCGACCCACTGTTAGAAACCTCGGTCTTTTGCACTGGAAGTTTCATTTTCTGTTAATTCTTCAGGTGCATCAGTAACATGGACTTAAGCCATTACAAGATAAAGACAAGTATCAGTCACTGAAAAGAGAATCCTGTGGCTGGATAGATAAAACATTTCAGTACAGTCCCAGATTATGGCAACACAAGGCGTTGTTTGTCCGTCTGCCCATCCCTCTGGCAGTGCCGTAATGACAAAGAAATCCAGACATGTGGAACCTCACACACACATTCAGACATTTGTATTAGCACCACTGGGTCAAGGCGCCATTCACAACAGGCTGTTGCGCGAGGTAGCTATCGCTCCTGCTGTCCAGGCACCGCAGGGTCTGCTTGATTCCCAGGGTTCCCACGCGGTGTAGCATGCTTTTGCTGAGCGCTCTGTGCCCGGGCATCCTGCCTACATTCTCCGAGCGAAGCTTCCCCACTGCCCCAGTGTGGTCGCATTCGGAATCTCATGCCAGGCCTTTCAGAACTCGACTCTGGGCGAAGTTTGGCGCATAAAATCACCCATGTAGGTTCTGGTCAGGAAGAATGAAGCATGTTAAAGTGTTCTTAGGGAAACCACTGCACTGGTCTTTGTTATGACTTCCTCATTGTTATCAGGATTATGCTGAATATTATGGCCTGTCTCAGCTATGGTTTGCTTGTGCACGTGTGAGAGTGTTGTTTTCTTGGAAGCAGTAAAACATGGCTGGCTTTCTCAGGGTGCCTGCAGAAAGTCACTCTGCCCCTGCCCCCTTCCGTCCGTCCGTCCGTCCGTCCTTCCTTCCTTCCTCAAACTGTTTTTACCCTATTCCTTAGTCCAAAGGCTTGCCAGTCTTCTTTGCATGTAATTAATTAAACAACAGCCCCACCCATAGGCTTAACTATCTAAGAATAGGGAGAAATAGATGAGGAGGAAAGATTTGTTTTTCATACATGCAGGCTCAAGAGAGAAGGAGCTTGGAGAAGAGGGGTCATTATCTCTCTATCTCTGGGCAGTTCATTGAAGCAAGGCACAAAACTGGATTATATGAGATATAAGAAGCTAAATGTCCAGTTATTTGCACGTGTGACATACGGACGAAAACCTGTTCACAAAGCCCTCATTAGCTAGTCAAGATGGATCACACACACAAAGAACAGGCTCCTTCCTACCCAAGGAGGGGGCCTTATTACTGTCGGAAAAACCCGAACAATCCCCAGTTTCCATTTTCCAAGGCTAATTAAAGGCTGTTGGGTCAATTACTCAAAACCAGACCACCAAGTAGTACCATTCAGGAACAAAAGTTAATGATTGGAGAACATCTCCCTTGTTCCCCTTTCCACTGAATTTGGCTAACAAATGATTTATCAATACTCATTGCGGGAAAACTCTGAATGTCTTTGTCTCCCTTGCTTGTTACTTAAGAAAAGATCTCCTGTGAATCAAGTTTTTTCCTATTGAGAGAAAGATCATAGAGAGAGAGTTTCTTCTTCTTATCTGACTAAAACCTCCCTCAGAAAGTGTGTTTTGGCATAGAAGTAGCTTTCCAGGTTTCAGCATTTAGGAAGATATTCCAGGATGCTTGTTTGTATCCTTTAGAAATACGTACTTTTGGCACATGTGAGAAGCTGAAGGAACATGCTGCACCAGATCAAAAGCCTGCCTTTTCAGGTATTCTGGTTCCCCAGATGCCCAAGGAACCCCACGGAAATGCACACAAGTAGATTCCATTCATCTACCTAGCAGTGTGTGATTTCTGGAGAATGTAAGTTGTATTAGGGCTTATTTAGGTACGACACAACAAAGGGGTCGAATATTATGCAACCAACAAGTGCGTGGTTGGTTTATTTGCTTGAGCGCCACAATATTTTCACATTCAGTGTTGAGTCTCTTGCATGCATCCACAGTACAAGTTAAACCTATTCTGTCCCAGGTTGCAACGCAACAAAATGTGGAGAAGACGAAGGGGTGAGTGCGGCTGTGTGGGGCTGTGCATCGGGCACCAAAGGCAGAGCCTCATCGTCTGCCCTTTGTCAAAGCAATCACAACACCCATCACTGGAGACAAAAGGCTGATCAAGAGCAAGGTCAAGAACAGATATTCCTGACCATTAAGGAAATGGTGCCATTTCTTTGGTCCTGGACTCCACTGCCATGATTTTTCATTGGCTTGGTACCAAAACCGAGGAACACCCATTTCTGCTGGCCCAGCAGAATCTTGACTCTGGCTTGCCTCAACTGACCAAATCAGACTTTGGTCCCTGTTTTGAAAGCTCCGCCACAAATGCTCGACTGGCTTCTTCCCCGCCCTTCCCCATGTCAACTTCTATTCAGAAGCCATAACTTTATTTTCCCACTGGGAAGCTCTATATAGGTAACAAAACTACCAGTCTAAGTTAACAGAATTCTGGAATAGGTAGGAGTTAGAATGATTTACCAGCTTCTTTGGGTTTCTACCACGCTTGCTGAAATCCACTGTTGTACAGTTCAGATTGCAGAATGCCTCTATGTTCCCAGTACATTCCAAAAGTACCCAAAGAGCTATAGACTCCAGGTCAATACACCTCCTCTCAATTTGCCCCAGACCCTCCAGTGGCCAAACCCCCTTCTCTATTCCTTTTCCCCTTGTGCCAATAGTTTGGTGGGTTCCCATCCTTCTAAAGGCTTGAAATGGCCCTTCTAATGCTTCATTAGTAAGAACTTGAAGCTAAAACATTCTGAGTTTTTTGGTTCCTTAAGTTTAAGATTCAAAAACAGGGATCTGAAATGGACAGATTTTCCCATCCCTACTTCTCCCTCATCCTCCCTCCTAAATGAGCGATGTTGTCACCACATGTGGAGTTATAGGCTCCACTTACGTAATTCCAAGGTGGGTCAAATAGAGCTTTCAACATATTGGCCCACGCAGCTTGAAATCCCCCACCTACTGCCTTCCAGCATCCGTTAAAGGTGCTCTGATTTCAGGAGCTGCGAAAGGTGTTTGCATGCCTTTCCCTGGATGAAAGCTTTGGCCATGCGTTGATGGGTAGAATTGACAAGATTTCAGATATTTGAGATGGAGCTGAGCAGGTGTTATTGTTTCTGTAGTTCTCCACTAAGAAATCTATTTATTTATTAAGATGTGGAAATTCTCTACTGGAAAGAAAGTAATAATATGTTAAGCTGTAGGGGAAGAAATCCTAAATTGTGCTGGATTGCTCGATGCAGTATAATATCCAATGGGACGGTGGAAAATGAGCTTAAGCGAGTTTGGAGGTTTACTGGCTGGAAAATGGAATTAAGGTGGCTGGAATTTGGAACAATAGCACTCTATGCTGTAGCTGCCCTTTGAATTATGATTTATTATTATTGCTGTTATTGATAATCCCATCATTGTGATCAGCCCAGATCAATTGCCAACATGCTGCCTCCTGGTTTTGCCAGGTGGATTTTAATTGGAATTTTCTTTTCAGATAAATGCTGGCAGTCAATGAATTGCCACAATAGCCCTCATGTCCTAGGTCTTTCACAAGTCTGAGCTTCAGACCTGATGGGTCAGCAACAGGCATTTCTGTAAAGCATGTGTAAAAAAAAGAAAAAGAAATCACAATCCTATTTGTCAATCTTTAACCATGCTGTTATTGCTGCAAAAACTTGATTTGGGGTTGCAGATTCTAGTGGGTATATATGTAGGATTCCAGAAAAACTTTTTTTTTTGCAAATAAAAGCTTGCCATGCAGTTGTCGGGATACAAGAAACAGAGCAAGAATAATGTTTTGATAGTCTTCAGGAATTTTAAGCAGTGCTTTTAATAACAGCTCTGTAAAATGAGCAACTACCGACATGACGTGATACTTCATTATAGTTGATGTTAAGTATAACTCTCACAATCATTACAAACATGTATATGAGCCAAAATAAATGAAGACTGAAAAGAAAGCTTCTGTAAATATTGGCTCATGTAATTAAAATTATATCAATATCCATATTTCCCAGGTTAATGTTACAGAAAAGAATGTTATTTCCTGCTCATTTTATTAAATGTGTTTGTCAAATGTATGCACCCTTGCAAATCCAAGCTCTATGTAAAGTTTTGATGAAATAAAACCCTTCATAATAATTCTATGCAGATTTCAAAAAGAATTATCTAGAATTTCATGGATATGCAAGCACAGATAGTTGCTAAATTTTTAGCTTGCAATATAGCGTTCCCTGTGTGCTAATTCTAAGATTCTCTAGTTTATCAGCAAACCCAGTAATATTTCATAGATGTAGAATTTTTTGAGACACTTTCTCCTGTTTATGTTAAGGATAAACATTCTTATCAAATATTTGTTTAGGCATGTAGAATTGCTTCCTCTGTTGAAACAAAGAGATCCGAGATGAGTTCTTGGTGCGAATTCTGTTCTCCATGTTCAGCTATCAGTGATTTAAACAGCTATGCAATCACAGCTTTCTCCATTTTTGGTTTCTTAAATCTTCTCACAATTCATCATTGCCTGTGCTTCCCATGTGCTCACTGGTTGTCAATGTTGGTGTTTACCGCTGCCCGCCTCTGTGTTCTGTGACCTACTTTAGGATGTCACAGCACTGAACCCTAGATGGTATATACGCCTTTGACATCAATGGGAGTGAGCTTGTTCTCCAAAGTTATTCCAAATTTCTCTTGCAGTGACTTCTCCACCTCATCATCCTCCAGTGTTTTGAATTCCACCAAATCCATGTTGTCCTTGTAGTTGTATTTTGTCTCTGAGAGGGTCCACCCTATCAAAGCACGAAACCCTTCCACTGTCTGGAGGGTACAGATGGATTTCTTTGTAAAGAGGGAATCCGGGGATGTCTGGAGGTACAAGCATTGGAACTGGAAGTCTTCGACTGTCCGTGGCTCAAGATTGAACCAATAGATGTTCCTGCGCTCCTTCTTTTCTAAGAGATCTGAGTTGGAGAAGGTTTGATTGAGAATGTATTGTTTCCGTCTGATTTTCTCGTAGTACCAAATGCCACTGTCTTCTGTGAAGCGGAAAATCCCAGGTGTCTGAGGCTGGTCTTTGCCAGAGACCAGCTCCATGGGTTGCCACATCTGGTAGGAGACACCAAAGCCAGCATCTACTATGTAGGGCACCCCATTGATCACGACTTTCACAATCAAATGGGTGATATGAGTGGCGTACTCATTCAGCTGTGGGTTATAAACGTGGGCTCCAAGAATCGTCGTGTTGTACCCCAGACACTTCAGTACCCAAGACAAGAGCTGGTTGTTCTCCATACACCATCCTCCACGCCTTTTCCGCACGATCTTGTTGTAAACCTGATCTAAAGCTAATGTGATGGTTTCTCCGCAATGGATGCTGAGGTTCTCAAAAGGCACCGCTCGTATGTGGTGCTGGAAGATGGCAGTTAAAGTTTCTAAATCGCGTTTTTCCAGGGACCCTCTGTAGCCAATTCTTGTGAAATACTCCTCTATCTTCATGTTTCCTGAAAGGCAAGTGTTTAAAGAGCAAGTTAAACAGGAAGACAGTGGAAAGCTCTTCCTCACCATTTTGATGAGGACATTTCAGAGAAGCAGCATGCTGGAAGCTGAAGAAGCAGGGCAACTAAGAGCTCTTGGGAGCTGCTGCTGTTTGGGGAAAGCCTCACTTTTTGCTTCAGCTGCACAGAACTTGCAACCTGACAATCTTGAGCGCTTTGAATGGGTTTGCTTATGGGGTTTGTTTCCCTTGACGGCTGGAGCAAGGGACCTGCATAACATTTGTTTTGTTTGCAGAAAGCCACAGGTTCAATCTGAAGCATCTCCAGTTGGAGGATTTCAGCCAAGAGCGCTTGGAACCCAAGCTGAGGACTGTAACCTAGTGATGGAGTGCATGCAAAAGGCAGGAGCTCCAGGGAGGGCTGGGAGAGATGCCAGCCTTAAATCCTGGAAGGCCACAGTTAGTCAGCAGAGACATGAAGCCAGATGGATGAGATCTTGAAGACCCACCACCAGCCACAATAGGCACCATCTGGAGCAAATAGATTAATGGGCAGACTCCATTTCAGGCAGCCTTCTGTGTTCTTCTGGGCTGGCTTTGATAAGCCTTGTGGACTTCTGCAGGCTTCCAAGCTGGGTCTGCCCCATGTTTCAACCCCATAGCAATTATTCCACCACACATGAATCAAGGCATGGATCAAACCAGGGGGGTCAAAAAAAGATCCAGCTCAGCTTTTTCACCTGTAAGCAAAAAATGTGATTTTTGGAAGTTGTGATGATCTGGGAGCTTTTCGGTGTTAAGGCAGTGACCCATCTTTTGGGTTTTGATTGGAACATTTGCTGCCTCACTGTCAAGCACTCAAAAACCAGGATCTGGATGGGCAAATCTGTCATTTTAAAAATTCTCAAGTTCTTCCCATCCTGAATATGAAGTCACATATGGATTTGGGAAGATAGGGAACAAAAATAAGCTGGAATGAAATGTTCATCAATCCCTGCTTGACACTGTCCTGTCCAAGGAATTGCTTTCTGTGGTCCATGCCCTTCAAATGATCTGGATACAAGAGACAGTGGGTCTCAAATCTGCTGTCATTCATTTGATTATCTACAGGGACCGCCTTCATCTCCTAGAGTTGTCCTGTGAACATTTCAGGAAGAACTCTTTCTTTCTTTCTTTCTTTCTTTCTTTCTTTCTTTCTTTCTTTCTGACCTTCCTGTAACATTGATTACAAATGTTCTTGTATCTTAATATCAGCAAAGTCTCCTGCAGTGGGCAATGAAGCACACCAATTGAGCATGTTCAGAGAAGGAGGAAGAGGAGAAGGAGAAGGAGGAGGAGGAAGAGAAGGAGAAGGAGAAGCGGAAGGGGAAGGGGAAGGGGAAGGGGAAGGGGAAGGGGAAGGGGAAGGAGGCAGCAGCAGCTTACCCATTAAAATGTTTAACTGTTGCTCCCAAGAAATTTCCCTTTGTCTTTAGAATGCCAACACCGCACTATTGCAATGTGGATAATGAGATGAGCCAAAACACTGCAGCTTCCACTCTGCAAAGCTTCTCATCCTTCAAATCTCCATTGTTGCTGGTGTAATTTGGAGGTGGAGGGAGGCAAAGTACATCTGCTACGTTTGGCTCTATTCCAATGTCAGTGAACCGTGGGCAGAATGAACTTTGGTTCGCAACCATTAAAAAAGCACTCTTAGCAGTTTTGCATGACGAAGGTGAGGCTAAACCGATTGCTTTTGGTTGGCATGAGGTGCAGAAACAGGATTTCCAATTAAGCCTGTTGTTTCTGTCTTGGGTGGATTCTGCTGCCACTGGTCAACAAGGAATGAAATAGCCCTGCCACTGCCAACAACCAAAGGGGACAATAGAGTGTGTTTCTGCAGCCGAGGCACATCTGAATGATTTCTGTTTTTATCTGTATTTTATTACTGTTAGTCACTGAATTGCCATTTTCCATGGAAAGTGGGACATACGGAGTCTGCATTTGATCAATGACATAATCATGTGAATCGATTTGGTTCCTGGTCTTTCAGAATCATTTGAAAGACTTCCTAAGAATGGAGCAACTAAGTCTGGATCATTTTTTTTCTGCAAAAATGGGGCGGGTTAATCACATGTGCAGAAATAAGTTCTGATTGCCTGAACAGGTTCATCACAGGGGCTTGGACTTATTGGGGTCCATGAATCCTATTGTTTTAATCCCCCACCCACCCCGATGTCCTCTGTTCCCACCCCTTCCCCGACCTATGAGTACTGAAGTTCGAGATATAATAAAGCCAAGCCCAAACTGACAAAATTCCATCACACACTCAGAATTGAACTGGAAAGTAGCAGGAATTTTATTTAAGAAAAATGGTGCTAGAATGGCATGATGTGATTGCATTATAATCTGGGATAGGAAATGATACATAAACTTGAGATTAACACAAAGGAAGGTGGTTGAGAAAGCTATCACTACCAATATTGGAACAGTTAATCTGACTAGTAGTGTTGCTGTTCAGAGAATATACAGCACTTCAAAAGTAGTCCCCTGCATTTGAAAAGCTAAGCTAAAGTGTGCAGATTTATCCAGTATCTCCTTTAGCTTTCTGCTATGTGTTGTATTTGGGCAAAAAAAAAAGAAAAGCTAAGCTATATAATTCCTTCCTTCCTCCAAACATGTCAAAATTCAACTCTAGCTAATGAAAGAAGATTGTGTGAATACATCAAGAGACTTGAAATGGAGGCCTACTACTCCTAGCTTGCTGGCTGGGGCAAATGGGAGCTGCAATCCTTTTTGTTGAAAGCTGCTTAAGATTGTACCCTAAAAGTTAGTTCAAGGATAGTTCTACGTTTGGAAAAGATGCGTGCAGATTTCTATGAATCCAATCCAGAGATTCCAAAACCTTTTTCTGAGTCAGGTGGAAATGCAGAGATCTTTCCTTGTTAACTTTCTGAAATTGTAAACAAATTTGACCATGCCAAATAACAAATTTTGCTGAAAAAGGAATTGTGGGCTCAGGTGATCATGGGACAAATGTGCCCTCAGGTCCACCCAGGTGGGATGACACATACTAAAATTAGCTTTAGAAAGGTAGCCAGCTCCTTCCCACGCAGCATCTGCCAGATTTGCATTGGAATTTCATTCTGGGGGTCACTCAAACTAGGCTAATGTTAATGGGGACAAATTTCTTATCTAATCTAATGCTGAATCGCTCTAGCAGAATGTTCTCCACTTCTTGGTCAGTAAGGGTGGTTCTTTCCACCAGATCCATGTTATCCTTATAATTATATTTCATCTCAGTGAAGGTCCATCCAATCAAAGCCTGAAACCCACTGGTAGTTTGGAGGCTGCAGATGGATTTCTTTTTGAAGAAAGAATCTGGGTGTGTTTGGTAATATACGTGGGCAGGCTGGAACTCCTCTATCGTTCGTGGCTGCAGGGTAAATGAGAAAATGTTCTTGCAGCTCACGTCTTCTGGAACATCAAAATAGAGTGACCTGTTGCCGGGATCTGCCTTGCACCGCTTTCTCTTTAATTTATCGAAGTACCACACTCCATCGGCTTCTGTAAAGCGGAAGATGCCTGGGCTTTGAGGCTGGTCTTTCCCAGAAACCAGTTCCATTGGCTGCCACATCTGGCAGGCCACCCCAAAGCCACCATCTACAATGTATATGTGGCCACCAATGACCACTTTTAGTATGAGGTGGTTTAAGCTTTCATTGTATGTTTCTGTAATGGGGTCGTAACTGCAGGATCCTAAAAGACTAACCTCATAGCCCATCATCTGAAAGGCCCAGAAGAGAAGTTGGTTGTTCTCCAGGCACCAACCACCCCTATTCCGCTTCACTATTTTGTCATATATGGCCTCTAATTCCAGCATAATGGGTTCGTCACAGTGGATGCTGAGATTTTCAAATGGCACAGCTCGGATGTGACACAGGAAGATTGCTGCTAAGGTTTCTAAGTCCAATTTGTCCTGGGGACCATCATAAGAAATTCTTGCAAAGTAGTCCTCAATATTCATGGCCGTGTGTTTTGCTTCCCTGCAGAGAAAGAGATGTTGAAATAAATGCTTGAATTGTGCCAGTTTATCACCTCCCTGCACGATCTTTCTTTGGTTCTGCTTCACAGTTGTTTGAATTGATGACAATAATACCTAATATTTGTATGGTGAAAAACAATCATAGAGAGAGAAGAGGCCAAGAAGGCCACTGGGTCAACCACTGCTGTTCAGGTCACCAGTTTACACCATCCCATCCAGCTGGTGGGAGTTGGTTTTATTAGAGTCGTCTTGTACTTCACATTTAGTCATGGACAAATAGCTTGCAATAAAGGGTCAATCTATTATTTGCCCCTCTATTGACCCATCCCTAACATCTCAGCATTTGTAGTAAGATTAATTTTTAAACTGATGTTTCTCAATAGGTTATTTAACCACATTTACTCCACCTCTCCTCTCCTAAAACTTAGCAGATCTTTCAAACAACTCCTGCAGGCTAAATTCAGTGACATTTTGCTGATGTGACCCTGGGCAAAGATGGACACCATGCCTTTTTCAGAGTTGTGGGAAAGAGGATTTTAGCAAGAGGAATACTTTATAACTCTGTATGAGACACTGAGGGTTTCCTGTCCAAAGAAACAAGAAACAAATAAGAAACAAAAAGCAAGAAACGAAACACACACAAAGAAACATGAACGACAGTACAGAAGTTCAGCAGTTCTCTGCTCTTTCTTTGCACCTACTTATTCTCACACCCAATTTTCTATTTTTTCAGCCCTCTGTCTTCTCTCCGTTCTCCCTCCCCACTCCACATTTACCTGGGAGTAAGTGACTGCCTCACTAGGCAGACACTGGCCACCTTCTCCCCTTTCATGCTTCCCAGTAAAGTTCGAAGCGACTTCTTTTGGAAGCACTTTAGTTTCAATACTTCCTTTTCTGATGGGACAAGGAACATGGGCTCGCCTACAGTGTCCTCAAGTTCATCATGGATACACACCGTACCTGCTTGCCCTTTCTCCGGGTGCAGCTTTGATGGATTGACACAGCCCGTAAGCAGTCCTGAAGTGGATTTGTCTCACATGCTTGCATGGATCAGCCATTTCTTCCTTGCCTTTGCTCACTCTTACACTTACCAAGAAAGGGAGAAATAGAACGAGTGCACAGATTCAACTTCATTAGTAGCACTTTACCTGCTGGATGGAACAACTGCAATTGCCAATCTGCCTTCTCCTCCTTTCCTTGAATCCTTTGATCAAAACGCAATTGGAACTGACACCAAGCAGAACATGATCATCTGTCTCCTATTTTACCCCAGGCCAAAAGAAAGTCAAGTCTCTTCTGGAAACGATTCCTTTCACTCTGTATCGGATGACAAGAGGTCAGTTCTGGCCCTGTAACTATTTATATTCTGCACCAACCTACTGACGCAAGTACACTATATGTTTCTGCATGTTTCATTGGGTAAAACTAGATGTAACTTGCATGGACATGACTTGTCTGTGAAATCAGAGTCAGCTTGGTCTGACTGCCGATGCCTCATTTCTTTTTCTTCCTTTAGTTACCTGAAGAAGTTGAGATCTTAGAGCTGATGGTGGGCTTTGCTACCCATAACCTGGAATGAGCTGGGGCACTGATCTATCTAGCCAGCTATGCACTTCACTCTTTGGTACCAATGTCTGATGCTGAATTGACCAGTTTTCCCATTTTTTTGCTGTTTCCCATCAAGCGACAGGAATACAAATAAGTTGGAATCTGGATAAAGTAGATTCTGAAGTGAGCACTGTAGAGCTAGTTTTGACAATCTCATAAAACCTTCCTCCAAAACATTTACTGTAGGAACCAAAAGTATTGAGTATAGCTTTACATTTATACCACTTAAATGTAAAATGAGTAGGGGGGATTTAAAAATGAAGCACGAATGTACTGGCTTTCACAGTTTTGAAAGTTTTTCACCTAATTGCAGGGGAAAGAGAGAGAGAAGGAGAGAGAGAAACTGGGGGGAAATGACAGATCCACCCGTCCCTAAAAACAGCCCTTTACCTCATTACCGTCTGCAAAATTCCAGGTCTCCTGCTTGTCCATGGCCAAGAAAGAGGCAGTGGAGCACAAGAATTGGATGGGAGGAAACCTTGTTTTGGATCCTTTTCTTTCCTGGCTTTCCAGGAAAGCCAGGCAAGCATTAGCTGGGATGAAAAGAACTATGAGGAGCAACCAGAGCTGGTGGGAATAGCAAGGAGGAGGCAAGAAACAGGGGCTTCCCATAATCCAGGGCTGGCCCTGGGGCTGCATGACCCCAAGGAAGGCAGTGCCAACCCTCTCAAGCAGCAGGTTTGGGGTCTCATAAAATGCATTAGACGGTTAGCTGTCTGCATCGTCATGATTGGAATCCTCCGGCCAGGCATGAGCTGAGATACTTTGGGGAACTCCTATGTCCAAATTAGTTGGGTGGATTTCCACAAACTTTTAGGGGCCAGTGCAGGGTGAGGGCAACTCCTGCTTTGCTGAAGTAGCAGAATATCCTGATCATGGTGACTTAAAGCAAAGCAAGCAAGACACCCCGAAGCAGCTGATATAGAAAATACAATCTGGCCAGGGCTGACTGCAGCTGTGCCTGCTACCTGCCGGTGACACTTTGCATGTGTGTGACAGGGAACAACCATCGCTTTGTGGAGGAGGCCTTGCTCTGCTTTCCAACGATCCCTGGTTTAAATCCCGAGATCTCCAGGGAGGTTCTGTTGCCCACTGTACAGGCCAGGATGTCATGGCAGCTGTCTACAGCTGAAGCACCAGGACCAGGCATGATGGTGATCCTGGAGATCTTGGAGGGGGAGATGAAAACTTTATTTATTTGAAGTTCTTGCATCCCACCCTTCACAATGTCTCAGGGTGGATAATGCAATTGGGCTGCAGGTAAAGGCAGAGGCTAGCACAAGTAGGATCAGGTTCCTTCAAGGCATGGCAGGACCAGAAGCAACAACAACCGAGTCAATAAGAAGTGAGAGTTGGATTGTACGGTTCAAAGGGGAAAGCAGAGTCAGGGACTGAAAAGAGTCTGACACCAACAAGGTGTGGAAGAATCAGAAGCCAAGCAAGAATCAGCTACCTGGCCAGGTTGGCTCAGAACTGAAGTGAGAGCAGAGGTGACCATCAAGGCAAAACCAGTGGCAGATGGAGGGACACAGTGCAGTCGCTGTGGTGGCCCATCGCACCGTGTATCTCTGGTGCCAGTTCTGGCAGGTGTGTCCAGGCCTGTCCCTTGCCCTCCAGGCACTAGCAGGGCAAGTTGTGCTGCTCGTCACCAGGGGGTGCTGCCTCACAGGATCAGATCCTGACCCCAGCACTGGGCTGGCTGGCTGGCTGTGTGGACTCTGCGCAGGGCACAGCCTGTTCTCCAAACAAGCTGCATCCAGGGGACCGGCCTTGGGCTTGTTGCTCTTTGAGTCATGCCCACACAGGATGTCAACCTTCCCCTGGCTGGTCGGCCATCTTTGGCCAGCTACAGCTCCCTGCATTTCTAGTTCTCACCCAGCCCATTCAACCCACTCAGCACATGCATAGAGAATAATTGTGGGGTATTTGTGGAATAATACCTGAATAGGAAAGTACCCCCGCCCATGGAATGCGCTCCCCAGTGAGGTCCACCTGGCGCCGTCGTTGTTTGTTTTTCAGCACCAGGCTAAGACCTTTTTATTTCAACAATATTTTAATAACTTTTAATATTGGCTATATATGTTTTAATCTGCAGCCAGGGTGGATCTGGAATTAATTTGTATTATGTTTTATATTATTATTCTTATTTATTTATGTAAGCCGTCCTGAGTCTTTTGCGAAAGGACGGCATATAAATATTCTAAATAAATACCCAGAGCAGGAAGTCAGGTGACTATATTCTCCTGTGCTAGTTGACATATAATAGGACAGAAATTAAACCAGGGAAGGATTCCCAAAAAATATACTTGAAACTCTAGTTGCGACCACCATCTCTGTGTTTTTTGGCCTCTTGGTGCAGTCTGTGAAATCTGCTTTGTGATTTCTCCTGGATATGGCAGAACATTAATGGCCACCAGATGTCATCATAATTTCACTTGTTAGGACAAGCAGACTTTCTGCTCTGGTTGCTCAGGGTGCACAACTTGGAAAGCTCAGGACTCCTAGAGTGCAATTGTTCCAGTGGAAGCACACAGAAAGAAGCAACTTCTCAATTTTCCTTCCCTCCTGTGCACCCCAAAGCCCAGGTTTGCTTCTTAACTTTTCTGCATAAGGGCAGCTGTTCAAATCGTGATTCAGAGACTGCAGTGGGAAGCAAGGTGGGCGCCTTGGACAGGTGGGATGCAACAGGTGGAGGGCATACAAGGCAACGGAGGTGCTATGGAGGGCAACAAGGATGATCCAGGGACTCTAAACAAGCCCCATGGGGAGATATGGACAGAGCTGGGCATGTTTAGGCTGGAGAAGAGACGACTGCAAGGAGACGTGATCGCACCTGCAAGTCCTTGGAAGGTCGTCGCAAAGAGGAAGGGCAAGTTTCTTCTCGCTCATCACAGAGTGTAGGACATGGAGCAATGGGCTCAAGTTACAGGAAATCAGATTCCAGCTAGATAGCCAGAAAAATTTCCTGAGGGTTGGAGCAGTAGGACACGACCCAGGGACGTCATGGACTCTCCCACCGAGCAGCATCCAAGACCTGCTGGACAGCCCTCTGCTAGGGGTCCTTGATGAGGAGTTGAATCTGTTGACCGTCTGGGCCCTTTCCAACTCTGCTAATCTATGATTCTATCCAACACGTTCCATCACTTTTACTGCCACAAACTGAGCTTTAAAGAAAATGATTTCTAAAAGTCAGGTGAGGCGTGGAGATGGGGTCAGGGGAGGGGTGTGGCCCCCTGACGAATCCTAGGGGCAAGTTTGGATCCCAAGCAGGCCAGGGTTTGACAGGGATCTCAGCATGCAAAGTACTGGAGCTAACGCATATATAAATGAGCACATAGAATCATAAACGCATAGAAGAGCAGAGCTGGAAGGGGCCAGGAAGGCCATCAGGTCCAACCCCCTGCCGTTGCAGGACACCACTTTACACCATCCCACTCAGGTGACTGTCCAGTTTCACGCTGAATGTCTCCAGTGTGGGAGAGCCGCCCACCTCTCCAGGCAGCTGGTCCCACTGCCATCTTGCTCTGACAGTGAGGAAGCTCTTCCTGATGTCCAGCCTGAATCTGAGTTGTTGCAACTTGAACTGAATGTCCATGAAGGAAAGATGTATATATATTTCCTGTGAAAGAATCTGATCCTATATATATTGGAATCCTATATATATAGAATTCAGACAGTGGAGGTGGAGCAATGGCTGCCAGAGCAGCTTTTTGCCTCAAAGCTTCCCTTTCCATCATAGGAGATAATTGCGGAAAATGAGGTTACTGGCAAGCTCATCAACTTCTGTTTGTGAAAAGTGATCTCTCTGGTTTCCCTGCCTTCTCCCCATGTTTATGGCAGTTCTCTATGAGAGTGGCACATCCATCCACTGCAGTAGTCCAAATCTCCTTGTGGTAGGAATGGCAGCCAGTATAACCCAGCATAACCCAATGTAAACCCGGAACAGCTTGCCTTTTCCTTTAGTTTAATAAGATAATCTAGAGCACAGCATCTCTCCAAGTGGCTCAGAAGGTGGAAATAAAGCAGAGAGTGCCTCAGTCTGGAAATGACAGAGGAACAGCATATTTTGCGCAAGGAAAATTAAATGTGCATGAACAAAGGCCACCCGTTTCTGCAGGGAAGAAAAGAGCATTTCAGCCACTGCCAGTGGTATTTATACTCAGTAAATACTGATGCGTTGATCTGTGGCTGCTTGTGCCAACTGCCCCTCTGTGTTTCCTCATCCTCAGAGACATGCAGATAACCTGCAGTGGAGTCGGGTGGGTTTCTGGCTGAACCTGGAAGGCTCTCCTTGGTGCTGAAGTCTGGGCCCCCCATGGATCCAGCTCCATGGATGGTTCCTAAAAGTTCAGACTGCAGCCTGGCGTGGAGACTCTCTCCCTCGGACATGCGATGCACCAGCCTTGATTGCACGGAAACAAAGAATTATTGCGGGATGGTGGGGCATGGTGGCTCTTTCCTACTGAAAAAGCTATTGTTTTTGGTGAGGTTTGAAGTGCGAAGAAGAAGGAGGGCGCCTGATCCTCATTAACCACTCCTTGAGGGCCGAACCAAGCAGGCAGTAGTGCCCCTTTCCCTTCCAGTGGAGAGAAAGGCCCGTTCACAAAAGGTGTGTGAGCCAGGAGATAGGAACAAACATGTGCCTTACGGCTCAGCTTGAAAGACAGGGTCTATGGGCAAAGCTGGCGGAATTCCATCTGAACACCTCGTTTGTGCCGTGTATTTGCTCGAACCGTTGACACAGGCCATTGTTCAATCCAGATGTTGCCTCCAACACGGCTCTTCTTAGGTTCTCTCTCTCTCTGTATCTGATGTGTGGTGAAGGAGGTGTAAGAGTTCAATTTCAGTTTGATCTTTGCAACTTTGGACAGAGTTTAAATATCGATCCACTTCAAACTCCACCCTGGCCCCGGATAGAATTGGATGTGTATTGGCATCAACTGCCAGAACTGCTGCTCTTGGTGGTGCTGCAGGTTCTCTGGCTCCTCCTTGGTCCATGATGGACATTATAGAAATATTTAAAATAGAATTTTAAAGAGGCAACTGTTCTTGACAGCTCTTTTATCTCCCTGTAAGTGCCATCTGCCATTACCTGTCAATAAACATTCCTCCTTTAAGAACTTCTCAGTGATGCAATTGGCCTTAAAGATCACAGGGTGGCTTGGTCTGTTAAGGGGCCTTGCTCTTTGTTTTACATAATTGTAATATAATATTATAATCATGATGTAATATTTATGAGGAAAGACAAAGAGGTCACTAGCAAGAAGAGAAGCCACAGCACATATTTTTCAAGTCCACAGATGTAGGGGAAGAAAGAAATTTTAATGGTGATTTTAATGATTTTAATGAAGTTGCAGAAGGTTCAGTCTTTTCTTTGGGCTTTATGATTAGCTGGCATTCTCAACCATAAGAGCTCAGCAAGCATGGTGTTCACTTTTTAAGAAAAGTGAAACCAGAAAGAGGCAAGCAAGAAAAAAAGCCACATTATTTGCATTTCTGTCCTAGCCTGACACATAGCTAGACTGTTTTCCCAGAGCATTTGCACATAATCATGAAGATTGCTAATCTGCTTTTCGCATCCCATCTCCGGCACTGGAAATTGTGCTTAATGCATAAGCACCTTTGTAATCCTTTATCAAGCAGTGGGAGCTGTACTTATTTATCTCTTCCGATTAACACTTGATGGAGAGGTCTTGACTATGACCCAGGAATTGCACAAAATCTTTTCTGCATGAGCTGAGAGCAAGTGGTACCCCAAACCCCATTCCAGAAGGTGAAGAGGAAACAGGGTCATGTCCTCCACCAGAGCTAAGGGCAGCAGTATCAATAGCAGGGATGTAAGGAAAGCCATTCAGCACCTTGCTGTTATTTCCACCCTCTCTCAGTTGCTTCCTGAGCAGGCACTTCCATCTGCTGTACATAAGGGCTGCCCCGACATAACTCTGCACTGATTTTAATGACTGCTAACTGGAGTTCAAATAACTCCTTGATGGAGCTCTGATGATCCATACCATAAGGATCAGGGTTGGATTCACTCACAGATAAATGGTGCCAAAAGAAGGAACCCCCTTCAAAAAGAGACACACGGGTTTGCCCACTGTGTGGCCTCATGCAGAAAAAAAATAAGTGGAGAAGACAATTGGAAGAAGATTCAGCAACTGAGTGCCTTGGTAGTGTTGTTTTATTTAGTGCATTTTTATGGGTAGAGCCCTAGGAATTCATAGGTGATATACAAACATTAAATAGTCTCATGCAATAACTGATGAGCAAAACTTACAACTGGGAAAAAGGCAACTGAGAGAAACTGAAAATTAAAGTTTGATCCATCAGGGCTGTTTATCTATGTAGTGTTCTGTGGTGGAATGATGATTAAATGCCGGTGGATGCGCAAACCCTGAAGTGTGCAAAATTTATGTTTCTGAGAGCTCTTGGACGAAACACCCTCAGAGCTCCCAATCACCAGTGGTTCCTCTTCCTTCCCCTCTTCATCATGGCTGCCACTTTCTCGCTTGACCATCAGAGAACCAATGAGCAAGTAGGTGGTTGCACCTTCTCTAGTCCTTCTCCGCTCCGCCATTGTCTAGGCCAGAACAGTAGAGTCGAAGGTTGCAGTGGTCAACAGCAGGAGAAAGTCCAGGAGCTTCTCGACAGTGGGAACCGGCTGAAGTTGCATCCTTGGCAGGTCAAAAAACTTGCTTAACCTTGATGCTGGCTTGTAGAAGTGTATCTAAAAGCCACTGAGCATGCTGAATATCTCCAGGCATGGCTGCATGCCCAGACGCCTAAGTTCCTAATGAGCTAAAGCAGAGCATCATGTGGTACAACCTTAATAAATTGCAATCTGCTTGAACTTTACCTCAATGCACACCCTGAGTTAAAGTTTAATCACTTGCCATTTATCAAGGGGGATTATTAATGCCATATATTATCAGCATCCTACCAAAGCTCATCCTAATGCTGATGCAATTAGCGGAGATCATCTCTTAGTTCATATATTTCACCACCTCCACATCCCATTAGCCTCAATATTTCCAAAATAGTCTCTCTCTCTCTCTGTGTGTGTGTGCAGGTGCATGCAAGATTAGAACTGGTTCAAAGTAAGAAGAAGGTTTTGGAATGGCTGCCAGAAGAGGAATCAGAATGGTTTTGTACACTGCAGAGGGACTGCAGTGCGGATGCGTGAGAGACACCGAACGACCAAGTGGTACGTTCAAACCCTGAACAGAGCTATGCAGGCTGAAGCTCAGGGTGTTGTCTCAGCACCACTCAGAAGGCTTCTGGGGCTTTGGGAAGCCTGACTTATTTAGGCCTGCTGTTAATCCCACCCCCTCTGAGGAGACTCTGCCTCTTACAGGGCCAACGCCTGATTCGGACGTTGCTCGTCCCTTCAGCATGGGTTGGATGAGGACGGCAGCAAAGGTGCCCTGTGGATCTGGTGGAAACCCATTGCTTGCCCCGGCTTAGCAGGCCTCCAAGAAACACATGCTGATTCAGTTGATGATCCCTCCTCTTTGGGGTCACTTTCTGAACCAGAGGGGAGAACCAAGTTCATAGAATATGACCTTGTATACACCATGCATCTTAATCTGTTTTCAGTGAACCTGTGCTTAATCGCTCCATTCACGTCAATATATCTGAGGATATATTCACGTCAATATATCCACACATTTATTACAGCTAAAGCTAAGCCAGGCTTCTCATTTCTCTCAGAAAGTATCCAGGATTCCTTGGTGTCTCTGGCCAGTGCAGAATTTTCTGTGAACAATGTCCATCATTATGTCCCCCCTGTTGGATATCGCTTCCCATTTTGCCCCCAATGTCCTGGAATCATGCAGGGTCCGGGGTACTAAGGAGCATACAAAGTGGGAAACAGAATTGGTGCGTGACTGGTAATCCTGAGCCAAAGAATATCACATCCCATGGAAAAAATCAGCAGAACGTTGTCCCCGGTTTCTCTGCCAACAAATACAGTGGAGAGTTTTGAAAGTTATTCTGTCAGGTGTCCTATTTTCATCATAAGAATTACTGCCTAAGAGCATCCCACTCATCTTTATGCAATGTTTAGAACGCAACAAAACGAAGCGCACTATTAAAATTCCAAAATAGAAAAATTACACCCATTAAAGCAACATTTCAGGAGCAGATGTATCTGTTTAGACATGCATCCCATCAATCACAATCAATTTCTCCTTTAACTACCATGTACTTTGCTGGAGGCTCTACTTCATCTCCAGAAAACACGTCTTCATTACATTTTATTAGCTTGTCCTGTATTGTTTTGAACATCACAACAGTTTAGCAGGTGGGAAGCATCACGAAGCTATCAACATTTTCCACATGCCTGTGCATGTTGGTGTTGCGTGCATAGAAGTGCTAGTGTGAAATTTGGAAGTCTTGTCAATGGGACCATTTTTCGGTATGCGCAGAAGACAACAGTATTTAATTGTCTCACTGGCCAGCTGAACTTCTGCAGAGGTTGCTTGCGTACCGAGGAAACAGATCACTTTTTGTGTTGCTACCTAATTCCAGCTGGATCATTTTAATTTGTATTTATTTCATTACCATCATCTTTGCTACTATTTGGTTTGTTTATTGTTGTTGTAAGCCGCCCCGAGGCCTTGGCAAGGGGCGACATAGAAATGTTTTAATAAATAATAAATAAATAAAATTGTACTTTGAAACCACCTGAAACCCAGATTTTCTGGGTGGTATAAAAAGCACTGAAAACATGAAATACAAATTGTAAAACAGTGAAGAAAAGCAGAATATTATAATATAAAATTTATTTATTTATTTATTAAAACATTTTTTTGCCGCCCCATTCGCTGAAGCCTCGGGGCGGTTCACATCACTAAGTTAAAATATTTATAATATAAATTAAAAATATAAATATTAAAAATACAACAGTACAGTATAAAATAAGCCGCCCTGGCCAGATAAAACCAATAATGTTAACAGTTAAAATGCCGCTTGAATATAATATAAATACTGTGAAAAAATCAGCAGGGATTTCAAAAAAACTCCAGTGCATCACACCAGTGTAGAATCGTCAGCAGTAGAAGTGCCATGATCTACAAGAACTGAAAACTGTGAGCTGCCCCTGAGGCTTCGGCAAATGGGGCGGCATAGAAATGTTTCAATAAATAAATAAATACTATTATTAAAAAGTCTAGGAGAATTAAAAAAGTCTCATTTTTGCAACACAAAGCGGGTGTTGCAAAAATCATATCGAACAAGCCTCTTGGAAGAGTGTGTTCCACACATCAAATTCCAGAGTTGAAAAGACCCCCTCTCTTCTGCCTTGCATCCTGTGGCAGAAGCACCTGGAGTTGGAGCTCAGACTCCAAACAACCCTACACACAGACACCCCAGCAATGTCGGGAGGCTGCAGACTTACACACTTGGTGTCTGGATACATCAATGTGGGTGGAGGGAACCTTCCATCAGTTAAAATGGGCACCATGCATCAATCCCACCAATGAACTGGCAGTTGGTGGAGAGATCCTGGCATAAGAGGATCGCCTCTTCAGATCCCAAGGACTGATCCAACAGCGTCATTTCTGGATGCACTGAAGTTCCTGGTTCATCTTCAAAGGCTGTCCCATGTAGGAGATGTCAGAAGAGTACAAATCAGAGGTCATAATTATTGCATTACCTCACTTCATAGAGCAGTAAAGTTGGAAGAGGCCTGTAAGGCCATCGAGTCCAATCCAATTTGTTTTTGGGTGCTTTTTATTGATTTTTGCAAGCAGTGAATGTTGGGATCCCAAGAAGAGAATGATGCAGCTTCCTGCATCATAGCCAGATCTTCTGTAGTCTATGCTCAGCTTTTACAGAGAACCCGACATACTGAAGGTGCTGCAGAAGAACTCTTCATTAGCTAGCAACCGCCACTGGAATGGTTTTGGAGTACAGTCTACATCATCCCCCACCAATGGCCATGCAGGCTAGAGAAAATATGTGTTGTACTCTAAAGCATCTGGACAACCCCAGCCAGGCTGTTCTAGGCACTCATGAAGACACCTTCCATGGGAGAACCAGACCTGTTTGTTGTTTCTTTCGGAAAGTCTCCCAGGATCTGTGCTCTCCCTAGCACTTTCCAGCATGACTCAGCTGCGTTGCATGGCCCAGCTGACAAACCGCAATCCTGCTACTTCATCTGTTTTATTGTTTTCAGTGGCTGATGACCTGCTTTTTGCAGAAGGAGCAGAGAATCCCAGTACCTTGCGTTTACACCGTCTAGTTTCGAGCTCGGCTTCAACAACCCACCTTGCCAAATAGGAGGAACCGATAGCCCCTCCATGGGTGGCTGGGGGTGGCACTCATTTTCATGCAGTTTGCTTTGCGATTTACAAAAACACCTCCAACTTCTCCCGCTTTCCTGCAGTGGCCACTCCAGTCCAACTGACAGAGGCTGTAATTGCCCTGTACAGTGTAAAATGAACTGCCACCAACGTTTTAAACTCTCCTTCTCTGTGTCGCTCTTCCTTTCTGCAGGGCTAAGTAAACTGAAGAAGATGCAGTTCCTCAGTCGCCCCCCTGCCCCCAGCTGCCAATCCTCGTGCACATTTGTTGCTAACAACCTGTTATAGAGGGGTCAGGGCTTAGCAGGTTGACATTCCGCGAACCCTGTTATTATCGGGGGAGGGAATAACATGTGCCCCCTTCAGACTTCCCCATTCTCTCTGAACTTAGCTTCAATCGTCACAACAGCCAATGAGTGAAATGACTTTCATCCTCAATAATATGTTGTTTCAAAACATTTCTAACAGAACACAGAGAGACGGAAAGTAGCTTTGTCTGGAGTGAATAATTAGGAACTATTAGCATTATGAAAGACCCGCAAATGGCATGTGTATGTGATAGAAAGGGTGGCTGGACATGGCTGCCTACGTGTTGGGGTTCTCCTTGGAGGTAGGATTACAGGAACTGGCTGCACGTAAACGAAACGTGCTCATGCATCGCATTTCACTCCTCTGAGCTCTCCCCTGCCTCCAGCAAATACAGTAGATGTATCCCAGTCGGATTATTGGCACACCTTGCTCTGTATTGCAGACACTGACTTATGGTGCCACTCCCCATTTTCTCACCACCTGTGGGCTGCCATTTTGCCCTTGGGAATCCCATAAAATCCCACAACTGAGCATGTCAGCCATCCACCTGCACATGGCCTGAAGTGCCTGATCCTGCCTAATTTTGGAAGCTAAGCAGGGTTGAGCCTGGTTAAAATCTGGATGAGGGACTTAGATCTTGTGAACTGTCCAGAGAGCTTCAGCTACGGCTATATAGAAATGAAATTTAACGAAGATGATAACAACAACAACAACAACAACAGTAATGCTCTAAGTAAGTTGTTGAATTGAATTAGATAAATAAAGCCAAGGGTTATCCTTTTGAATAATGTAGTTTTGATTTTTTAAGGTCTTAATGCTCCTGTTTTTATTGTTGCCATTATATGCTTTTCAACTGTTGTAACTGCTTTCGTGGCTTTTTAGCAATTAAGGCAGTGTATTCAAGAGGAGGAGGAGTTGGCTGCCACCTCACTGGCAATGTGAGAGTTGGGACATGGGAATGGCTGCCAACATGAGGACCTCAAAACAAGTCTGTGAAGATAGCTAAGTAGGATAGACCTTTTTTGCCAGTCCTGCCCCCTGCCAGGGCTTTTTCAATGAGCCTCGGTCCTTGTCTGCCACATTCGGATATGCATGCAGGAGTGAGAGACAAGTATCCAAGTTAGGTGTAGATGTGTATGCTCTTAATGTCCTTCCTTCCTCCCTCCCTCCCTCCCTCCCTCCCTCCCTCCCTCCCTCCCTCCCGAGAAGTGTTATTACAAGACAGAATACAACTGTATGAATGAATGAACTAACTGTGCAGTACATGGTAACTGGGTCAGAAATGAAGCTGGGGAACAAGCCTTGATTGAGGAGGAGCTTAGACATAGAAACATAGAAACTGAGTGAGTCAGAAGGGGTCTCCAGGGCTATCTAGTCCGACCCCTGACTCTAGCTGGCTCCACTCACAACATGCCTACCATGTGCATGTCTAGCTTATCCTTAACACCCTCACCGATGGGACCTCAACCACCTCCCATGGAAGCCCATTCCATACCCTTGGGGTCCTAACTGTCAAGAAGTACAAATTGAACTTGCTTGTTTCTGTACCAGTCCCCAAGATGTCTGGAACCTGCTCCGGCTCCTTCCCCTTCTTCTTCCCCTTTAACTCTTCCTCCTCCCTTGCTTCACTGCCTTTGAAAAGTACTTTCTGGAAAGTAATTTCACATGATGCTCACTCGCTAGATTGTGGCTGATTTTGCAGCAAATGAACTCACACTTTCCATGGTTGGGTGTGCACCCAAGGGTAAATTAAATTTCTCCAGACAAAAACAAGCTCCATAATTTATAGGCAATGTAAGAACAGCATGTTCCCTACTGTACATTCTGCTGGTCACATATCTTGGCAGCTTCTACGAATGACAGAACGGAACAGGCAGAGAATAATTATCCTTTGCGCTGCCCGGCAGCTAGGCTGAAAAGTCTATGCTTCCTGGCAATGGCTTTCACCAGCGTTCGGCAACACTGCTGTAAGTAGTCCAAGTTCTTGCCACACAGATTGACTGCCACTGTTTGAAGCTATTGTGCAAGCAATCCAACAAACGCAAACCATGCCGATGATAAGTTACCTGTTTATTTTAATTACTGTCAGGGCACTACACTGGGGTGTTGTGCCTTTTTCAGTCTGAGTCTGACTTCAGTCAATCTTCAGGGGCAGCTTTCCAGTAGTGGAAAGGGCCAAAATGTCCAGAATGCCTTCATGTTGTAGCAACCCTAGTGGAGGCTTTTCAGCTTTTGAGATAGGAAGGGGTTAGGCACAAAAACCAGGAAAGCAACCAGAATGGGTGGTTGGAGGAAAAGCGTCTCAAGGACTCCATCCAAGGAACTTCAGAGAGCCAGATTTGGCCCATGGGCCTGAGGTTGACCTCTCCTGTACCTGAACATGGATTTCCAATCTAGCTTTGCTTAAGGAAGTGCTGTTGTTGTCTCTAGTTACACACATAAGAAGGTCAAAGAAATCTGTCACAGATTCAAGTAAGCTTGGATTTCCAAAGAACAACAAACAGGCTTTTCCCAAGCCAGATGGATTCCATGACCTTACAAATGTTTTGCCTACTTTGCGGGGATATACGTGCATTGCATTTATGTGTGTTTGTAATTTAGAAAGTCTCATAAATTCCTTTAAAAAACCCACCTTGATTCTGTCAAGCAGCAGATGACAGAAAGAATGAACCCTGGCAATCCATAAAACACCAGTGAAATGGCTCGGAGTGTGTCTGTATACATATTTTCATTCCTCACTTTCTAAAGTCTTTCCTGCTTGAAAGAACCAAGGGTTGTAGCTTGGCCAAGAGTAAGAAGCAAAGAACTATTGGAGGAACGGCAGTGAAGAACCAGGAAAGCAAAGACAGGTCAGTGTGACAAATGCCCCTTTCTGGTGGCAAAATCACAAAAGGCTCGTTCATTTTCTGCTTGTGCAAGTTCATTAACAATCAAATCACCATGAGGGCAAGCTTTTGCCATTTTAAAAAAGCGACTACCTGTCACCCAGAGCCCCAGCTCTCCTACACCTGTGGGACTATTTCCCAAACACACCTGTGCCTGTTTGGTGGCATCTTGATTCATACATGTTGAGCTACAGGACACATACTTTGTATGATGGTTTCAATTGTGTGAAACTTTCCAGAGACTTAACAAAACTCTCCAAATAGTAACTGGAAATGGGTATCAGTGAGGAGGAAGCACTTCAGAATCTGGAGAAATTGATTGCTTATTTAGGCCGCCCAATATCACCTGGTGGCATAGAATTATTTAGAATCCCACTTCAGAGCTGATGCTTTGCCAAGCCCTCAGTTCATTTCACTTCTCTAAGGACTCAACTGGGCCTCAGAGAGAAAGAAAGGGAGAATTCAGAGATGGAGGCTGGGGCCAACAGATAATGTCAGCACCTACCAACATCTCCTCCCCCTCCTCCTCCATGGCACCTAATCTAAATGGCCAAAAGTGTCTGTGCACTGGAGGTGGATACGCTTCCAAGGTTGGAGACTTGCTTGCATCTGAAGCAGAGGGAGCTGGAAAGGGTCCTCAAAGGACCCTTTGAGTTAGGACACAAAATGATGATTCCTGGGGAGCGACCACAGGAATTTTCGGATCCCCCCTTCTGCTGCTGTGGACAGGGTTACAAATCTCAGAGAGGGACTCTGGAGTCTGATCCTTCTCACTGCCCCCTTCACAGTCCTCATGGGAAGAAACATGAGAAGAGATATCAGCTATTGGTGGTATATAAATGAATTAAATAGAATAAAGGAATAAGAAACATGAGAGCAATGTTCCCAGAACACACAACTGGCCTTGAAGGACATCATAAAGGTCAAAAAGAGGGTGTTCCAGTGGCTGGGGGAGAGGCGGGGAAAAGAGAAGCCAGAGTGGAAAAAATCCATGGTCTCTCTCACGTTACTACGTATCTGGGTTCAGAAACTCTAGTGTAAAAATAAATATAATAATATGGAAGAAGGAGAAGAGAAAATGGCCTCCCTTAATCCTCCAGGGAAAAGAGTTCCTTGATGTCTTTTCTTCAACCCTAAGATTCTCAAATGCCTTGATGGTGCACAGAGTAAACATCATTTAAAATGCAATAAAACGGTAAACTCTTAAGTTCAGTGCCGTAAAGTCTAGAGAGAACACCCACATCTTGATTGCTTTGGTCATGGAAGCCAAACCAAAGCTGGCTGGGACTGAGAGAAGGATGGCAGGGAAAGCCCGACTCCTTTGCTCTCACCATCGATGTACTTATTCTCCTTCCAGGAAGTGTAGAGGATTATCTGCAGCAGAGGTCACAGAGTAGAGAGCCTTTCTCTGAGTTTGCACTGCAGCCAGAACGTTTTAGTTCCTGGATGTAACAGAGGGCGACTTGTCAACACCATACAAAACATTTTCACTTCCCTCTCCTACTGTGATGAGATGCTTTTCAACAGCTTCTTCCTGCGTGATATGCCAGCTGGAAGTGGAAAAACTAGCTTGAGGAATTACAGCAGTCCAACGGCCAAACATCATTTCAGAGAAACTCTCAGGGGCTGTGAGGCGCATCTAAGACAGATCTCAGCTTCTGCTCAGCTGGTCTGGAATGCTGGAAGTCAGAGGCCTTCTTTCAGTCTAAACATGCTTTGGGTCACACCCTTAGAGAGGGTTGCTGAATGTGAAAACAGATATTATGGGGAAACAGAGTTTCACCCATGGCACTGCAGTTTCAGATCGTGTGCCTTTGAAGTGTGAGATATGCATATAAGTGTGTACTCTATGTTTTCCCAATATATTTGTTGCCTAAACCCTGGATTCTGATTAATGGGTATGACTCTAATGCTAGGGAAGGTTTTTATTGTATAAGCAGGCTTCCAAGAGATGAAGAAATCTTTCAATATATTTTCATTCACTTTCTCATTTTCCTCACCTGAACTTTCTTTCAGTTTATACCTTTGGGAGAAAGGAAAATTTGTGTAGGAAAATATATAAGCATTATTTTTGTCCAGGACTGGACATTTCTTGACTTTTTGCAAGGACTTGACTAATGAAAGGCATTTGGGGGGATGGTTCTTCTCCCATATATGCCCTTCTGATATACACCTATGGTGTCAATCCCTTGAGTGGCAAACTTTGAAGTGTAAGAACTTTCAAGTGACTATTTCACTGTTTGCATTTGTATCTTCAAATACAAATTCACCATCTGCATGGAACTTTCACGGGTTATCAGGGATTAAAAAGAAAAGAAAGAACACTTGGGAAGTGCTGATGTTTAAAATTATTTAATCCTTCCACTCACTTTTCACTTCATTCATCTCTTCCAGGCAAGCAAATTATGAGAGCTCTATCATTATACATTTATATATACCCCACCCATCCTAATAATTACGTCTTATTTGCGCAGTTTCCATCATTTTTCCTCTTTTCCGTTTTAATTAATGTTTTACTGTTTCTCCTCAGAGCCATAACTTGCTTTAACAATAGTTAGTGCATTATTTGTCCAGCTTGAAGGAACTGTAATTATGATTAGTAATACTGGTTTAGGAGAGTTTATACATATGTTAAGGGTATCAAAGTTTGGGTAGGGATTACATAACCCACATTCCAGATAGATTCTTCTTCACTGGGACATAATGGGGACCAGTTTTCCCCATCCTAGTGGCTCCCAGGCATTTTATCCTTGTGTAATCAGTCTCCCCATCCATTCTAAACAGCTTTAGTTATTTCTCCAAATGTGCAGTGAGTGGCAGTTAGAGTTTTAAGCTAAAATAGACTGGTTATTTTGGCCCCACACTTTCAGCCCTTTTTTTACCCCTTTTACCGCACAAACACAGCCCCTAGGAGCTTTTCCAAAATGAATCTCCCTCTCTCTCTCTCTCTCCCTCTCTCTCTCTCTCTCTCTCTCTCTCACACACACACACACACACACACACACACAAACACATACAGATGCTCACTTTTGAAAAAAGCAAGCGGAGTTACTACAAACAGCACCCCCCACAAATTTGTTGTATAGAAAGAACTTCTTAAGAAATTGAAGTTACTTTTTTTAAGTTTAACAGTTTGAAAAATATATTTTAAAGGAGACATAGCTTTTACTAAATTAAAATCTTATTTGAATAAAATGTAGAGATCTGTAGAAACAGATGTTAAAATTTGAACTCCTCAGTGCAAAAACCCGCTTTGGCCACTAAAAGGTGCATGGTGCCCCCCCCCCCCCCCCAAAACTGAGTCAGCCCCCATCAGGAACTAGACCAAACCTCAGCATGGGTTCCCAATCAGCCGTGGTTTTCCATGGCCACTTGTGCTTCATGATGAACCATTGTGGCTTGTTTCATTGTGTCTTTTGCAGCGACAGCAGGTTTCAGCTGGCGGATACACATTGTCGTACAAACTTCAAAATTCCTTCTTGCTTCCTGGGGACTCCCCTGGGACCCACCAGCCTCCACGGTCACTCCACTCTGGAAAAACCCGGGACCCCCGCAGTGACCTAGGTTAGGAGGCAGTCCTTACAGTTGACTAACAAGTTACCTTGCAAAGGAAAATGATGCCATCAGGAAGGAAGGACTGGGGTAAGCGTGGCCACTGAACCACCCATAAATCAGCCAGGAACGACTGATGAACCCCATGGACCTCCGCCTCCTTACGATTGTATCCTGCTTTCCCACCTTCTTCTCCTTCTCCCTCTGGCCCAAAACACAGCGGTGGCGAGTAGAAGGAGCAGGCGAGCCCATGGCCAGCTCACGGACTTGTTGATTGCCAGTTAAGCATGGCAAGCAGTAGCCATGAGGAAGGAGAATGACAAGCGAAAGCAGAGCTTAGAAGGCAAATTCAATGAGGAGGAGGCCCAGTGGAGGCGGTCGCACCTAAGGGTCTCCAAGCCTTGATGCAACCTCAGTGCAGGCGGTGTGCAAAGCTTGTTGCAGAAGTTCAACAAAGCCAGCATTGTTGTAGAGATCATTCTCTCCCCAGCCTCTCATTCTCTCTCTGTCATATGTCATCGTTATCAATTTATTTCCATTACGTTAACATCTTGAACTTTTCTTCCACTTGCTTTAGAAATCCAGACATAAATGTTTTAACTGTTGAGTCCCTCTGAGGGCAGGGCTCTTGTGCTGAAGAAACATCACACAAACTTAGTAAGGAAGTCCAAGGCCATGACATAGAAACATAGAAAACAGATTGAGTCAGAAGCCTCCTCCAGGGCCATCTAGTCTGATCCCCAGCACCAGCCGGCTCTGCTCACGACATGCCCACCATGTGCACGTCCAGCCTGTCCTTGAACACCCGCACCGATGGGGCCTCAACGACCTCCCGTGGAAGCCCATTCCACACCCTCGGGGTCCTGACTGTCAGGAAGTGCTTCCTGGCATCCAAATGGAACCTTGGCTCCCTGAGCTTGGCTCCGTTGGAGCACGTTCTGCCTTCCTCTGCAGGGGAGAACAGGCCTCTACCCACCTCCATGTGACACCCCCTCATATACCTGTATGTCGCCAACATACCCCCTCCGAGACTCCTCTTGTCCAGGCTGAAGCATAGGTATGTGAGGGGATAGTGTAGCATGCCCAACCTGTTCTAGCCAGAATAGTATCTGTGGGCCTTGGTGGAGACCTTACATAAACCTTCTGGTGTGCTTCAGGTATTTAGGACTTCAGTTCCCAGCAGAAACTGCCAATGTGGCCATTTGGCAGGAGTGCTAGGACATGTATTCCAAAATAGCTGGACGGCACCAGAATGGAGATACGGTTTCAGTTTTCATTAAAACAACCCAAGTTATATTTCTATCCAATACAACTAGGAAAAAAGAACAAGACCACCATATCACTGGGTTATTTTCAGCCTTTCAGGAGGCATTTACTCAATGTATTTGTTTGCTATTTATAAGTACATATAAACCACTGACATCTACAGATCTCAGAGCAACACACAGCGAAAACACAGCTAAAAAGTGAAAAAACGAAGCACACAGCTAAAAAGCGAAACAAAGTCAAGCAAAGCATGCACACCTACGGATAGAAAGCTAATACATGGAATTCATAAAATATATGTCCGCAATAATAAAATACATGCATGGTGAAAATATACCAGGAAGACTTCCATAAAGGGGTGTGCCATTAACCTGTGCCGAAAGGAAGAATTGTTGGCTACATGGGAGGTCATTCTGTGACATGGGGACCGCTGTTGATTTATGGAGGGATGTGGAGGCTTGTGTTCCATACTGATACCATAAAATTTGGTCGAGCAGGCCACATCAGGGGCTCTACCAATACAGAGCAAAGGGACTATTCTGGTGCAATGAATTGGGACACTTTTTGGTCCACAAACTAAAGTTCAGTGTTTGGGCAATCCAAGCCAAACCATGACAAACCATTCTGGTGAGGGACGTACTGGTGTGCTACCATAGCTACAACTGTCAGGGGACTCAGGCCTTGTAGGAGGTCTCTTGCCGCCTAATGCAGAAGGACTCCTGCTACCACCATGAGACCCTTCTTCTCACCTCTACCAAACCTTGCAGGGCAAGTCTCCTCCCTCCCTCCCTCCCTGCCTCCAACTCAGTGCAATCTTCACTTACTTCCTCCCCGGGGCCTCCAGCCCCAACCTGGAGAACCCCCATGGGGCAGCAATGGGAAGGCTCTCTGGTCTGGGGTTGATGGCAGTGGGAAGGGAGGGTTCAGATGTGGCTTCTGGCTCTCATGGCCAAGACATCACAAGGTGATTCTCACAAGAATCCCCACAGTAACAGCCAGATTCAAACGGCCCTGGTAGCTACCTTCTCCTTTTGGCAAGGACCATGGGGAGGGACCAACTGGAAATTTTCTAAGTAAATAATAAGGTCCTTCTAGATCACCCACTGCAGGTGGCAGTCTGATGTCCCGGCTGGGGCTGGTCTGGGGGCAGGGGAAGAGCACTGCCTCAAGCAGGTATCTCACCCTCACATCCAAATGATGGACCAGGCAGGCTGGTACTCCATCTCTACTCACCTTCAAGTTGCCACCTTGGGCCATCTTAGCTCCCATGGAGACACATCACCCGGATAGAGGTAAATATTAGCAATTGGCTTGAATTCAGTTTAGATCAGGATTTAACCAGCTCCCATTTTGCAGAGCAACCATGGGTTTAGTGTCAATCTCCAAATCTGTATATTTCCAAGACTGCAATGGGATTCTTGTGCCAAAAAAGGAGGGGGATCATTTCAACAGCATTGAAGAATGCATGCTTTTGAAAAAAGGCTACATGCATTCCTTAACCAATAAGAGACAAATGTGTAAATTTCAAAGATGCACCAGAATTGATGTGTCTTTCTGGAATAAAAGATGTACAAGAAGAACACACAAATGTTCATATGAAAAGAAGAACAACAAGCCACACAAGCAGAAATGAATAAGCTTCAGGATGAAATTCCAGCTTAGGCAAGTTTGCATTTTGCTGGTTTGAACATCCCTGCTTTAGCATTACAGACTAGGAAAGGCTGTTTTTCCAGTTCAAAGATATTGTTCAGGCATTGCTGTGGGCCTTACACAGAGAAATCTGATAGTAGACCCGTAAAAGCAACAGTTAAATAGGTGCTGTCAACACCCATTTGATTTATGATGATTGCTGGGCATAAATTATTTTCCGACACATCCCTCTTTGGCAAACTTCTTTTGGAACTTGCCCTGACACCTTCATTGCAAAGCTTCTTTTCCAGCTGTTCACATTTGGACTTCCTTGAAATACCTTCCTGGTTTAGTTGAAACACTCCCATCAAGCAATTTACCACTTGGACAGGGCTGTGCTCTCCGTCCTAATCAGCCCATGTCAAGCTGACCCAGGTGGAGTGGCTGTGTCAAACACAAAATGTCAGGGGACTGGGATGCTTCTAATGACACAACCATGTAATTACCTGGTTGACCTGGGTTATCTCGACCGAGGATGCTCAAAATGTTCATGCAGTAATGTCCTAAGGGCAAATTATACATCCAAGCTGCCAGCGGTAACTACTTCTAATTCTAATTGCCAACCCATAGTATGGATGCTCCACATGCTCCAGCCTTTCCATTTAATTTCCCTTCATCGGTTCCTCCAGGACAACTGTACATTGTCATATGAAGAAAGCCCCCACCCTAAAGCTGAACACTTCCATCCCCTCCATTGTGTTGACTGCAGGTGAATGCAGTACGTTCATACTGAGAACAGACCCGTTAAGTTACATTAATTTTAGTGGGTAAAATTACTCATTTTACCAAGTAAAATTGCTCATTGTATTCTCATACTTTGACAAAATTTGGATCCAAGGAAAACACATGAAAAAAGGAAAAAGTGAACTAGCACAAGTTTCATTTGGGGTCATTTTGTTACCCCAGCACCTCTTGCAAGGAAAATGCTGTCTATGCAAGCCTTTCTTCTGACTGAATTCCCCCCTAAAAGATTTGACATAAAAACCTGGATGACATAAAAAGAGGTAAAATGGTTTTTACCTCTCAGCAAGTCCAGGTAATTTAATATTTAATCTTACATATGCAAAATGGAAAAAAATGCAGAGCTGTGCTTAGCCCATTGACTTTTTTCTTCCTGCATAGAAATAGTTTGGCCTACTAACTTAAAAAAAATCATAGCAAAGCTTTCCCTCAATGAATTTTAATTCTGTTTGCCAAAGAACTTAGCTAAGGACCTCAGCTTGTAAAAGTTCCCTGCACAAGTGTTCCTATGGATCTGCTGGGGTATTTTTGTGGTCCAGGCATGTTTTGGTTAATAATAAAGTAAAATAATGGGGTTTTTTTTAAACTGAAGTAAGCTGATTATACTCTTTGGAACAGTATCCCAGAAGGTCCCATCAGTAGGGCTACTTATGTATAAACTACAATCCAGAATGGGAGCTAAGGGGACCCTCCAAGGCAGGGTGAGGATTCAAGAGTAGCAGATAATGGCAACAATGGTCTGAGATCTCCAGCACTCAGAACTGGCTATATCACACAGGGATCCAAAGCTTTCAAGCAATGGCTATGTTATCCATGGCTGCCTGGAGTACAGATAGTTTGTGCCTTCTGCTTACAAGTTCTTGTCTTTTCATTCTGCTGTTTGGAGAGTGCTGGGCACCACTGGGAATTTCAATAGTTTGCTCATACAAAAATCATAAAACCAGACTGGGAAATAGGAGAAAAGGAAGATGCATTTGTATGCATTCTTGCCTGGTGTGTACAAAGCACGTGGATACTTTGCTAGTAATGCATGTAAAACATCACGTTGCATTGGCGAGAAGTCTGATGAGGATACAGAATGTATGAAAGGGAGAGTTGTTTTCAGTGCAAGGATGTAATCTTCTCCATAATCTTTCTTCACATCTGGGGTGAGGTTCTCCAGAAGGATCTGTTCTTCCCGCATCCAAAGCGCAGGTGTTCCCTGAATAGCTGGAAGATTAACCAGTCAAATCATAAATATCTGAACTTCTTAATTGGGCATTTGAGGCTTCCAAGCAGCATCTTCCCCTTATACTGAGACACAGCTTTTGACGTTCTACCTTTTGGGTTCAGTGGGTACAGCCCAGCTCAGAACTCAAAAGGAGAACCCAACTGAGAATTCCACACCTACTGAAATTGCAACTTCGCGTACAAAAGAGGGCAGGGGAATGAAAAAAGGAGTTGTGATAAGAGGAGGAAGGGAGAAGCGTGGATCTGCTAGATCCAGCCCAGAAGCCTTCCATCTAAAGAGGCCCTGTCCTTTTGGAGTGCTTTTTTAATATAGTCTGAATGAGCTGCACATGATAGGCCAACCACATAGCCACATTGCCCCCAGAACATCTCCATGCTCAAATGGTTCAAAGATGCCCCAAACAGACTATAATCAAACTCTGGAAATGACCGTGTGAACAGGCTGCGCTGTTAAAATCAGATCAGTGGAGTTTTTCTGAGAACTTCCCTCAAGGAAAGCTTCCTTAGCAAAGGTTGTGTATTTGTGCTGTACAGAAAATTTCTGACACACTCAAGTTGATAGAAAAGTAACTTTTTGAAAAGGAGGAAGTTTTGGAGACGTTCTCATGGGTTTGGGAGGTGTCTTGTGTTTCCCTTACTTCGGGTGCCAAGGAAAAAGTGTGAGGGTTTCACCTTTTGTTGTGCAATCATTCTCCCAGCATGCTGTAGCTGCTTGGCTTACCACATGGCCATCAAAACCCAGGAGAAGACTCTGTTTGTTATGTAGATTTATATCTGTTAGATTTATATCTTGCTTCTTCTTTAAAAAAATAATTCAAAGTGCCTTACATCATTCTCCTCCTGCACAATCTTATCCTCACAGCAAAAACCCTGTGGGGTAGGTTGGGCTGAGAGTCTATGACTGGCCCAGAGTCACCCCACTGGTCCCCACACAGGCCTCGCAAACAACGAGGTGAGGCATGGCAATTTACCTGTTTTGAAGGCAGACGGTTGAATGACAGAGACTCTGATGCCCCATTTCGAGAGCTCCTGCCTCAAGACGCCAGAAAACATGGACAGTGCTGCTTTCGATGCTCCATAGGCAGCCATGCCTGGCATTGGGACCCCGCCTGTGGGAGCCATGGAAAGAAGCTCTTGAGAGGATTGCTTTGAGTGACTTGACGAAGTGAGCGGTTTGCAAGGAAGAAAGCTGAGCTGAATTGCCGTGCGGAAGCTTCGTACAAGGCACGGAAAGAGCCCCTCTTCACCCACGCTTCTTCCATATCAGCCCCATTCCCCAGTGGCCCACCCTGGGAAAGCTGCAAATTTCTAAAATTTCCACCAGGGTAGACATTGGAAAGTTACCATTGCCAAAGACCTCACTCCTGGCTTCATTCCTTTTGCTTTGCTTCGCTTTGTTTTGCAAATGCTGGGGACCCACCAAAAAATTGACGTTGGGAAATGAAACAGGAATATGTACACTGAGAGAGCCCCAGAAAGTCAGACTTAGCCCCACGAGAACTAGGCTTGGCTTGAGCTTCCCCACTCCTGTTTGGGAGGAAAGGCAGCCCCAGTGGGATATTATGGGCTGCAACAGGGGGATATGTTTGCTTCTATAACAGAAATAGGCAGGCCAATCTGCATGGCCATGCAACAGAAAAACTGTCAGTGGTTTTGGCGACTACAGGACTATGCATATTTATCAACTTGCCATTCCAAAGATTCTCAGCTGGCTGTTTTCTCCACTACTTTTTTGTAACCCCTAAATGCCGCAGACGTTTTGACAGACCAGCTTTTTCACTGCTAAAATTGATGAATGTATATGCCATTTGACTTGGCAATTGGCTGCCCGCCATGTTGGAGACAGAGATGGAAGCCATGGAGAGGTGACGAGGCAACTGTTTTTAACAGCTCTGCATTGGGTTCATGCTCCCTTGTCTTCATCAATCCCCATTGTCAGGAAGGACCTCTCACCATCTGAAGATCCGCAGGGGAAAATGCCCTCTACTACCAAACTACACTGCCTGAAGCGACTCATGTTTCCATTATTTAAAAAAAATGTTTAAGAGGTCCCCAAAGGCGGGCGAGAATTTTTAAATATGCATAATGCGCTGTTTCTGTACTGTGGGAATTGATCTTGTGCTGCAATTTTCTGATGAATATCAAAGAGCGAGCAATTTTACATGATGCATTTGGTGAACTTGCTTCAACAGTTTACAACAGGGAGAGGCCACAAATGCGCCAGCTGCTGTTCTGACATGCCAATCAAATATAAAAAGCTCTAGTCTGTTTGCAAGCAACATGCCAGACCTTGGGGTGTCTTCCTTCTGCCCTTGAGGCAGCTGTGTTGGTGACTCCAAAGGCAGAAGACCACCGTTTGAGCTGTCCTGCCAAAAATCCCAGTGGGGCCTGAAGCTCTCTTTCTTGTAAGGAGAGGAAAACCTGTGTGTACTGACAGCTTCTGGGAGAGAGGAGCTTCACAAAAGCCATGGCAAGAGGTGTTGGCTTGGAGGGAGCAGTTGATGTGTCCATCAACTGGGCTATGGAGCATCCTTGAACCTTTCAGGGAACCATTCTCACTGCAGAGAGGGGGAGCTTGTGCTTTCTTTTGCTTGCTTATCTGAAACATTCATATTTCATCATGGCATTCAATAAACCGTATGCCATTTTCATGGCTTCATTCCTTCCCATGCATCCTCAGATCTGCAGTGAGGTGTCTTGGCTGGACTCTGGGAAGAACTGTCATCTGGTGCCCCAGTCCAAAACTCTACTAACCAAGTCATTCTTG
The DNA here is from genome assembly GCF_004798865.1 of Varanus komodoensis. Taxonomy (NCBI): domain Eukaryota; kingdom Metazoa; phylum Chordata; class Lepidosauria; order Squamata; family Varanidae; genus Varanus; species Varanus komodoensis. The sequence goes on along the minus strand of NW_025335550.1, from coordinate 8,381,074 downwards.
CTCTATTTAGCCATGCCAAAATCCAGACCGTGTCTACTGTTCCCTATGGGCAGTTCACCTTCTCCCCTCGTGGAACAAGGAAGAAGCTGTATGTGGATCCTAGAGACTGAGCCCTGAGTTTGAGCCTAACCATAAAGCTCTATCCTACCTGTCACTGTTCCCACCTCACCTGGCTTCAGCTTCCTAACTTGTCCACGTTCTACCCTGTCTGGCCAAAGTCACCGGCTGCTTCTTAGACACTGTACCCACAAAACATGAGACCAGGGATGTCCAGCAGACTAACTTCCCATCTCGGTCTCAATGTCTATCTCAAAGCCTTTGGAGATCAGAGGAAGCCTTGTAGGTCCTTCATGAGATGCGACCACATATTACCTTACTGGCCACCATCCCTCAGTAGCATCTACCGTTCCTCAAAAGCCTTCTCCATGCCATTCCTGGGCAGAAAATGTGGCCTCTTCCAATGGCCTTCTAGAAAAGGACTCGCTCACCCAGATTTTCCCTGGCACACAATTAAATTAATCATGCTGCTTCAGTTTCTTCTGCTCCTACGCTGCTCTGTACTATTCTTAGCATCATCATCATTAAAATCAGAATTGTTTTTAAATGTGTGCTTCAAATGTGATTTTAATATTAATATTTTAAACATGATGTTCATGTAATTGGAATTGTTTTTTAAATGGTATTTTAAATATGACTTTGAAATTAATATTTTAAATGTGCTCACATTCTTATTATTGGAATTCTTTTTAAATTATGTTTTAAATATGATGTTGACATTAATATTTTAAATGCAATATTCATCATCAGCATCATAATTTCTCTTCTGTACCATGCAACGGCCGAATCTTTTCAGCCAGTTCACAGAGAACTTCACGTTGCAATGTTATTATGCTTAGCTGAATATAAATGACACAAATAGAACAGAATAACTCAGTTGACCATTCCTCCAAAGCTCCAGGTCACACATATGCTTTCTTTGGTGTTATCACAGTGGGATCTGCATGCAGAGGGAAGGGGTTTCAATTTGGAAGCCTATAGGAAGGCTTCGAAAATATGCTAGTCTGCAAAGCACAATCAACCACAAATCTTGGTCAGCACATGTACAAATTGCACAAACACATCAGCTTGACTCACCTGCCATGCTTGAGATGTTAATTAGCCTTCCTTTGGATGTCCGGAGCAATGGCAAGAATGTTTTGGACAATTCAACGGGACCAAAGAAGTTGACATCCATGCACTGCTTGTAGGAATGCATGGATAGCAATTCCCCATCTCCCACAAATCCCAGTATCCCAGCATTGTTGATCAAGCCCCAAAGATCTGGCAAGGGGGGAGAACAAAGCATATAGAAGTGTGTTAAACCATTTTTAAAAATCCCTGCAACAAGCAGGATCCTAGAATAGCAGAGCTGGAAGGGGCCAGGAAGGCCATCAGGTCCAGCTGTTGCAGAACATCAGCTTACATCTTCCCGCTCCAATGACTGTCCAGTTGCTTCCTGAATGATAAACAGGCAATAAAGGCAAGCATTTCTCCATAGCGAGATTGCTAAACAGCCTTTTGCAAGCACGCTACAGGAATGCCGCACCCTTCCGTTCATGCATTTCCCGAATCAAAAATGCCAGGTAGGAATATAGATCTCCTCCTGGAGATGTTCCAGGAGTCGCAGGCTTTCCACTGGCCCTGCTCAATAACTGGTGTGGTGTAGCGGTTAGGAATGTGGCTCTGGGGCTCAGCACCTTAGCCCAGCCTACCTCACAGGGTCGTTGTTATTGTGAGGATGAGCTCGAGAATAGAATTGTGTTAGCCTTACGAATGCCTCCAAATGTTCTGAAGATCTCTGCCTTTCAGCAACAGCCTTCCACGGCTGTGTGGGTCACCATTTTGGTTTGACCTGATGCTTGATTGCTGAGGAATAGAAGCAGCCAGGATGCAACAATCTCGCGGTAGCAATCAGACACAGATAATATCTGGTGTGCGAACGGGACGAGGGGACAGGAGACTCCAAGGTGGCATGCAACTGGGTATAACATATATCAATTTCTTGCATTCACTTAGCTGAGCAAAGTGAACGGACCCTGAGGCCAACATAAAAAAAGCCACACCTCTGCAGCCTCGTGAAATGTCCTTTCAGCGCTACAGAGAATCCTGCAGCAAGAATCAGAGAAGCACATACCTGCATGTTTCAACTTCTTTTGCACGGCGAGAAACATGTCTTTAATTTGCTCAGACTTGGTGATGTCGAGCTTCAAGAGAGAAAGTCTCTCTGAGCACGTCTTCCTCAGGTTTTCTGCTCCGGGCCCGTTCAGGTCTAAAACACTGGCAAAGACGGTGAATCCCAGCTGGTCAAGGTACTTTGCAAGTTGGTGCCCAATGCCAGAGTCAGTTCCTGGAGAAAAACCAAACCAGAATATGCATGAGACCCGGCTGTGTCCTGGAGGGGCAGGAAAGACCTGCGATTCTGAGTGCTGAATTATCAGGGACCCTGATGTAATCTGAAACCCCCTAAAAATTTCCTGTTCAGCCCAAGTTTATAATGAGAGCTTTGTGGGAATGAATAGCACAACAGCCGATAGCTGGCATATTGTCACCAGCCAGGATTTGACAATATTTATCATAGACCTGCAGAAATAATCAGTCACAGAAAGTGGAGGCAGTGTGTTGAAGTGGTTAGAGCACTGGACTTGGATGTGGGAAATGTGTGCTCTGGTTCTTGACGCTCACGGGCTGACCTCGGACCAGCCCCTTGGGACAGCTAGGCAGAAAAATGGAAATGAACCCATGTGATCTGTCCTGGGTTCCTCACAGGAAAGAGGGGAGGATATAAATGTGATGGATGGAATAAATGCAAAAGAACTCGCTGCCTCTCTGTTGTAAAGCAACATATTTCAGGGAAGCTGCTAGTCCTGTTGAAGAAGATACTGCTAGAGCTGGTTTGTTGATTTTTCCACGGGAGGTGGTTGAGGCCCCATCGGTGAGGGTGTTCAAGGCTAGGCTGGACATGCACATGGTGGGCATGTCGTGAGCAAAGCCGGCTAGAGCCGGGAGTCAGACCAGATGGCCCAGGAGACCCCTTCTGACTCACTCTATGTTTTTCTGTTGATGTGACTCTGCAAAGCAGCTTGTCTTTTGGATTCTCCCAAGGCATGGCTGTGAGCACATTATGGGCACTCTTGGTTCCAACTTTGCTGAGTAGCCGAGACCGGGGATTCTGAAAACATTACAGTAATGACAACACCCTCAAGAAAGGCATTCAGTGCATGGAAGCTAGCGGTCTTGCAGGGATGAAACAAGATTCTTGTTTGAAGTGGATCTCATGTTGGATGGTACAAAACTCTTACTAGCCTTGATCGTGTGGCTAGAGGAAATTCTTCGAGGCCAATTACCAGAAAACTGCCTCTACCACTGATCTCATTGCATCGACTTATTCACTCTTGTTCTTGTTGTCTTAAACATCAGGAGAACCCCAAGCAGTTATTTATGACAATCTTTCCATCCCGGTCCTGCAGGGTAAAATCCAGTCGCAAGTGCATCAAGTCATCCATTCTGAGCATTGCCACATGCCTGGCTGAGGCTGCATGAAATATGTTAATGGTTCCAATTAGTCCTCCAGAGAATTTATTTTCGTCTCTGGCAAAGGCTGCCTGACTGCATGGAGGTTTTTCAGGGGTTGCTCGGAATTCTCCAGGCAAAGTCAGCTTGGGAATGCTTGGAATTTCACCCCCCCCCCCCTTTTCCCTTTTGCTTTGAAAAAGTAGCAGGTTGCATTCAAGGCACTTGGTAATTTTTATTATGTAAATTTGAAACACTTGGTAGCGGGAGGCCTCTGAAGTCACAGGAAGTTTGTCCAGGGACTCTTTTTAAGAGTTACAGTATGTTTCATTGCAAAGAAAGAGAGGCAACTTTATAAGGGATTTTTTAAGGCGATGTCAAAACAATATCCAGCAGGATCAGGGTCCTGGTCACCCAGGGACCAACAAGATGCCCACAGGAAAACCCCAAGCAGGGCAGAAATGCCACAGCTCTCTCCCACCCCATCTTCCCCAGCACCACATTAATCTGGTGTGATGTGGAATAATGTAGCATGCAATATAGGACTGCTTTTAAGTCTGGGTTGTCTGAATGGCTCCCTCCTACTCACAGTGCATTCCATCTGACTTTCCTACCACACTTCAAAGGACTGTCATCTGGAAACTTTGCAGGCAGAAATTGCCCAGATTCCCTGCAGCTGTTGGAATGTGAGGACGTGATCTACTTTCTCTTTGTTTGGTACACTCGGAGCAGAGAATGCCTGTTGCTCAAAGCGTAGCTACGAACCAGGGCTTTCCTCCAAGAGGGTGACATGTATAGCTGCTGGTGACTCTACTCCAACTTCTTCAGTGAGAGAGGAGGCATCTAACACCCGAGGAGCAGCCAGGGGAATGGCTGGAACATGCTGTACATTGACTTTGCGGCATAACACAGAAAGCAGAATATGCCCCACGAATATTCACAACTCAAGATGTCAAGCAGCGTGCTCTTTTTTTGTGAATGGCTGTTGTGTCGAGAGGCCATTGAAGAATTTTCCTTCTGTCTCCCTCCACTGACCCCCCGGTCAATGTATAGCACCATCTCCCCCCCCCCCACCCCCTTTGGCGAGCTGCCGTTCAGACAAACAAGCAATTTGTATCTAGGTATTGTGCGCTCCTGTGGCATTGTGTTCTTGGCACTGTTGTGATGCAATTTATCATGAGTATTTAGTGTGGAATGTCAGGAGCAAACTTGTATTCCCTAGATCTCTTCTGTTCAGATGTGCAGAACGAACCTGATTCTGCTGCTCAGAGCATCATTTTGCAATGAAAGAAGATGAAGAAATGAAGCCCAGATAGAAACCTTAAGAAGTCACTTTGCTGTTTCCAATTCCAGCCACCTTATGCAGGCTGACTTAGGACTTTGTTCTAGCACACGGGTTGGATTGTGCTCTAACACAGAAAGGTAGAAACCTCAAGGAATTTCTGCCTGAGATAAAAGACCCTCAGTTTGCCCCAAAAATACAGTGTCAGGAAAAAGATGGAATAGGCAAATTCCTAAGAACTGACAGGATGTAAGGCAGGGAGATAGAAAGCTTTGGAAGTGACGAATTGCAGAGAGATCATTCAGTAATGTAACGTTTCCCACCCTCCTTCCAGAGATGATATTTGACTGAGATTTGTAAACGCCACAATGTTCCTTCTTACCTGTGATAAGCACTGCTTTGCGGTCCACGGGAAGCATGGTTTGAAGAGAAGTGGAAACACAGTAGATGAGGCACACCACCGAGAACAAAGTCAAGCCCAGGTAGCTTCTCAGCATTGTGAAACACAGAGTCCCCAAAGCAAAAAGCAAGATGAGGCCCCAGACAAAGGGGGTGGGTTTCTCGATCCGGCTCTTCTTGGCAGCATAAAGAATCGTTCCCCCATAGAGCACAGTTGCTCCCATGTAGACCAACAAGGAGTTATCTGCTTCGGAGTTGGGCAGGCCCATGATCTCAGCTGGACGACAGGCAGGACGGCACAGCAAAGGCACTGCAAAAAGAGCAGGACCCAAAAAGCTGAAGACACACGTCAACAATTCCTAGCCGAGCTGTGAATGCATGGCTTCCTATAAGAGAATGCAGCTTATATAGGAACGGGACAGAGGGAGGAGGTGGGGAGGTCACAAAGGGGTCAGTGCCAATTGAGGCTGGGAGAGATATTTAATGCCTCCAAACAGTGAAGAGTGTGGTGTGTGTATGTGTGTGTGTGTGCGCGCATGCATGTGCTGTGCACAGTGGCTTGCTTCAGCCGCTTGCTAGAAAAGATATAACTTTTGGACACCTTCCTATCACCTCTTTGTGTATTACTTGAATCAAAAAAAATGCAGGAGGACTCTACCTTCTGAGGGACACCCAGCTTGGGTAATGATTGACAGAGCCAGAAGTAAACATGAAGCAACAAGCAATTCTCTGGGAGGCAGGAACTATTGCATAATTAACATTTTTGCAGAAGTTGTCACTCTTAAAAGGAAAGACAGAGAAACAACATGCTTCCACCATGGTAGAGGTGTCTCTCTGCCCCCACTGCCTTTTGATGTTTCCTCTTCCCACTGTGATTCCTTAATAAGTACAATGCCTGTCCTTTCATCAGCTTGTTCTAAGGCATGACTGCATCACTTAATTAGCAAGTTTAATGTCCCCTCCAATACTGAGCCCATTTGTCTGAGAGAATCCTAGCCATCTTGCTTCAGTTTCATGAGCAAATGAGATCAGCATTGCAGAAAGTGGGCAAAGAGATGATTCCCTTCCTGTTTTTTAATCCTACAACATGGCAGGTAAACTGTGGGGCAGACGCCTTAGGATAAGACAGGAGAAAGAAGGAGAATCCATCACAGGGTAGATGCTTCATTTCTGAAATTTGCTACCTTGAGATGAAGTGCAGACCACCTATTGGGTGAGCAAAACGGTCAGGCTTGGACATTTTTCCAGGTGTGCATCCATCTGCCGACCACAGTGTGTTTTTTGTCTGCATCTTAGAAACCTGCACACTTTTCTGGTGTGTTGTGCATTTTTCAAAAGTGCCCAGGCTGTTGTCTTGTGGAAACCAACACAAACAGAAAAATCTGTCAGTTTCAAATTGTAAATGGTATTTGGGTCTGAAAGGTGTGGCAGAACTACGTTCTCACCCATCCTAAGCCACCAGTTTGATGGTTTAAAAAATATGTTAGATAAATTCATGGAGAAAGGCTATCCATAGCTACTGGGGATTTCATGCAACTTTCAGACTGACGGTTGGTGCGCAACTTTGGTTCCAGTCAAGTACCAATACAAGAGTAGGGATTGTTGTTTGATAAGAACTTACCAACATCTGCATTTCTTTCAGACCTAGAATCTTTGCTTTGCTTTGCTTTGCTTTGCTTTGCTTTGCTTTGCTTCGCTTCGCTTCGCTTCGCTTCGCTTCGCTTATGAATGAGGAAGAAACCAAAACAGACAGATCAAACCATTCGGGCACAGAGCATTGAGTGCTTAGTGCTTAAGAAAGCCTTCCAGTGGCCCTCAACATCAACTGAAAGGGACACAGAACCATGGAGAGTCCCGCAGTGTAGGTCATAAACCAAGCTTTGTAAACATATTGCCCACCTCACCCTGCCCACTCACATGGGAAGAACCAAGCCAGCTGCGTCTGCAAGGCCAGGAAACTGACCTTCAAGGTTAGCAGGGAGAGAAGGGGAGAAGACTGGCATTACGGAGATGCCGGGGTCCTGACGGCAGCGCACCCTCCTCCCCTCCCATCCAAAGCATGAGTGGAGCCAGCTGAAGCTGGGGGTCAGACTGGATGGCCCAGGAGGCCCCTTCTGACTGCTCAGTTCCTATGTTTCCAAAGCACCTGCACAGGATGGCTGAAAACCTCTCCACCACACCTTGCACCATGCATTGAGTGTATGCAGGATTCTGAGTTTGGGAACTTATGCGCTTCAAGGGTGCAATGGATTGGTTTGTGCACCAGAAGTCTTACTTTGAATCCCTCTGCATTAAGTGATGGATTTGGTGTTTGTTTTCCCCTGCCCTGCCCTGCCCTGCCCTGCCCTTTTCAGCTCCTAAAATTGAAGATGTTTCTCCCACATACATTTTTTTTCAACAATGCTCATTCCACCTCATACCACAAAAATTGCTTTTGAAAAGAAATGGAAGGAAAGGGAATTTAGAGGTATTGTTTGGGATGGATTAGGGTTCTTGTGTTTACCTTGCTCATGAGATGTCTAAGGGATCACGCAAATGTTCTGTCCTTCACTGACAGCTGGTGACCTCTTTGGCTTCTCACTGTTCAGTTGAAGTCCAAAGGAAAACATATGAGGAAATTCCTCCTTTTGGGCTTTTGTCAGATTAGGTGACTCAGGCAGAGCAGAGACATGGAGAGACATAGAACAAAGAAACATACAAAATACCCTCAGCTCTGTCTCAGCCTGCCTTTGGGTTAGCTCACCACAAAATAAGTTCAAATTCAAGTCTGATTTGCCCTGAGAATGAAGCCAGAAAAATAATAAAACCCTATTTCCCGGGGAAAACACTCCTGAGAAATTGGAGGACAAAGTTTGGCAGAGCACTAAACTTAGTTGCTTCCCTGGAGTTGAACACAGCAATGTTCTGCTCACGCTTGCAGTGTGTCAGGTGCGAAATCAGAATGGTGTTGGCAATATGGTTGATACTACGATTGTAGTTCATCCCCTGTCAATGGTGGGCCCAGTATTTAAGAAGCTGATGGACACTTTCTCCTCCACCTGGAGAACATCTGGGCAATTGTTCTCCTAGTTTCTCTGTCCAGAGATATAGCAAAGAATTCCAAGAGGTGATTTGGATAAAGTTCTGCCTTGGAGAGCAAGGAACAACACGGTCGTCTTCGGGATGGAAATAGAGGCACCTTCCAGATTTTCCTTGGGCAACTGTGTCAGAATTCTCAGTTGTGCACGAGTGAATAAGAACTGACCAGAATTCACAAATTCATAAATGGGATGGGTAAAGACTGAGATATAAAGGCTGAGATTCCTATGCCCAACGTAGGAAAAAAGAAGGAACAGATTTGTTGTTCTCAATTTTAGGTGTGTATGGTGGGGATTATGCATGTGCCTGAATGCAGAGAGGTACATGCACACACATGTGTAGCCCTCCACCCTGAGAGACACCTGGTGTGCCCTCCAGGGCCAAAACTCTATGTGCCTAATTACAGCCTCAGACAGCTGGAAGCCCAAATATCTCCACCCAAACCAACCTGCTTGTGCATTAAGATCTTTCACGCAGACCCTCCTCTGCGCCTCTTCTCTAAGAAAAGCACTTTATGAACATGCCAAAGAAACAATTTGTGCTTAGAATATGACCTTTGTTCCATATTACTCAGAAGGAAGGGGCTCCTCAGAGAGGCTCCAAAAAGACATTCCAAGGTTTCAGCTACCAAACACCATACTTCAGCGCCAGGCACCGTAGATGAGAAAGGTGACGCTTTAGAAAGAACGTTCAAAAGGCATGCAAACATGGCTTCTGCTCTGACTAGTTAATTCTGTTACTTCTTGGCTGGATCCCTGAGTCATTTGGGGCCAGATTCTCCCCCTGCCTCCTCTACCCTCTCCTCCTGTCCACGCACCCGGCCTCATCCTGGTTCCATCTGCAGTTCTCCAACCCTGCACTGTTCTTTCTGTGAGAGATAATTATAGGACACCAGTACACAGATCCGTTTTGTACTCACTGCTGAAGCTGAAGCATGTCAGTTCACCCAGATTTGCCGGAGTGATGGATTTTTTTTCCTTCCATTTACATCCTGCCTTTTTCCTACCAAGGGCGCAAGGCAGCTTACATCATTCTCCTCCTCCATCTTATCCCCACAACAACAAACAACCCTGTGAGGTGGGTTGGGCTGAGAGATTCCCTGCTGCCCATCCCTACAGTGGCTAACCGGGGCTGGTCCAACCCCGAGGCAGAGTGAGACGGCTGATTTGGGGTCCACAAAAAGCCACTTTTAGTTCTACCAGTGATCCATGCAGCAATAACATTAACAGGAGTGAGTCCAAGGCACCATGGTGGAGCCCATGCATAAGCTTGCCAGGACAACCCCTGAGGTTGCCAGATGGGGCTGGAAAAACTCCTACCGAAACCCCGGAGAGCGGCTGCCAGTCAGTGTTGGTGATACTGGCCTAGAGCTGTAATGCTGTGTCTCAGAATAAGCTCGTTCGAGGTGCTGCTCTCCAGGGACAGGGAGACATACCTGTGGGATTTCAATGCCTGGCACTGAAGGGCTTTGCCCAGTGACCTAGGCTTGTGCAGGTGATATTTGTGTCATGAAGAGCCTAGCAAGTCCGCGCCAAAGGAGGCTTCCAACACAGACAGGAGATCTTGTAACTCTGCCTCTGCCAGCCAAATATCTCAGGCTCAGTGCTACTTCCAGAATGTCTCTGAGTTCCAGCTGCTGGAAAAGTGCCCACAAGGAAAAAAAAGTCTTTCCAGGTGCTCTTTGTGGGCTTCCAGTACCTATCTGGCCACTAACTGGGCTGCACTGGGTATGTACATTCATATACTTCATTTCTCTGCCACCCCAAACTCCCTAGACAGATCACAATGATCAAAACCATAAAATACAGATTGACAAAAGCAGTACAGAAGTTTACAACTATGGTATAAAATAAAAATAGAAGCCAAGAGAAATTCTAGGAATAGTGCAAAGGTTTAAAGCACAGTAGCAGATTTAAAACCACAGGAACGTAAATGCTAAAATGACTTTGAATATAAGAAAGTCTTTGCCTCATTCCTGAAAATCTCAACAGGCAACCTCAGTGGGAAGCTTATTCCACAACCAGGGTGCCCAGCAAAAAGTGGTTGATGTCTAGGGATACATGGAAAAAGTATTTTCAGTTGGATTTTGGTCACCCCTTGGGATCAGAACCACCCTTGATCTAAGTCTGGGCTGCACTGAGAATATTTCTGATCTTGCAATATAATTCATGGACTGCATCCCTTTGTGTTGACATTTCAACAGTGTATTCAGTGGCCATGTGCATTCGGCAAAATGCGCACGGAAAGATACACAAATGGTCTTTAGGGGGAAAAGTTTGCAGTCTGCTTGGGACACAAGATGAAAAGAGTTTGTGGGTTGGGGAATTTTGATCAGTTGGGGGGTGCCTGGACTGGTGTTGGCAGTTGTCCCTTAGTCTGATGCAGGAGGTATATCGTATCTTAAGATCCCACTCATTCCTACAATCTTGCTGCCGCTGAACAATTTTGCGGGTGCTGCTATTCTTTGAGCACTGTTGTAAGTAAAGGTTTCAAATGCCTTATGCTTCCAGGCAGCTTTGGAGACCATAAACTAGGGATTTAAATCTGCAAAGTCAGCTAATCCATAGAAGATCATGGAGGCTTTAATTTTGAGTAAATATGCTTAAGAAGTAGGTAGAAAAAGCTTTGCTCCAGATGATCACCATATCAGGGAGCCAGATTTACCTGGGTGCTACCCAGGTTGACATTTACCAGGTATTCTGTATCATTTATATCTGAATCCGAAATATGAGGAAACAATTTTGCACTTATCTGTGTACGAATGATCGAGAAGTATGGATATTGAGCGGGTGTGAGCGAGAAAAGGGGAGCTGGCTTGTGGGGAGATAACAAGAAAAGGGGTTTTTTGTTTCTGCACTTTGAGCATTTCTTAGCCAAACAGACAGTTGGCCTGATTAAAGCCAGCGTGTCGAAGTTCTTTTACTCCGAGGGCCAAATCCCGTTTTGGAGATGGCTCTCGGCAACCACTTTTTAATTGTGAGCAGGACCAGAGGCGAAAGGAGGTGATAGTAGATGCAAAGGGTGTTAGCGAAGTGTAGTCTGAATACTAAAAAAATCCCAGAATAATTGAATGCTCTTGCTGTTAGAAGCTAAGCCTTAACGAGGTATTTTAACCTTACGGGGAAGGGGGAAACTGCATAAATGAAAGTGGATGATCAAAGACGACAGTCCATCCCGTGCCCAGAAACTCCCAAGCTAGTTCAACTAGAAGCAAACAACATCAGTGTCTCTCTGAGGCAATCCAAGCCAGGGAGCTGCACCAGCCTGTGATTACCAAGAAAAGCTTCAGCTCTGGGGTGATATGGAAATAAATAAATGCATAAATAAATAAAGACTAATTCAGATCTAAGACAAACAGAAACAAAGGCACAGTTAGATGCTGACACAAAGGATAATGGGGGAGTTAGCACAGAGGTGGTCTATGCGTGAAGGAAGACCAACACAAACCTAAGGGAGTTGCACAGAATTTAGGCTCACCCCCCACCCCCAAATATGTCCCCTCCCCTTCTATCATGCCAACCAGGTGGCTCACAATAATCAAGAATGGGATGGCAACTTGAAAACTAACAAATTTACTCTGGTGTATGTTTTTGTACCTAGAACAGTACGGAGAGTTTCAAGGTCATTCCTACTACATGTGAGCAGAGGGACAAACAGTGAGAACAGGTAGACATTAAATACAAAATAAGGTCACTTTATCAACAGTGGTCATTCACAGAGCAGGTTTGGCAGATAACAAACGTCCTGGCACCAGTCTAGTTGACTAGCCCTTGCAGGGTGGGGAAAGTCTGTTACTCTGATTTAGATCCCTGGCAGTAGAATTGCACCTGTTGACTTCTAGCTCAGCAGTTCTCACTCTCTGATCTCATTGAGGTTTGATCCACCATGGCAACTTTGGAATCAGTGGCAGAGAGTCCACTTATGCTTAGGATGTGAGCATAAAAATGGGGGGGGGGGGAATTCTGGAGGGGAAAGTCATGATGTGTTAACCTGTTAAGAAAATCAAAGGAAAGAAATGAACCTTGATAAAGATATATGGAGTAAAGGTGGTGAAAGTTCACATGGATCATGCCCACCGTATCAGCTGTCATAAAAATGACAAACCATCTTTTGTCATGGTGAAGAATAACCATTTATCATTTTATGAGCCAGTAACTTCTGCCTAAGACTGCCAAAATAAGACATGAGGTGACGTAACACAGAAGAAAAAATAAAAAGGCATGGAAAGGAAAGGGCATCACAGTTGGGTCTCAGATGGACCACTCTGGGGAGAATCTGCAAAAAGCAGGCCACTGACAAGGCGATCCACCTATAATGCCTGGAAAACCTGAGAAGTTCACCATTTAAGGTGGATTTAATTAATTTTGCACTTCCAAACTTATCCATAAAGTGATCTGTGAAATTTACACAAATGGGAATGTTGCCAGAGATTTCTCCAATCTTAAAAAAAGGATGTCATATTAGGAGAGAAACTGTATGCAACATGCAAAGAAGCTTAAAACGCATTGTATTTGGAGAAATGCTTTGTAAAACTGCCTCTATCAAACACATTTGCATATAAAATGCATTTATTATATGAACTGTAGACCAGAAGTGTGTATGAATTTGTGTGTGTGTGTGCATGTGTGTGTGGACTCCTCACACAGATGCGGAAACAGCACAAACTGAATCTGAGGCTGGGAAAATAAGAAAATGGAAGCAGCCAGCAATGGAAGAAACCAGCATCCGATTCATTCCTCTGTCATGGCTACAGAAAATCTCATGGCCATTACAGAGCCCTTGAATGCTATGTGATGAGTATACAGCATACTCAAACTGGCAGAGTTGACCGTTTATTTCAATTTCCTTTCATATTGCATGAGGAACATCACCTTTTACCTGGTTTAGGAGCATGCTGAATTCCTTCTGCGGAATCTAGCGATTCCACTTTTCCAAGAAATGGAATGTTCCCATTCTGGGCCAGCTGAGAGCAGAAACAGTTTCGGGCCTCTGGTGTTGACTTATATAGCAATGAAATATTCTCCCTGCATTCCATCTTTGCAAGTTGGTTTGCCTATCTGCACACACACATGCCCAAATACCCTGCAGGGCAGATCGGATTGGCTTGAAAAGTAATCCATATCTTCCACAAGATGTGAATCATTGCACTGGGGCTGAATTTCTAAGCATGTTCTGAAGGCAGCCATGACCCGGGTGGGCTGAAGTTGTAGAGCTTTTCTCCACTGTCTAATAGGTTTTCTTCTTGGTCTATGACCCTTTCAGAAGCCCACAACAGAGCAGATAACTCACCTGTGGTCTTTACTTCCGTGAGATGTTTTGATAGTATCTCACCTGCATGGATTTAAAAGAAAAAGAGGCAGATTCAGGGAAGACTTTTTTAATCTGATCGCATGTAGACCTGTGCCCTTATTTATAACATGAATTGGGCCCACTGCTGCCTCGTTTCTCTCAGATTCCAGAAACAATCGCTTCTTTTTAAACTTACCTTCCCTGGCTGAGCTGGTCACCAGGGTGGGAGAGCAGTGATAACAGCACCATTAAAATTAATAATAACATTAATAATATAATAAAATAAATTAAAACTTATTAACAAAAAGTGGCCAGCAACTGCCAGCTGATGAGGGACATATTGATAATGATGGCAAATCTCTCTCCTCCATCCTCTTTTCACCCTTGAAAAGACAGAATAATACAACTTTTTATTCCTGCATCTCCTCAATTTAAGTTGCTAGTTCTTAGTAATGGGGGGCTACTACTGAAAAGTTAAAAAGTGACGAGGGACCATGAGGCTGGGGACATGTTTAGGTTTTATGTCTGGGGTAACAGGTATCTTTAGATGTTGTACTACTTATTTAATTATATATATTTAATGAATTTCTGTACCACTCAGTACTCAAAGCACTCTGGGCTGTTTATGAAAAATCAAAATCTTAAACATCCAGTAAAAACAGAAGTTGCACAAAGATTTATACAAAATAAATAAAACAAGCAACAATTCAAATGCCAAGAGTTGGTAAAAACTCATCCTATACTGTCAAATTCTTGGGAGTAGAGGGAATCTTGGCACAAAAAGGATGACAAGGTGGGTGCTAGTGGACCACCGAAAAGGTTTCCTCTGTTTGTTGCCTTCTTATGCTGATCCTTTGGAGGAGACCTCTGGGTGAGGGACTCAGGGGATCACCACGGTGTATGGTTAGAGTAATGTTGGGGAAGGTGTTCCTTCTGCTTTTTAGTTTTCCTTTCATTTTATCTTTTGTCTAGGACTTGCCAGTTGGTTATGTACTCTAGGTGTAGATTTACTGTGATACATTTAGCTAGTTTGTACGACCCATCCTCACTCTTTGTGATCGGTACGTGTTAATTACAATTAGCCATGGCTAACTGAGGAAGTAAACGGCTGAGAGGGTGAACCTGACATGGGTGTTGACAAGAAGCATATGCCCGAGTTTCTCAAGAGTAAAGGGAGCCTTCAGAAGTAGGAGGCACTTAATTCAGGTTTACGGGCTTGTGAGTGGAGATGGGCTGATAGACTCGGCTTCATGAATCAGGTGGAGAACCTCACGTGTGAGGACTCACTCCAGCAATTCCAGTTTCCCACGGAACCTGTGCCCTCTTCCCCAGTTCCCCAACTAGCAAATATTCAATGGTTTCCTAGCTTCCTTACAGCTTTTCTTCCTTCTAAAAGATTGATCTGCCTCACTGGAGGCTTAGTTACCAGTGATGAGAGCTTTGGGCATCAGTCTGCTGTCATTTGTGGGATTTAGACCTGTCCCCTTTGCCTCTGGCTCTTCTCACCACACACCTTCCACCAAATTTGACGTAGGCCTGGAGCTAGAAGAGGTTCAGCACCTCTGGTATCAGCAATTAGTCAAGACTGCTGCTGGAATGCCTGCCTTTTGGCTCCAGCTATATTGCAAATGAGTTTCCCTGACTTTGCTTCTCCTTTGAACTGATCTCTTTGATCTTGGGTAAGCCATTCTGGGAGTGTTTTGACTATAGTCAGAGCAAAATTGCTTTAAATAAACGAATCAAAGAAAACTGAACAGTCAATTCAGCCTTGTCATTTTAGGTTTTGTTTTTGCTGGCATGTTGCTATTTCAGAAGACGTGGATGGCAATGGAAGCATTCTTCTCCCCCTTGTTTCTCCCCTGCGAGGAACCAGAGGGCTTGCATTACCCCATGGATAGTTCTCCATTTTAGCCTCACAACAACCCTGTGAAGTAGACTAGTCAGTGATCCAAAGTGAGCCTCATGGCTTGGTGGGGTCTAGAACCTGGATCTCCTGAGTCCCAAACACTCAAACCATAGGTGGCGCCCAACCTATGGAATTCACTCCCCAAAGAGGTCCGCCTGGCACCGTCGTTACTGGTTTTTCGGCACCAGGTAAAGACCTTTTTATTTAAACATCATTTCAATTGTTAAAACATATGATCTGGCCTGGGCAACTTCTTCTTCCTTCTCTTTCTCCTCCTATATTTTTATTTTATACTGATAATTTTAATTTTGTATTTGTAAATCAATGTATTTTTTGTATTGTTATATTTAATGGTAATTTATTATGTACTATTGTATTTCAATGTATTTTATCATGTTGTAAGCCGCCCCGAGGTTTCGGCAAGGGGCGGCATAGAAATGTTATAATAATAATAATAATAATAATAATAATAATAATAATAATAATAATTCCCACTGCTTCTTAAGGTGTTTGGCCATATTGGTTGGATTCCGTATGCTTCTTTGAACTATAGGGAGTTGGCATGCAATGTATTTTAATAACTGTGTCAAAGATAAATAATGTTGTGTCAAAGATAAATAAAGTTGCAAAGATAAAATAATGCTGCGATAAAGTCAGTCCAACCACATGACATTCAAGGGTGTGCTCGGCTAAATATACTCTCTAGACAGAGCAGACTTATCTTAGAAAGATGGGTAACACATTCCTTCTGGACAGAGGAATGTTTTTCACTCTAGGCCGATACAAGACTCGTATCAGTTTCCTGGAAATTCCAGAAGGAACCCTTTGGCTATACTTGGAAAAGGATGGAAAGGTGTCATCTTTGGTTGCATATTTATTGATTGATTGATTTAAAACTTTTCTAGACCATATCTTACTGTGGTCTTGGGATGGTTTAACAATAAGATTGCTTCAAATCTTACTGTGTACTGTGGTTTGAGATGTTGACATGATGAGACCACGTTTTTGCTGTACCAGATTTTCAGCTTTGAAATAGCTTTTCAGGACTGTTGTACTATCTTGGTACGTGCATTAGCCTTGGATTGGCTTTGATTTATTTCTTGATCTGCTTTTCATGAGTTGGGTCTGTTTCCTTAAGTGTCGTTTCTGTTTTCTTCAGAAGAAGAGATGAATGTGCTCACCTCCCACTTTTGGTGGTCAACATTCCAGGTTGAACTCAACTCCTTATGGAAAGAATTTGCTCTTGTTTGTGAAGCTAATTAGCAAGAGACTCCAGATGAACAAAAAATAAATCCTCCTTCACAGAGGAGAAAATTAATGTTTGGAATTTGCTGCTAGAAGATTTATGTATTCATTTGTTTCTTCATTTATCAGTTTGGTTTTCTTTTTTATAACCCTAGATCATCATAATAGAAGAGAAAGTGCCCAATACACTATAAAAAGTAATAGCAGAGAGCTAAAACATAAATAAAAAGGAATAACTAATAATCCAGTAGTACAATCCAATGGGCACCAGATAGAGACTGTAATTCAGGACTTTTGGATTCCTGGATACCATGTCAGAAAATCATTCGGACCTCAAAGTTGGGGAACTTCACATGGGGAACCTACCCTCACCCCCCACAACTGGTGTGAAGGAGAGCAGTTGGAGAAGGGCCTGAAGTGTGTTCCAGATACAACATACTTTGGGGTGTGCTCCCGATACAACATACCTTGGCAGTGCCACAACAACTGTCTTTCCTTCCGTTCAGAAGGAAGCTGTAGTTAAACTTCTTTCTTTACTTCTTTATTAAATTTACACCCTGCCAATTCACCAGAATGGCTCTCTGGGCTTGCACAATATAATAGCAACAACGTGGGATAATAATATTAAATTAAACATATATGCTACAACAGTAAATGTATTGCAATGGAAGCTATATGGGAAAGGGCATAAAGAGGGGAAGCTGAAGAGTTCTCACGCATTGAGAAGGGAAGCTCTCAGCCATCAGGGCTTCTCATGCAGTGCAACTTTTATTTTGAGCTTTGCAGGAGAGAGTTACGGAGAACCTGTTTTGGGGCTGGCATTCAGGACCATGGATAGCTCCCGGAAAGCAGGGAAAGGCAAGCTGCGAGGGGAGAAGAGCTTTGCTGGCGCAGCTTCTCCTGGCATTGCAGAGCTGGCAGTTGCCTGGGGCACTGGGGGAAGAGGAGACAAGCAGCATCTCTGTATACGACCTGCTTCTCCCCATCGGCTTCTGGTGGGCCTTTGAGGCCTCAAGGCTGAGCTGCATCTGGAAAAGCTCTCATGGGCTGGAAAGGGACTGGTGGGAGTTCTTTTTTTAAAGCACCGCGTTGTGATTTTAATCTCTTGCTGCCTGGAAAGGGAATTTCCAGAAAGGACTCTCGCTGGATTCAAGAGAATAATTTGCAAGCATGAGCGCTTTGAATCGCTCTGCACCGAGTTTCTTTGCTGCCATCGCCTCGGTTAAAACTGGAGCTGGAAGCTTTCCGAACTTACTTTTAAGCGTGTGTGTTTCAGGTTTAAAGCATAAAACTTTAGACAGGTGGTGGAAATTCCTTCCAAGGAACCTCACCCTGAGAAAGGTTCATCCTCAGCACTACTGCGGATCCTCAGGATCAGAAATCATATGAAAAGGGATCGGGATGAAATCCAAAAAGGCTTCCAGACCCGTCCCCGAACATAAAGTGGGGTTTCTTTCGTGGCTTGGGCAGTTTGACTTCTAGTAGAAAGTCTAGATTAGAAACAGCACCCAAACAACCATCGCCAGTAAACCAACACTAGTCTCACTGGTGCAAGAGCGCCACCTGTCGGATTTGAGCGGAAACCTCACCTGGAAGCCGCAAGAATTGAAGGGAGGGGGGCAGGCAGGAAGTCAACTGGTGCTGCTTTCCCCCGAGATGGAAATGCGGAAAATCTGCCTCTGTGGGATGTCTGCCTGCCTGGCAGTTGATACAGACTTCAAATGCAGGGGCTTGGTTGAGGCAAGAAGAGTTGCTTCGCGCAGACTCTAGCATCTTTAGTTTGCAAAATAAAACATTGCTGCGTTGCTGGAAACCCTAAACTAGGTGGCTTGCCGTCCAGCCACGGATCTCCAGCTTTGCATTCAGCAGCTTGCATGATCGAGCTGGCTTGGAGGAGATATGCCCCCTCCAGTCCCGGAGGCGCTATCCCCGCGTGGAGGAAACGGGCTTGTGCGTTTCCCGTGGGCAGCCGGGTGGACCTAGATGATGGGAGGAAGCAGCCGCGCGTTTTTTGTTTTGTTTAGTTTTGTTTTTTTTGGTGGGGGGGGCGTTTTGTCTGCTCAAAAGTAAGTCCCGTTGCATTCCAAGGTTATGTTGGAAGTAGCGCGGCTTTAGAAACTGGCTTGCTTCGGAGGCTGGGCTGTACACGCACGTGTACTGATCTAATCCAACCCCGCCTTTTTTTTACTCGTGCAATGTTTTCAAGGCGTGTGAGTGTGCACGTTTATATATAAGACTAACTGAAATGCAGCCTCTAACAGCAGCATTAGCAACACGGCGTACTCTGCGCTTTCCCGGGCGCGCCATCTATTCGTACGGCAGCCCTGCCCGCGGACGTCGCCATCTTGCCGTACGGAAAACGACCTTCCTTCTAGAGGGCGCCATGTTGGCGCCACGGAATCCCGCGAGGCCCAAAAGCAGTGCAGCCTGCAGAGCCAGGCGTGGGAAGTTTCCTCCTCCGCGCGTTCGGCGCTGTTTTGTTTGAAGGGTCCCACTGGCCGGGCTTCGGGGAGGGGAGGAGATGACGACGATTAAAAAGCCGTTTTTCTCCCCCATGAGTTTTGCAAGGGGAGGGAACTAGAGGGGCCGAGGCAGCTGCGGGGAGGGGCGGACGTGGGGTGATGAGGCGGGGACATCCCGTGGCAAGCCTCTAGGGACGGAGGTAGGGAGGGGTTCCTTTTGGGGGCGGGGGAGACATCGCTGCTGGAGTGGGGGGTGCAGCAAAGGAGGATCGAGGGTCTTCATGGCGGAGAAGGTTAGCCATGGTCCTAGTCCGGATGCCTCCGGTTCCTGGCCGGCGTCAGAGGCAGTAGACTGGGGAGCAGGGGAGTGCTGTGCCACGCTTGTTCCGCTGGTGGGCCTCCCATATTGTTTTGACGAGGAAGGCTGGACTGGGCGGAACCAGCAGGGCTTTATGTAGGTCGGGGGCACATCGCGTGGCCACCTCCGTTTCTGCCTCGGCCCCAGTCTCCAGCCGCCGCGTGCGGGAGTGCAGGGGTTCCCTGCGCGCGATGGCGGCTGAAATTCGGTCTGAGATGGGGCACGGGTGCTAGGACTGCGATTGTCTCAGAAAATGGCCGTTCCGCTGCTCTGGCTTTCGCAGTTTGATTAGAGGGGCCAGGACTCAGTGGCGTCTCAAACATCACGAGGGCATCTGACTGGAGAAAGCTGCCCTAGCGCTCGGCTGCCATGAGGACTGCCTGAATCTGACTCAGCACCGAGAGGAGACACCCATGAATCCCAACGTGTTAACATTTGATCCGGTGCTTTACAGCATTGCTACTCTTGTTCTGACCATTCTCACAACGGCCTAGCAAGAGATGAGGGGTCTGCTGCAGAAGTAGTTCCCCCGGTCAGGAGGCGATGCAGGTCTGAGCAGGGACTTTTTTGTCAGGGCCCTTAAGCTCGCTAACCCTCCCCTCAAACAGAGAATGGAGGAAGTGGTCTAGTGGAGTCAGTAGCACCGACGGCAGTCCTGTTCCCTCTTGCCCATTTTCTTTCTTTATTCGATCCTCGCCTTGCCTTTTTGCTTCCAAGTGGCTTGCATCTTTCTCCTCCTCCTGCTCTCCATCTTATCCCCACAACGTCCCGGTGAGGTAGGCTGGGCTGAGAGTCAGTGCCTGGCCCAAATTCACCCTATGAACTGCATGGCTGAGTGGGGACTCGAACCCGGGTCCCCTGCGTCCCAGCCCAGCGCTCTTAACCACTGCACCACACTGGCCATGGGTAGCTTTGGACCAGTCCTCCCCTTGAGCCCAGCCTCTCCCACGCAGGTCCTCGTGAGGCTAAAATGCAGAGGACGAGGCTCCCCCTTCTGCTGCTGGCCTCCTTGGAGGAGAGGCAGGATCTAAACCGATTCAATAAATAAACTTAATATCTGGCTTTGATCCGGTGCTATTGCAAATTTTGCACCAATGGCATTGCCTGTATTATTGTATCGTTCCAGTTGTATTGGATTTTCAGGCTGTGATTTAATACGGATTTTATTGTTATGATCTGCTTTATATGCTATGAAGCATGAAAACCATGCACATAAATTGTTTAGGAAATATTGCATATTCATTCATTTGTTTGTTTCCCGTACATTCCAATTCCCGGGGCGGCTGGGGAGAGTCCTTATGCACAGCAGTGCCAAGCCTGAACTTTACGGGAGCTATCCAGGGTCCTGAACCTCAACCCCAATAGATTCCCCAGCAGCGAATACAGTGGGGAGCACCTATAAAGCTCACAACCACATTTGATGTTTTCAAATAGATACATCATGCATTCTTTCTATTTATAGATCTGTGGGTTTAAGTTTACGGCAGAAGGCAAAACATGGATGCAGAAAACCCCATCAAGGAAAGGGTTCTCATTACAGGAGGAGGTGGTTACTTTGGTTTCCGGTGAGTTCGTAAAGAATTAATTATGTTTTAGAGGAAGGACTGACTCTGATGCAAGTTCAGGCAGAAACAATGGCTTGCAACTCTCAGGATATTCCAACTGGCTAGTGGGAAATTGCTAGCGTGGTGTTGTGGTTAGAAGGGTGGACTGGTTAGAAGATTAGGAGATCCTGGCTCTAGCCCCCACCCAGGCAAGAAACTCACTGGGTGACATTGGGCCAGCCACTCACTTTCCATCTAATCTACCTTGCAGGGTTGTTGCTGTGAGGATAAAGTGAAGCTGTATAAGCTTCCTTGGCTTCCTTAGAAAAGGGGGGGCAAGCAGGCTATAAATGCAATGTAAAAATATTTTTAAAATGAGGATAGGAACATATTTTAAACAGAGCAATAAAGCTACAATCCTATTTAGCAGCAGTACCGGTATTTTTTTCCCCAAAGAATAACAAAAATATCTGGGGCAAATGCAGTGTGGTCTTGTTTACCTGGGAAAATTCTAAGCTACTCAGTTCTTGCTCTCAGGTAAGCATCTGTAGAATTTAAAGAAAAACATGAAGCAAAGCAAAAGGAAAAGTGGTTGGCAGTCAAGGATTGCAGCCTTGGACTTTGAAAAAATTAAAGAATCAGTTCTTAGAGCCTTGAAACAATTAAATAATCTTTAGTTGATCCATTATCTAGTTTTCGGGGGGGGTGGCGGCGGGAACTGTTGCTCACATGTGGATGCGGCCAATCATCCAGTGAGGAACAGGAGACAACAGTCTTCTCCTCACCCTCCTCGCCGTTCATTTGTTTTCATTTTTCTCCTCATCTTTCCTGGCCCGTTTTCTGTGCAGCTGCAAGCAGGAGGATCAGATTCCCAATTCCCCCTTTGGAGGATGCAGTGCTATCCTCAGAAGGCAGAATCCAGACAACCCTGCAGTCCCAGGTCTGCAGCACCGCTCCCTCAACCAGTGTAATTGAATTGTATCTTCACATTACCAAAAATACAGCATAGTTTTTTCCCTCGATATGGAAAAGGCTGTGAGATACAGTGAAGCAGAAAAAGGTTGTCTCCTAGGGTAGGAAGACAACTATCCTCTGTAATATTTGTTTCTTTCAACCATTTGATTTTTGATTTGAGTTGATTTATATCCCTAAAAACCATTGTCCCTTATTACAGTAACACACCGACACAAAATAGGATCAGAGCATCCTCACAGGACAGGCTCTGCCATTTGACCAGCTGTTCCTTAGCCTAATGAAAGTCCATAGCCCTTTCTGGACCGTCGCCGCATTCGGTGCCACGTGCTTCTTAGTCCCTTTGAAAGGGGTTGGAAGACTTTGCCGAAGTTCTCCATCGCCAGTGACTTGTGTTCCCTGCCGTCTTTCAGGCTAGGTTGTGCCCTTTGCAGGGGAGCGGTGGACGTGCTCCTGTTCGATGTCTCGAAGCCCACCCAGGAGATGCCGGAAGGGGTGACGTTCCTGCAGGGCGATGTCCGTGTCGCCTCTGAAGTGGAAGACGCTCTCCAAGGGGTGTCTTGTGTCTTCCACATTGCTTCCTACGGCATGTCAGGCCGGGAACAGCTGAACCGCCGGCGTATAGAAGATGTGAATTTGAGAGGGACGGAGAACGTCATCCAAGCTTGCTGGAAAGTGGGTGTCTCCAGGCTGGTTTACACAAGCACGTACAATGTGGTGTTTGGGGGACAGGTTGTGGAAAACGGAGATGAGTCTCTGCCTTATTTGCCTCTCCACCTTCACCCAGACCATTATTCGAGGACCAAAGCGTTGGCGGAGATGAAAGTGCTGGAGGCAGATGGGATGATCCTTGGGAATGGCCAAGGCACCTTGAGGACCTGTGCCTTGAGGCCTGCTGGCATCTATGGTCCTGGCGAGCAAAGGCACCTTCCGAGGATTGTCCGCTATATTGAACAGGGCTGGTTTCGGTTTGTCTATGGGGACCCAGGAAGTCTGGTGGATTTTGTGCACATAGACAACCTGGTCCAGGCACACACATTGGCTGCCCAGTCTCTGGCCTCTGGCGAGGGGCAGAAAGCAGCTGGCCAAGCTTACTTCATTTCAGACGGTCGGCCGGTCAACAACTTTGAATTTTTCCGGCCTTTGGTAGAAGGCTTGGGCTATGCTTTCCCAACACTGCGCCTCCCTCTCCCTCTTGTTTACTTTTTCGCATTTCTCACAGAAATGGTGCATTCTCTGGTCGGGCATTTGTATAACTTTCAGCCCCTGCTGACCCGCACAGAGGTTTACAAGACGGGGGTGACGCACTATTTCAGCGTGGAGAAGGCCAAGAGGGAGCTGGGCTACGAACCCCGAGAGTACGGCCTGGAAGAAGTGATCGAGTGGTTTAAATCCCACGGCCATGGCCGAAAGCTCAGCACATACACCATAGCGCATTTCATCCGGGATGCCGTGTTCGTTCTGCTGCTTGTGGTGGTGGTCCTCTCGTGGTTCCCCCAGGCAGTGAGAGCGTCTGATGGAGACACAGAAGAATAATGGCACAGTCTTCCTTGGACCTTCGTGAGGGTGCTAAACGGGGAAGATGCCTGGAATCGACCTTTCTTTGCTACTCCAGAGAAAGGAGCAGCGTGGGACCTTGTAGCTCTCCTGCCCTGACTTGCCCCCATCTCCCAGAAGCCTCTGCAAAAGGAAGACAAAAGAAACTTCTCATATGTTCTTCTTTTCTACTAGATGAACACCTAACTCTTTGCTCGACACCTTTGGTAAAGCTGAGGGACCAAATGTTAAGCAATGGGAGGAAGGTTACTTCCAGTGGTATATTCAGGGCTGTTCACTATTTTTTAAGCTCAGGGATATTTCCAGATATTTTGGCCTAACATTCCCAGAATCCCTCACCATTGACTAGGCTGCCTACAACTGATGGGAACCGTGTGCCAAACTATTAGGAGAGCCGTCAGCTGCTTTAGGCTGTTTTTACTTCCAGTCTTGGGTCTTACTTCTCCCGTTCTGGTGCTTATCTTTGCCTAAGAGCTAAATCTTAGGATGGGTGCTGCTAATTCTAGGCTGGCTGCGACTGAGGCGAACTGTGTGCCATTTCTGTTGCATCGAATGAAGTATGTTGTAGCTCGCAGAATCTTGGGCCAAAATAAACGCGTTTCGTCTTTCCAGTGCCATTGTTCCCAGTCTTAATTCTCCACAAGGGTTGCTTTGAGTTTGGAACACATGTTACCCTATGAATTTCTGAAGCTTTGTCTACTCAACCTGGGATGAATGGAAAGCTCAGCTGAGTTCAGAAGAAAGGAGCCCTTCAAACAAGTCAAGTGAATCGATGCTTTATGTATGGCTAAATCATGTTGCAAGGGTTTAGTTCTGAGGATGGCAGAGATGAATGGGATACTGGGAACTTTCTGTCCTGTTTATACCATTAGAGCATTTTGAAGGGTTTTGTGGAGGCAGGGTCAGGACAGAAAAATAACTGCTTTGCACAACAGAGCCATGGAGGTGGCCAACTGCGTACAGTAGATGCCTTGAAAAAGGGGTAACTCCTCAGAGGGGCCATTAACCACGATGGGCACCTGGTGTCCCCATGTTCAGAAGCACTTGCAAGGGTGGTTGGCTGCAGAAAGCCCCCCAGGCGGGGCTTAAAGCAGGGAGAAAAACCCTGCAGGGTCTGATTGGCTTGCCAGGCTCCCTAGTCTGGCCTGCGGTACCATTCGGGGTTCTCTGTGGGGTGGGACTTCACCGACAGGCCCACATCTGGAGGAGCGTGGCCATCTGGAGGAACTGGACCCCATGGGAAGCACATCAGATTAGACTGAGGGCACAGAAGATAAGTTCCGAAGGCCAAATCCCCAGGAAGCCACTCCCCCTTCCTCCAACGCCACCCCATTCCCCCATCTGCCACTCATTTGGTACGTTCCTGGCTTTAGTGCACATGACCCCTTTTCGAAAAGTTGGAAGTGCCTTTCCTTAGCCTTGCTGGCAGTGAGAATTTAAGAAAAAAAACATGTAGGCTTTGTGAGCTCGTTGGCCTCGGAGAACCTCTCCAAATGGGGTTCATCTTTAATCCCAAAGAGGTTCTATATCCCTTCACTAGCTGGACTGCTACTGTTGATTTCATTCAGCAGGGTTGTATTTTATTATTATTATTTGTTTCCGTTACGTTTAATTAAAGTCTCTAACATTTTGTTTCTGGGACACTTGTAGTGGTAGAGTATCTAATGCTTTCCAGAGCTATGTGATTAAGGTAGGGAGGGGCAGGGGGAACTCAAGGTTTATGGGTTTGTTGCTTAATTTTGAAAGCAACTGCTCCTCGGTTAATGCCTATGAGGAGAAAAACAATAATTGCTCTTTCAGCAACTCGAGCTTCAAAGTTGCGTCCTTGCAAATGCATCTGTTTTCATGCTTCTTTCAGGCTCCCCTGCCTGCAATGTTCTTTCAGAAACTAAAAAAATAAATAAAAACCCAACAACAACTTTTGACTGCATCGGGTATGCCGAAAGGGACTTTGGTTTAACATTTAGATGAATGATGATCGAAATGCAGTTACAGGCTGTTTTTTCACTGCTCCCTGTACTGCGTTATAGCGCCAACAGGAAAAGGCTAATAGACTTTAAATTTATAATCTACAGAACCATGATCTTATGTTTGGAATGAGCGTCTATACTGATATAGTAAATTCTGCACTTACAGTCTCCTCAAGAACTTACGTGTTCCTGAACTTGTAGCCAACTGAAATATCTGCTTCACATCCCCAGTTCCAGATAGTTTAGATGGGAATTGAATGGGTTTGAGGTGTACATTTAAAGGTATTTTCAATAGCTAAAAGCTGAATGGTGTGCCTTGTATGTATTTATTATGGGCTAGGAAATCGGGATATAGCAATGGAATGCAACCTGGTGTAATCAGACATAATTCGGTGTAACTGGTCCATTGGGAACACAAAGGTGGGATGTAATTTATGCAACAGGTAACAAATTGGAAGTAATACACATCATTTGGTGGAACCAGTGCAGTGGGAACACAATGGTGCCATTTCCAAAGATGGGAACTTCACCAAGAATAATTTGGTGCGATCGGTCATTTCTCCTTCTTCTTGTCCCAGCAATGGAACGGTCTGAGGAGACAGAATATTATGCAAAATTAATCTGAAGACAAGATATGCTATGACATTTTATACATACGCTCACATATAACATGTTATTTGGAGAGGGGAGGGAATCACAGACGTTCTCAGTTGTAAGTTTTAAGCTGATAATCCTTTTGCTTTTATCGTCTCTGGTGCAATTGGGTATGGCTAATGTGGATAATTATTTGAACTCAAGTATTATGTCAGAATGTTTCCAAATTTTAGCATGCTATTAAATGCTAAATATAAATTATCCAGAGCATGGTTGAAAAGATACCTGTTTAAAAAAAGAAGAAGGGCAGGGATGTGGAAGGGAGGGAGCGATTGAAGTCACTGCGCACCTGAATAGCACTGGGAACAACCGGCATTAGAAACACTTTCTTCCTTTCCTGAACACCTTGAAAGACACGAAGAACAGGCATTGATATTTTTAAACCTTAAAGAAGGAAATGGCTGCCTCTAAAATTGTAGGCAGCTGCCTAATCAGCCCTCGGAATGAGCAAAGCCAACGGAAGACCAACTTCCTTGCTGCTTTTCCTGCAGACCACGCTTTTTCCATGCACACGTTTAATTATTTAAAAATAGCTGAAATAAGATTGCGCTTGTTCCACCGAATGAAGGCAATGGAGCTTTTATTATTTCTAAATGGCAGGCCACAACTGCTATTTTCCTCAAATCAATTTGTTTTCATTTACTAGGCTATCGGCATGTGTCTCTGCTGGCATCATTTCTTCATTTGCAATATTTCTCAGGTAGCTTTTGGAGCAGTAGCCCTCTCAAGATGCTTTCAAACAGAAAATTCACATGAGAAAAACCGCAGCAGCAACAAGCACTCCAACACAAATCACAAACATCCGCCTAAGACAAAAGCTAGAACAAACAACTACAGCTAAAAAGCAGTCTGATAAAACAATCATGGGAAGGCTAGCGTAAAGCAGCATGTCTTCAGGGCCCTCCTGAAATCCTGCAACAAGGAAACCTGTCCATCCACCAGTGCCAGCCTATTCTAGAACTGTGGGGCCACTGTGGAAAAGGCCCTATTTCTTTAGGATTGTGTCAAGTTCTGTCAGACTTGCATACTTGAAGGAGCCGTCAAGACACTGGAGATGGGGCTTTTCCACCACCACGAAGCATGAAAAGTGCTACCTTTTTGCAAACCAGTTCCACCCTACTCTCCACCCTTCCTAATCATAGTGCCCTTTAGATTTTTTGAACTACACACGTATGGTTAGCCATGAGTCCCTTTCAGAAGCTTAGGGTTTCCCCTCTCATTGGCCCCTGCCAATATTGAGAATGGCCAGGAAAGCTGGAACTTCTCCGGTCAAGAACATCTGGAGAGGGTCAGCTTAACGATTCTGGCTGCAACTATAACTTCTTTAAAATTAACATTTCTGAAGATTCATGTCTTTCCCTGGTCTTTCCAAACTAACGACAGCTCATGGAAGAGAACAGAGAGCGTAAAATCAACATTTCCCACCGTACAAGTATATGCCAAAGGGAGCAGTAACAGGATCTCTTGTGTTTCTCCTCTTGGGGACCAAAAGTAAATTAGATTGCCAATACCTCTAGGTAAAGGGAAAAACAAATTACAGCACTAACAACTCTTTGCATGTATACCCCAAAAATGTGTACCTCCTCTCCTTTAAATTAAATAAGGAGCCCAAGCAGGCTTTGAATTGCTACATTACATTGCATCTTCAAAGTCCCCGAACTTCAAAGCTATTTAATGAGTTGTATTAATGTATGCACAAACAACAGACTTTTTTCTTCCTTGGCACCTGCAAAGGCTCAATTTGCATAGGAATCACATTTATGAAAGTGTTCTACCATTTTTAAGTGGTTAGAAAATGTGCTCTAGTTTCCTTGGCGTGCCAGGTGCTTCTGCAGAAGTTTGGAAACTGTTTTGGGTTTTGCTGTGTTTTGTTTTGCCTTCCTCTTTTCCTCTAGTAGCCACCTGGCAAGGGAAAATAGAATGTAACCCAAAAGGAGGGATCCCCTTGAACAAGAACTATTGGTCCACCTGGGTAGATCTTCGACTGTTCTGGACATCTATTCCATTCTAGGAGATCAATGGTCAGCAACACTGTGAAGTCCAGACCGTCTGGTATCTCCATTCCGCTCAGCCCTTGTCTACCCCGACTGGCAGATCCTGATGACCCCCTGAGGTTTGGCACTCCAGGGCTATAAACCTCAGCCCCAACACACCTGTAGTGGGTGACCTTGGTACTCTGACTTTCTAAGGGCCTGAGTTACCAGATTTTGAAGACGATTCAGAGGAAAAGCTAATGGGAAGACTGGGAGGATGCAAGGGAGGCAGAAGTCTTTGATGCTCCATCAAGGTTGCTGCAGTTCCCCAGGCCATCTGTGAGAGCGGAGCTGCTTGGGATGAGATGGGATGGCTTCCAGGAGAGGAAGGAGAACCTTGTGTGGTCCCTGGAGCCTCCGAAGGGATGAGCCACCCATTTAGATGGCTTGTGTACCTCCCACCACCTGCCTCTCCACTAGCAGGAGCCACCATGGAGGTGGAGCTCACAGCATTACTAAAAAGAAGGACTGGGGAGAAGTTTCCAGTTTGGATCGAATGGTCTTTATACAAACAGAGGCTTAGAGTTGGATTGTCTGAGCTGCAATGTAAAAGGCACTCTATTTTTTTGGAGCCTGAGGACAAGAAGGGAAGGTTCTGGCTTATGGCAGTGTCCAATTACCAGCTATGATGGAAGTATTTTATTTATTGATTTATTGATTTATATCCTGCCTTTTTCCTACCAAGGGCTCAAGGCAGCTTGCATCATTCTCCTCCTCCATCTGATCCCCACAACAACAACCCTGTGAGGTAGGTTGGGCTGAGAGCCTGCTACTGGCCCAAAGTCACCCAGTTGGCTCCACGGCTGAGCAGGGACTTGAACCCGGATCGTCTGAGTCCCAGTCCCATGTTCTTAACCACTACACCACACTGGCTCTTGTTGTTGTCCCAAACATTTGGAGAGCCCCAGGTCAGTGTTCCTCCTTCCAAAGTTTTGGGTTGGGGTTCAGGAAATCTTTTGTGCATTGTTAGCATTTGCTCCAGAGGGCATTAGCATAAGTGCGCACTTGCACAATTCCAACCCCCTGAAGTGAAAAGCAAACAAACACACACACACAGACAAAAGGACTCCCATTGCTCATGACTTGCCAGAAGCTCATCTGCTGTGGAATGCAAAGGTGTGACTCTTGGGAATCCAGACCTTTGTGGATTTCTCCAGTGTTTCCTCATTTGAGCCACATACTTGAACTGACGGCTCAGGTCGCAGCCCACAACAGG
This sequence comes from Varanus komodoensis, assembly GCF_004798865.1. NCBI lineage: Eukaryota > Metazoa > Chordata > Lepidosauria > Squamata > Varanidae > Varanus > Varanus komodoensis. The sequence continues at coordinate 8,351,560 of NW_025335550.1, read as the reverse complement.
CAGGGCGAGGTGCTTTCTGAGGCCTGAGAGACACTGCCGGGGCTGCTGCTTGGCTTTCGTTCTCCTAGCCAAAGATCTCCAAATCTTAGCTCCTTTCCTTTCTTCTTAGTGTTCAGAGTGCATCGAAAGGACCACTTTTAAATGGCAATCTTGCATTCCCTGCTTACATTGGCATCTCCAGACGACCCACCACCAAAAAAGCCGCAGATTGTAATTTCTTCCTTGCTGTAATTGCTCAGAAAACATATGCTACTTCACTTGCCGTCTCCTGGGTGAACAGCAGCTGAGAATGGCAACTGCCTTCAATTTGCATTCGGTGCCAGAAGCCTCGATTGTGCAATTTGCAAATGATAGAACACTTTCTTGGGGGAATGATGCAATTCCATCCCCCAAAAGTTGGGCTGCCAAAAGAGCTTCATTTTCCCCCTCATTAAATTTCGGCTAACTTTTTCTGCTTTGTTGTATGTTTATTGTGGGAGAAAGAACTACATCATCAGTTGTGAAGTTTTGACTTAAGAAAGTCGTTTGCTTTCCTAACTAGGATCGGGTTTGTTTCTTCATTTTGGTTTGTTTTTCCAGAAGAGGGCTAAATGAAGCAAGGATGTTATGTAAGGTGGGTTGCGGCAGTTAAATAAACAAACTGGTAAATCAATCAAACAAACAATCAAGTAAAAATAAATTAATGTGCATAGCATCGCAACATTTACAATATTCATGTTGACTTTGAAACATGGACTTGGGTTCTCTATCAAGTAATCGGGTACAGTATTGCACATCAGTTGTCTTTCTTTGCCATCAATCCACCTCTGCTTAATGGCAACCCTATGAATAAGGGTTCTTCCAGGGTCTCCACTTATCAAGCAAGCAAATGGGCATAAGGGTGAGGAGCAGCCTGACGTGCTGATGTTAAGCAAGAACCCCTGCACAAGAAAGCTCATGGAGGGCTGTCTAATCTTGGAGCCAATAGCCGTGATTTTTTGAAAAATCCAGGATATTGTAGTTGTGAGTTTTCATATTCAGTAGAGAATCTTTAAGAGGGTTCAAGGAGATGGACAGAGGGGGTCATGGGAAGGCATGTGGTCATTCAGAGAACCCTAGAAGCCTGGATTTGACTGGTGGACAAGAGGTCCCACCTTCCTGGTTTCTGCAAAGAAGCACGGCCTCCTCTGGTGAGGAATAGCTCAAGCATTATTGTTACAACAGGCCTGCGAGGTGGGTCAGGCTCAGAGTGACTGACTGGCCCAAAGTCACCCAGTGAGCTTCAGGGCTGAGCTTCAGGGACTAGAACCTGAACCTCCTGACACAGCCTGAAGTACCCATTATAACAATGGATCACTATAAAAGCACAACCACATCTTGATACATCGATGGCTGGGAAGAACCAAGGAACCGAGTCAGGTTTTAATTGGCAATAATTGTCAGTGCCTGACACCTTCCAGAAGGGAAGTCATTCCAGGGGGAGGGTGCCGCCAAGGAGAAGGCCCCGATACCTTCCTGTAGGCTAAAATATTTTAGATAGCAAGCTCCCAGCATCCCTCACCCAGCATCTGCTATGCTGCTGAGGAGCGATGGGAGTTGTGTGCCAAAATAGCTGGTGTCTCACACGTTGCCCACCCCTGCCCGGGATTAGGTGGGTTTCTATATCTCATCAATGCATCACCATGGGGAGGGGAAACGATGCGTGCTCCCGGCTTCTTCCTCCCCTTCCTCTAGCTTTTCTTCCTTTTCTGCAATTTGTTTGCATCCGCAGCGCCAACAAGTTAAGCTGGGTCACGCTCAAAACGATTCTGATAACTTGCTGGGTTGTTCCAAAGGCTCGATCGTTCGAGCTGTGCCAAACTCTCCCTAGTGTCAGACTCCAATTTGCCAACGCAAGCGACAGAGGCAGAGCTCCAAGGGAACGCTTGATTTTCCATCTGAGCATAAAATGTGAGCACTGTTATCTTTTGAATGGGATTAGCATGCCAGGAGTCACAGAGGAATGTGAGCACTTCATCGAGGTAGATTGGGCCATTTTTTTCTGCTCGCTTGTGGGTTTGAAGATGACCCAAAAGTATTTTTTCATACCAGGCCATCCTCCGCAGCTTCCGCACCCCCAAACATACTCCACCTTGAGGAATTACCTGGACAGTTCCTTTGGAGGCATCTGCATCAAAGGGAGGGACGGCAGAGTATGTCCACCTCCGCTGACCTGCCTGGGACCAGCGTCAATTTGGGTTCTTTGAAGGACCATCCCCCTTAGTGGCCAACCCCAATTGGAGCTCTGTGAGGAGTCGCAAATAGAGTGGAATTGTGGAAATACAATCTAAAGGGATGTAGAGATTCACTGTTTGTAAAAGGAGCTGTGAAAATGGCTGGAGAAGCCCTGGAGGAAGAGGATGTCATGGGCAGAGTGTCACACAAACTATGGGTGGAGAGAGAACATGGTTGGTCCCATCCGAAGCATACTTCCTTTCCGTACAGTGCGCCTTTCAAAAAGCAGAGTAAACTCCCCTTTCAGCTGGGGAGCAGTACGAACCGTTCTCAGTCCTCTGTGGCTTTGGGCAGCGAGGAAAGAGGGCTCCACACAATGAGCTGTAGCAATGTTCAGTTACACCAAGGTTATTGTCTTCTTCGTAAGGGAGAAAAGCATAATAGGCATAGACCTGGGCTGCAGAGCAGAGCAGTTCAGCAGCAAAAGATCCAGAGTGACACCTGCTGGAACAAAGATGTGCTACTCTCAAACAAGCCTCTGTATGTGTTTGCTTTTGTGAAGAATTAGGAATGTAGGAACAACCCCTGTGCCCAGTTCATCCCATTTCTGTCTCTTGAGGAGAGCATACTGAGGTCAAGGCTATAGGCACACTGAAGGTTTGGTTTTCTGGGACTTACATCCATCAGGCTGGTGGGAAGGGGACACCAAGAGCCACAATTATTAGACAGTAACGAACACCCCCGTTAGACTCCCTCTGTCACTCTGCACAGGAAAGTAATTTGGGGTGATGGAGAGAATACACAAAAAATAGATCACTCCTTTGGGGAAGGAAATATATTTGAGTCCTGTGAAATCCTTGTCATGATATATAGAAGCCTCTCTCCGACCAAGAGAGAAATAAGTAGCAGCTGAAGCATCAACCAAAACTGCAGGAAAGATTTACCAAGTCCCAGGATGGCCTGCAGAAATTTATGACCGGACACAATGGGAGAAGGTAGAGAAATATGAGTGAGAAACAATGGAGAGGAAACTGAAGAGCAGGTGAGAGTAAAAGGAAGAAGCAGACGGAAAATTTGCCTTTGGTGGGTATTCCACAAACAGGAAAAATAATTGCCAGGATGGTCTGCTTATCTAACCCCAGGGCAGTGGATGGAAGCCATGCCAGAAAACCGTTGGATCATCCCCCGATCTCAAGCCCGTGTCCCCAGAACCGGTTTCTCTTCCCATTGCCCGGCCCTTGTTTGTGTAACATGATGATGAGAGAATTCTTTATTCCCCCTGTTCTAATCCCTCAGGGATATGGTACAATCCTGTCTCAGAACTGCAAATTCTGCTGGCCTTTCCTCCAGGCATAATCCTTGCTTTATGTTTTCCATCCCCGGTAAATCGGGAGAAACAGCCTAAACAGAGTCTGGGTTTTATAAATACACATTCCAGTGCATCCAAAGAGTCTGATGACATGCAAAACATGTTTATTCCAAACATGCATACAGATATATAAATAATATATAAAATGCCTTCCATGGTATATAGAGAAGGCACCCAGCTGTAGAGTACAAGTATACATCCATTTCAACAAATCATCTTCATCAAAGGCATGCAATTAATTCTGATTCTCCACCCCACTGCATGTGGGGGTTCCCTGTCCAGTTTAGTACCCAGGCAAAGGGAAAACTGGGAATGCTTGTGTTCACTTGCCATGCTCAGAAATCCCTCCCTTTTCTTTCTTTTCCTACTGCAGGACAAGTGAGGGCTTTAGCCACAAGATGGCGGCAGAGAATGGGAAACAAGTCACTGTATATCCTAAAGTCAGCCTCTCATTGGTTTGGTCATGGGCTACGTGAGGTGCGGATGATGGAGGTTATTATCCTAACTCTTCTGGAAGATGCCAGCTTGGTGGGAGTTGCCCTACAGAACACCCAATCCAGATGTTGGCCCTAGCTCTGTATGTATACTCAGGGGTGTGTGTTCTCTTCGGAACATTGTGTTCTCCTTGTAAGCCTTTTGGAGATGGGTACGTCACCTCACATGGGGACCTTACAGAAATCCATAAGGGGTGGCTACCATTTTGCACTCTTTATTGCAATGAGTGTCCATGGTTAGATATTGTACCCAAGCTCAGCATTGCATATGGCAGAGCTCCAGAACATGTGGGCCTCCAGAGGCTGTTAGTCCACCTCCATCAGCCCCAGCTGACCTGGCCCATGGATACAGAGGATGGGAGGCAGAGTTCAACAACACTGAACCTACTTGTGGGCTTTCCACAGGCGGCTGGTTGGCCGCTATGAGAACAAAGTCCTGGTGAACCTAGAACTTTAGGGTGATTCGACCTGGTTCTTGTGTTCATAAGCACAATCTGGAGGGCATCTGTTACCCATGCCTGCCTTGTAGAGACCACACATGTGAACGAACAGAACTGGCATCAAGGACAGTCTGCCAGATGAATCACCTTGAAGGAACGACATCTCTGGAAGACACTCCTTTGTGGAAGACTCAACTGGATTCAGATGGGAGATTCTTGCAAAGAATATGGGACTTGGTCATCCTCATCTAGAACTAGCTGCCCTCCCCATACTTGAACAAGTCTGCAGTCTTGCATCTGCTGGATCAGAAGGGGGGATGTTTCTTGTGATGGAAGGGGAAGGTGACCCCCTGGGTGAAAACAAACTGCACAGTGACACAATATCCCCTGGTATAATCTGCTTCGCAGCCAATGCACCAAGTGTCCGATGCAGTGCTGGAGAGGAACCGGAGCAGCTGAGGACGGTGCTTCCCCCTTGGCGATGGCCCGCAGGCTGCAAAACCACCCTGACAGATGACCCAGCTCCTCTTCACCTGCCAAGACAACCAGGCACTATGTCTGCATGCTGTTCCAAATGGAGAAACAAAGAGAAGACACTCAGCCAGCACTTGGAAAGAGAGGAAATTTAGCCAGTGCCTGCAGGAGCTCTGTACACAGGCCAAGGGCTCAGCCTGCCTTCCAGTGTAGAAGGCAAAGAGCAGTTCAAATGGAAATGTCCTTGTTATCTCTGATCACAGATTGGAAGTGGCACATTGGTTCTCCTTCCCTGCCTTCTCCTTCCCTGTAATCTGCAGGCCAGGGGCAGGGCCTGGGTACCAGAGCTGGGGAGGGCGTCCAAGCTTCCTTGGGCTAGATGGAAAGCCTCCATGGGCCAGATGTGTTGCACAAGGCATGAGGCCTAGTGGTGCCAGTAGGGTGGTATTTCTATTCTTTCAGTTGAGACTTTAAAGCAGCTCTCCATGGTGCTTAACTCCTGCTCTAAAATAGGTTCAGCACCATAGATGTCTCCTTCAACATTCAGACTAAAGCTTGGCATGGATTCTCTGCCCACCTGACATGGGAGCCATCAGCTTTTGCAGGGATACATTCTTAAATTCAAAGAACTCTTCTTTTTGTAACAGTTTGCCAAATTAACCTTCCTACCAGTCAGCAGATTATTGATATGGCATAACAATCGACCTTTAAGCAGCATTTCAATGGTCTTGAGAAGGTCAGTTTCACTTTCTCAAGCTTTCCACCCTATTTCTGAAGACATTCAAACATTTTCCTGAAGTTCTGATCATTTGGTTATCAGAGCAACTGTATATATTTACATGCAGAACTGAGAACTTGCTCTTCCAGCAAGCATTTAATTGTTAATCTATTGCTCCAATTTTGTGTTTGCTCTAAATTTACTGCTGGTCTTTAACATTCTCATTGTTTTGCTTTTATGTTTATATTTTAATTATTGCATTTATTGGTTTGGCTGTTTATTTATTTTTAACTATAAACACCCCAAAGCCTTGGGCATCTTTCAATTGGATGAATGGTATAGAAATTCTTTAAATAAATGAGATACTCACAATATATCCACTTTAAAAGGCCAGGAAAAGATAGATAATTCCTTCTAGCACCTGCTGCTAAAATCTGAGATATAAAACTCTTGAGTATTTTCTAACCATGTGCCATGGGGGAAGATGCCAGATAACTACTTGACACTAAACTTACACTTTCAAAAGGTGTGTGAGAGTGTGAGAAATCTGCCCTTCTGGCAGTCTGTATCACCCACAAACAGATGTATTTTGTGTTCTGAAATCAGTATATTTTAGACTTGTGATGCTTTCCACAGGACAGAACAAATGTGTCTGATGAAATGTGCCCATTTAAAAAACATTTGCAAAAAACATGGGAAAAACCTTCCATTGATGGCTATGCACAGAAAATTTCTTTGATTTGAAACGTGTACCACAGATGCACTAAAAATCTATACATATTCATTTTAATTTAAAAGCAAACCTGCAAGGAATCAGAGAAGAATGGACGTGGAGGTGGTAAATGGAACCAGGGTGATCACACATTCCTAGCCGGTACCCAGCTTTTATGCTATTCCTGGAAATTATTAGCCTCCAACCTTGACAAATGGTCTGTGCTACACAGTAATAACCATTTCTTTAACTCCTCAATTCTGTGACTTCTTGGAGATTGAGAAGAGGAACTGAAGGGCCATAAAACACATTTGAGGCTCCAAAACAGCTATAGATAGCAGTTTGTTTGTAAATACCACATATATCCTGGTTACCTGAAGGAGCGCTTGCATCCATATATGCCCAGCCGCCCCTTGAGATCGGCGGGGGAGGCCCTTCTCAGGGAACCCTCCATGAAAGAAATTAGGAGGGTGGGTACTCGGAGGAGGGCTTTCTCTGCTGTGGCACCTAAGTTATGGAACGCGCTCCCCAGAGAGGTCCGCCTGGCGCCGTCGTTATTTGTTTTTCGGTGCCAGGCGAAGACCTTTTTATTCAAGCAGCATTTTAACTGTTAACATTATTGGTTTTATCTGGCCAGGGCAGCTTATTTTATACTGTATTGTTGTATTTTTAATTTAATATTTATATTTTTAATTTATATTATAATTATTTTAACTTAATGATGTGAGCCGCCCCGAGGCTTCGGCGAATGGGGCGGCATAAAAATGTTTTAATAAATAAATAAATAATAAATATATATATTCATAGAGGAACAGGGTTTGAGGGGGCCAAGAAGGCCAGTGGCTCCAACCCTCTGTTGGTGCAGAAAGCCAAATCACACCATCCCACTCAGACCGCTGTGAGTTTCACCTTGGGTGCCTTTAGCGTGGGAGAGCAATGATCTCTCTGGGCAACTGGTTCCATCGCCATGCGGCTCTGACGGTCCAGTGGCCAGCCTGAATCGGGTGTGCTGTAGTTTAAGTTCATTTCCCATGTCCTACACTCAGGGATGAGTGAGAAGAGATCTTTTCCTGCATCTTTCCCCCAAAATTTTCAGGGGTTGTGAAGGGGCATCTTGAGGGCTACAGGAGACATTTGATGTCCATCCCTGCAGGAGGACCTTTGACATCAGTGGGACTTAAGTTGTTCTTCACTATTTCAGTCTTGAGAAATCTGGATTCAACCATATACCTAAGCCCCATTGAGCCATGGAGCCAGGAGAAGCATCACAGTGCATGGTTGGACACATGGGCCATGCCCTCCAACTTTCAAGCCACCCTGTGCGCAGGCTCCACCACCCCGTGTCTGACCTGTCCACACTGAGTGGGAGGAGAAATTGTGCAGCTGCGGACCTTCCTCACGGGCCTTTGGGCAGTGAGATGATGCAAGCAGCAGCTGTTGTGTAAGCCCCATCAAATCCTTTGCAGATGTGTTGACTGGCGAGAAAGAGGTTGAGACCGTGTGCTTCTGGGAGCCAGCTGGAAAGCAAACATCCTCTTGGAACTGAAGTTCTTTCTTCTATGTTCTTGAGGCAAATGTCTCAATACTTGGAGCTTCACCCTGATTGCTTCTCCCACCAAGTCTTCCATCTGCCCAGTTTCTGCATTTTATGGGAAATGGAGCTTGTGATGATGCAAGTTGTCCTTTCATGGTGTTGTAGGTTAGGGTGACTCACAGCTGTTCTTGTGCTTGGGTGAGTCTCCCGGGCTGTACTTGGACCACAACTAGGTTGGAGAGCACCGAATGTGGACGCAGAAGGACAGATGAACATTCTCATGTGGTCATTAAACTTGTGGGTAGCTTGGGGCATTCACAGTGACCACAGTTCAATGACAAAGAACAAAGTTTGCACGGAGGCAGTCCCATGCTCCATGGCAGCTTCCCTGTGAAATTACCACCACAATCATCACAAACATCTCTGGAATTACTCCACAGCCAAACTCTTTGTTTGCTCTTCCAATGACATCAACATTTCCACCCACTGTGCGCCCTGGACCTTTCCCTCCCTTTGCTTTTGATGGACATAGTGCTGTTTTTTGCGGGGGGTCTTTCATGGAACTTATCCCTTGGTGATTTTCCATGCTTGATAATAACTTTTTTATGAATAGCCATGGATGGGTGTTAAGGACACTTATTTTCTGGATTCTATCTTGAAGTGCTCCCATTTATCTTACATTTAATCTCTCTCTCACACGCACACACTGATCCATTGTTTCCCCTCCTTAGAGAAAAGGGAAAGTAACCGTAGGGCAGCCAGTTTCACTAAATTCACCCTACCTGGAATCGCAAATGCATTTTCAAACTGGGCTAGCGGTCATCACTTGATATGTTTTCTGAACTCTTTCCCCCTGACATTACATGACATTTGCCTGCCTTTTTTTGGGATCTTGGAACATAACCCTTTCCTGGTGACGTTTCTGCTATTTTCTTAAAATATCAAGTACTTCACTGCAAGGATGAGAATAATTTTATTGTACAAGGTTATTGCAAGGCAAACTCCGCAGGGCGATATAAGAATTCAGAAGGACTGCATTTGCCCTGGCTTGAATCAGCACTAGCTGCTCTTCAGAGAAGTGGGTGATTGCCCCATAAATAGAGGGCAAGTCCCCCCCCCCCCCCTTTGTTCTAGGTTATTTTGTCACCAGTTGTATTCATAATTTTATTTGGGAGAAATTGTCCGGATGAATGGAGAGTATGTTTTGCTGCTGGCAGACTATGAGATGGTGAACTGAACAAAAGCATTGCTGGAAGCAGTGGAGAACATTAATGTTTGTAAGTTAGTGTGTTATATTTTAAAGGATCAACCATGGAAGTGATCCTCTTTTATAGAATTGCAGGCCTGGGCAAGGGGGACAAGAAAACAAAGCACTCAAAACTCTGGGCTGGAGTGGATACATCTAACACTTTCTATTTCTCCTACTTTTCCCTTTTATGCATCTCCAGTTCCTTTGGACCCAAGCACAAAGAACTGTGTTAATTTTTGCAAATTTGTATGAAAACCATACAGAAATGAAATTCTCACCCATCCCTTGCTGGATGCCTGTGTCATCCATACCCCAACTCACTCCAGGTCTGCCATGGCATTCAGTCTTGATGATGGTTTCTCAAAAAGCAAATTGCTGATCTTCTTGTAATCAGTCCGTTCTGTTTAACAACAAAAAGTGTCTTTCAGGTTGCCTGCGTTGAAATACTGCTAGTTTTAGCTAATGAGTGGCCGACATTTAAGAAAAGTCAATAGTTGTCAACACTTACTAGAGAGTTTTGACACTTTAATGATTAGTGCTGGAACATTTGCTTGTTTTTAAATGTGCCATTTAAAAGTTCCTCTAACAAATGATTGACAATTTGCCCTGTTTGGTTTTGTTTGCTTTGTTTTTGTTTGTTTCTTGAGTGCTGTTCTGTTTAACCATTAGGGAAAGTCAGCAAGGGGTTTTGTGTGCCTGTGGTGGCCAAATGAAGACCAGTGAAGATCATCCACCACTATCCTCCACAGTGCCAGATTTTGCTTGCTCCTTGGGCAAGACACTCTCAATGGTCCTCTTCCTTGGTGAGTTGAGCGTCTCACCACCGCTGAGGTTGCTCTTCTTCTCTTCATCATCGCTACTGCTTGCGTTCTTTGTGCAACATCCTGAAATTGTCTTTTTGGGGAAAGAAGAACTTGGCATGCAAACCAAGCAGCAAATATGAACTTACATCAAACATTCCGTCCTGATGTCGGTGACGATGCATGTCATCAAGTCATCTCCAATTTATGGCAACCGTGTGAAGGAGTGCCCTCCGACGTTCCCTGCCCTTCACAGCCTTGCTCAGCTCTTGTGAACACAAGACTGGGGTTTCCGATGGAATGAACCCAGCTCTTATTGGTCTTCCTTTTCTTCTTCTGCTATTGACTTTTCCTAGGATCATGGTCTTCTCCGAGGAGTCTTGCCTTCTCATGATGTACCCAAATACGACAGCTTCAGTTTTGCAGTCCTTGCTTCCAGGGAAAGTTCTGACTTGATTTGATTTAGGGCCCACTTGTTCTTCTTGCTGTTAATTCAGGATTTTTGCAAAGCTCTCCTCCACCACCATGCATTGAACACACTTGCCAACTTCCTTGATTACTTGCCATAGTTTTCTACAGCGATGATCCATCCCATTTGTCATTAATCAAGCCAGTGCTTGCTCTCTCCCTCTTCCCTGCTCTCCATATCTATATATATCTATATATATATGAGATAATACTTTCTTCCCTGGGGCTCTGGAATTATTTATATTTTTGCTTTTTTTACAAGGTGGCATTTGGCATTTGATGCCAAGCCAGAAAACAAAAGACAAGCAGACTTTTGGATTTAGCCATTAGCTTCTGAAGAAAGGCTTAATATTCTGATTAGAAAACATAAAGCAATTTCCCTCTATGCCCTTGAGGGTATAGTGGTAAAGCACATTGATAATGCTATTATGCTGCACTTTTTGGAAAAAAAGTTTCATTAGATGTGTATGTGTACTTCAAGGGGAAAGAGGCTGGCAGTGCTCTGACTCCCCAGCAGTTCTGACACCAAAAGCAGCTCATGGAGCTGGGAAATGTGGCATTAAAATATGGCAGGTGTGAGGTGCCAGTTTTGTGGTTCTCTAGGGTTCATCTCCATCAAGTGGAGGCAGGCAAGTGGCTGTCCTGCAGCTGTGACCTCTTCCATGATTTCTGAACACTGCTTATGCTGGGTGGGGTTCATGGGAGGAGGCCCAGGTTACAGAAGGCTTAAAAGTCTGATGGAGTTCCAACATCAATTGCCTTTGCGTGCTAGAAAACATTCCTGGTGAGGATGAAGATGACAGCTTCACACACAGCTGTAGGCCAGGCTTCCCCAGTGAGGTGCCCATCGGATATTTTGGGATGCACCCCCCTCAGTCCAGCTGCCAGGGACAATGACCAGAGATTGTGGACCTTGCTGTCTAAGACATCTGGAAGACATCCAGTTGCATGGTGATATCTGGACAGGGTAAGCATTTGTAAGGTTTCATACCAAGCCTTGGGGGCCTTAAAATTCACCACCATTTAGCAAACTACTAAAAAAAGAACCGTTTCTGTTACCTTAAAGGCTTTATCCTGTCATAAGCATTTGTGGACCTGATCAGATGAATTGGTTATCCAGAGTTACAGTTAAGTATATATTGCCAATCGTTGCTTCAGCAGCACATCTACGAGGGAGGGGGGGAGGGAGGGGGAGAGAGAGAGAGAGAGAGAGAGAG
>NW_025335550.1:8242409-8339792 GCF_004798865.1 Varanus komodoensis | reverse complement strand
GAAAGAAAGAAAGAAAGAAAGAAAGAAAGAAAGAAAGAAAGAAAGAAAGAAAGAAAGAAAGAAAGAAAGAAAAGCAGGATTTTTTGCTGAAGGTTCTTATTCCTAAGCCCTAAGCCTTTTGAACTCTTTTGGTTAATAGAAGAAAAGCCAGGAAGCTTCTAAATTATTGGTAGCTGGGAACAAATAGAGCAGGGTCTTCCAAGGATCACTGGAAGGCCTGACGTCCACCATTCATGATCATGTATAATGGGAGTCTGTGGAAAGGAGACAAAACTGTCCCAAGAGAAGTCGTTGCTGGAACCGAAGGACAACACGTGCAGGATCGCTGCAGAAAAGGCCAGTTCCATCTTAGGCGTCCTTTGGGAAGACGTGGACAACAAAATGAACAGGATCATCCTTCTGTCCACCACTCGGTGCGGAGACCACAGTTGGAGCACTATATGCAAGATATTGGAAGAAATGCAGAAAAGAGGAACGAGTTGAAGGGCTGGAAAAACTCCTTCCCTGCGAGGGGAGGTTAGAATCTGGGACTCCCAAGCATAGAGAAAAGGCAAGGGAGACATGCTAGAGGTGTTCGAAATTATGTCTGGCATGACAAAGGCGGACACATTCCTCCATCTCTCAAAGGATCGCAAACCAGTGGAGTCCTCTCATGCAGCTGATTGGTGAGGGATTCAGTACGGAAAAAGGGACGTGCTTCTTCATACAGCAACTAGTGAAAAGATGGGATTTGCTACCGCACGAGGTGTTGTGGGGACCACCCGTTGGGTTGGTTTTAAAAGGGGACTGGACAAACATGCTCTCAATGACCACAACTCCTGATGGTTTTGTGCTTGTCCCCACTGTCAGGAACAGTTGCTGGGGAACAGGAGCAGAGTACAGCTGCACCAAAGTTCTCCTTGTGCGTAGGTTGTTGGCTGCTACTTGAACTGGCCTGGGTAGACCTTGATCCAACACAGCACTTCTCATGCTCAAACGTTTGTTTGGTTTGGATGGATCTTTTATAGATGAAATGGATCTTGCTGACCCTATTGGGGGAAGAGCCTTCGCCAGACTCCTTTGGAGCTGTGATTGTATTAAATGTGTGTCTTTGGTGAGTTTCGGCTAATGCAATTCCCACTCTCCACCTCCCCACAGTGTTACAGGGCACTGCAAAATGGAGGGGATAAAGTCAGAAATAAAGATAGGGTAAGCAAGCCTTCTTTGCACACAATCTGATTAGCTGCTTTTGTGTAGCATCTCCTGATGGATACTCTGAGACCTGCAGGGGGGGTTTCAGGAGTTTAACTTCACATTTCTGTGAAAAGATTAGGCAAATTGGAATTAAGAGTATAACCTGAACTGAGATGACCTGAGAAAATTGCAGTTCGCAAACCAAGATTCTAGAATTTCAGCATCAATTGTCTTTGCTTCCTAGAAATCAAATCCTGGTGAAGATGACAGGTTCACACTTGGCTGTAGGGCAACCTTCCCCAGTGTGGTACCCACCAGGTGTTTTGGACTATAGCCCACCTCAGCTCCAGCTGCCAGAGTCAATGGGCAGAGGTTATGGGCCTTGCTGTCTCAAACATCTGGAAGTCACCCAGTTCGGAGAAATATGTTATATAAGGATAGGGATTTTTCTTCACAGTGCCAGCATTTGTAAGGTACATTTATTATCCAGAGTTACAGTTAAAGATGAGGAAGAAATTAATTTAGTACACCTCTGTCAAGGACAGGACATTTTGGATGGCACTCTTTCATAGTTTCTGCCTAAGTCAAAGGTGAGTGGATGCCATGTAACAGCACATTTTAATGTAGACCTGCCTAATTTCACACCTTTGAACTCAAAAATACTTTCAACATTTGCACCTCTCTGAATTTTGGAATGCAGCTTTTCTTTGTATGCTATGTAGGCAAACATTTGTATAATAGTGAAAATAACATCCAAACATAATTTATATTGCAAACATTCACTTACGATAAATGTATATGCTAGGTAACCCTTGTGGACGAAATGGATGTGTTAAGGTAAATCTTTCCAAACATTTTACATGAACAATCTCGACGTTCAGGACAAACCAAATTTAAGATTGGAAATTATGCCTTCGAAACCATAAACCAGAAGCATCACTTTGAAGCCTCCAGGTACCCTGGTACTGCTCACCTATAGACGGTGAGTGAGTGGATGGGCTGTGACAACCTTGTTGCCAATGTCCATAAATTAAGAGCTGACTGATCTAATAATATGAAGAGGAACCGTTTCATTGAAAAGCAAACCAAAGACCCGGTGTGCATTGCAGGAACATTCACTTTCCCAATTATCTGGCCTTGTGCAACTTTATGAGCTCTTTGTAAATCTTATAACATCCCTTTATTAAATTAGGTAATACTATATTATGAGCTTTTTAAAAAAGGCCCTAATTGAATTTGCATAGGGGAAAATCTGTTTATTCTGAGACTCAAAAGACAGGTTATGAAATATATCTTTTGGGCATCTTCACTAACCAGATCTGAGTGGGATGCAAGGTAAGCTTGGGCACTGGGGCTTGACCTCAACAAGGCCAAACCTGCAGGATCCCAACAAGACAAAGCCAACTTTCCAGCCGGTCTCCTACCGTGCTACTTGTTGGACGTGTCCTTTTCTGGCTACTGAAACAGGAGGTAACTAAACTCCAGTATGATCTGAAGCTACCTTTGACTAGATATAAGGAAGTCTGGAAGGTCAAATTGGGATCTCCAGACTCAGGATTTGGCCCTAAGACCCAAGGTTCCTAATCCCCTGGCACAGAGGATTTTGAAGCCCGATAGTGAACTGCACTATTATAGGGCCAAACGTTCGCAGGAATCTGCATGGCAAGACTGTCGCACTCTGTCCTGCCTGGATTCCTGTGTGAAGAGAGGGATGGACTAGAAGGACCCTTGGTCTGGTCTGCTTCTTGGTATGCTGTTAGGGTAGCTTAATATACTTCATAGTGCTGCGGTCAGTATGTTTCTGGAAGGGAAGGATCTGCTGGTCATTTCTTCCAGAAGGTACCCTTGCAGACTGGTGCCTGAGAGTGTCTGAGAATTGAGATCACAAGGAAGAAGGCTGTGATAATGTGTAAGAACATGCTTCATGTGTGGACAACTGGCTTGGTGGCCTTGGGAGCCAAGGTGTGGTTTTCAGGTGTGTTGGACTGGAGACCTAAGTGATCTAGGTTCTAGTCCCTACTAGAAGCCCACTGGCTGAGTTTGGGCCAGTCACTCCATCTCAACCCAACCTGCCAGTTCACAACTGCCTTTCATTCCTCACAAGTGGAAAAAAGGTTGAATATAAATGCAACGTAACAGTAGCAACAACAACAGCTATTTGTAGAACACCACAGAGACCAAGACAAAGGCCTGGGTTAGTAAAAAAAAGCCCATATTTTAACATCTATATGTGGGGCTACAAGGTGCTTTACTAAGCACCACTTTTTGGCAAAAGCCACCTCAGATGCTGACAAAAGTATTCATTCTCCACATCCACATCACCCAGTGAGCGTTTTCATGGACACTCGGCATTGAAAGCATTTGAGACAGCTACAACTTGGTTGGAAGACAGCTTGGTATTGACAAAAGCCCTTCTGTTCAGCTCAGCCGCAAATGATAAGCTTATCAGAACTTGAGAGCTCTGCTCGGGCTCAGCACAGAAAATTCACTGCCGTTGAGTTCTGCAGAGTTGACAATGAGGCTCAAGGACACGTCGTGCCAGATCCATCCCTGCTGCCAACTAACGGAGCTTATCAACCAGACAGATTAATGAGGGCTCTGGGGAGGGTGGTAGGTGGCCTCCTATTATGATTCTGTATTCTGGGCTTGAATACAACCAGTCATGCTCTTTTGTGTGGGCCTCAAAGTAGACTTCACAACAGACTGGCGATCCATCTGCAGGCAGACGTATCATGTGCGCCATTTGCAAGTTGGGCCCAAACCTGGAATTAGGTCAATGGTTTTAAAAAATCCAGATAGTTTTGCTCCCCAGGAACTAAGCTGCTAACCAGTCACTGCCTTTTGACATCTTCTTTGGGGATGTAGGAAAGAACATGACATAAATGTTAGATGTTTTGACTGCGGGTTGGGTGAACTGGTTCATGTTCCATTCAACCGTGAAGCTAGTTGTAAAGAAGCTTTATTGTTGGTTAGATATGTTTAGGGGGGAAGTCTTGAGCGTAGGGAGTAGGTGGGAACAGAAGTGTTGCAGAACAATGTCTGGTAGCTGCCATCATTGTCACCATTTTGGTAAATCCCCATTCATATGCTTGTCTCTCTGTGTGTACACTTGTGTGCATGTGTGCAAGGAAAGGCCTGTATACGGTAGCAAAATGATCCCTGGAAGTTTCGTGCTTATATTATGTTGAGTTTATTTATTTATTATTTATTTAAAACATTTCTATGCCGCCCTATCACAATAAAGCCTCGGGGCGGCTCACAAAACATCAATAAATAACAATACAATAAAACCCCAGTGCAATAAAACCTCAGTGCATTCTCAGCTAAAAAAATTTAAAAAAATAAACCTAGTTAAATAAATAGATTAACAATTAAAATAAGTTTTAAATAAAAAGGTGTTAGCCTGGCACCGAAAAACATATAACGACAGCCCCAGGCGGACCTCTCTGGGGAGCGCATTCCATAAATGGGGCGCCACCACAGAGAAAGCCTTCCTCCAAGTGCTCACCCTCCTAATGTCCTTCACGGAGGGTACCGGAGAAGTGCATCTGCTGCTGACCTCAAGGGGCGGGAGGGCGTATATGGGAGCAAGTTTCTCTGTGGGATAGGAATTCGCAAGTTATATTAGAAAATAAGTGTTGCCTGGAGTCTATATCTCTCTATGTAGCTCAGTACAGATCAAAAGATATAAATAAATATTGTCATCTATGACATCCTGTATAATTAATAATGTGAGATACGAGATTGCTATATATAGCGATATCTGTGCATTGGGTTGTCATTAGCTATTGCACGTAAAGAGATAAGAATTTTATTTATATTCTTTTTGAGAGGAATTTCTGAGAAACCAATGGATTCAGTCCATTGTGAGCCTCTGTAATTCAAGGATATTAAAAATAAATTGCACAAATCAGGAGCACAAATCAAAGACTCTATTCCTTGTTCAGTTTTGGTTTGAAGTTGTGAAAACTGCCTCTGATGAATTTAATAATATTAGCCACATTGTTAGCCACTCCTGATGTTCAAGCACAATACTATGCATATTTAGGCCAAAGTAACTTCTACAAAAGTAGGCTTTTTAAAATGTCAAGACACCCTAGGAATGTGCCCTTTGAGATGCTGAACTTTTAAATTAGCACTAAAAAGGGGGATTTGATTGAAAACCAGTGGCAGCTGAGAGGTATTGATATTCCTGTTGGAATAGTTAACTGCATACAAGTAAAAAATAAATAAATACATATATAAATAAATATACCAACCACAACATAGTGAGAAATGCCAATATATATATATATGGACACTTCTTTGACCTTGGGAACTATTTTCATGGGGCAATACCTCCATTTAGATTTGCACTTTGATTTCAACTATTAAAAAAAGTGAGAACCAGTTGCAAAGTTGACTAGTTCACCTAGTTCTGAGAAATGTCATCATTTTGTCCACTTTCCTTTTGTACATAAACTACTAGTCTTGTGTTTTGCTTGAGTGGAATCTCCAGTGTTACTTCTGAATTAGATGGAATGTGTTGGAGACTCTGTTTTGGTCGACACTGAGAGACAAGAGATCTAAGGTAGACCTCAGAGAGAACCTCTGGTCCTCTCTCAGCCACGAAGCTCACAAAGTGACTTTACGATTCTCATAGGCTCTGTCTAAACTACCTTACAGGACTGCTGTTATTTTAAGGATAAAACTGAGTTGAAGAGAATGTTGGTGGCCATCTTGGAAAATACAGAGGAGGAAGAGGAAGATCATGAGAACATGGTGACTGAACTGGACCATAGGGCCACCAAGCTCAGCACTGAAGGTCAGTGGTTCTTCCTAGATTCAGGTAGGAATTTTCTTACCCTGCTTGGAGATACCGGGGATCAAACCCAGCAAATTTTATGTGCCAAGCCAGTGCACACCCATTCCATAACTATTGTCCAGGTGGCACATGTACACAGGGAATGTCAATTCCTGCTTCCCCTTCTTAAGGTTCCTTATATTTACTTGAACTGAATGGCCCTTCAAGGCACAGGGTGCTTTTAAATAGAGAGCTGTCCTAAATAGAGAACTGTCATCTGTAAAGTGGGATGCAAGACCCCTCTATGAACAAGAGCAAAGGGAAGATCTACACACCGCACGGTTTGTACTAGTCCTGTAAAGCAGCTCTCCTTCCAAACATCTCGGATAGCAACATGAACTTTTGCTATTGCTTTCACTCTGCTTCCCCAGGTGCAAGAGAAAAAAATTACACTTGCAACCACTTCGTTAAAGCAATGGCTATTCTCAGCCAAATGTGCCCTTTGAGGTTTTGTTTTTTATATACTCCTAAAATATACCAATTGAATTAGATCACAAGGTTGACTTTGACAATAGTACCTTTTCGCTCAGGAACCAGACGGATTAGCATCTCACCAATTAGATTAGGGCCGGTATTGTCCAAATGAGTTTGTGATACAAGCTGCCGCTCTGAACACTCCTTTCTTCTCCCGAATTGGATTACGTTCTTCTAAAGCCACAATAATTATGCTGAGCTGGGTGATCACTTTGCTGACTTTTGCTGCTTAACCACATTTGAAAGAATTCTGTGAGCTTGACCTTTCCGGCTATCTGATAACGAAGGCAGTGCCAGGGGTGGGGAGGAACCTAGAAGGAAAAGAGGCTGGATGCTGGAAAATACCAAAATGCCAGCCCCGTTCATTCATTCTGCTGTCATCTGTGAAAATGAATTACGTTCAAATTCCAGAAGGTCTTAACTTGATGCCACATTAGGTCTGCTTGCCTAGTTGTTTAAAAATGATGTGAAGCAGTAGAAAACAGGTTTCCTTCTCTCTGAAGTTTAAGTGCAGGCATGGAAGAATACTAAAGTGGAGTTTTGCAGTGACAGTTAGATGGACAAATCTGTTGATTTTGGTTGCTTGTTCTTTCTCAGTTTTCTACATATCAAACTGAGAATTGCTGCCTTACAAGTTTGCATGGACATTCTTAATAGTTTTTGAGTGTATTCCATCTGAAACATGCAGTTTTGCGGTACCCAACCTCTGCAGGTTGTTCTGAAGTCATAGATTGCATTGCTTGTGCAACGGGACTTTGGTGCTTCTAAAAATAATCTTGGATATGAATAGAAATTCTCATTTTTGGAAACAAGCTCTTTTGCATTCCATTCCATTGCCCATTTTCTGCAGACAGCCCAGTGAGAACTGGCCACTTGGCTGGACTGGTTTCAACACCCCCAAACCATTCCAGGAGGAACACATGAAAGCTTAAACTGATGCCACTCTGTTTTCTCTCAGCATTTACCCAGTTGTACGAATTCAGCAGCAAGCTTGTAACCCAATTGCCCAAAGCCCTAAATTATATGATCCTGCTGAGCGGTCCCTTCTCTGTATTCTTTGTACAACAACGTCTTCATTAATGACAGCATGACCTCGGTAATTCAGGGACAATGACATTTGGCTTCCAAAAGTTACTGAGGGAAAACAAATGTGGTGAACTTCTGAACATCTAGCAAGGTCAGGACGGAGCATGCTAAAGGAGAGGAGGGCCACCTGCCTGTTTTCCTCAGCAAAGAAGGCTGGTCAAAGTCCAGTGTCTGGATGGTTTTGTGGTTTTGTGCGCTCTGTGAATTGATCTACTTAGACATTTAATAAAGGATGGACAAAATGAAACAATTCAAGGACTTGGTATTCCTTTCCAGAGTGCACTTAATTAATCTGGACCTTGGTGGTTATGCTTTGAATACATTGTGGAAAAATATTATCAGGCTAAATTAAACCTGCATATACATTCAGCAGCAAAAAGATGGGCCCTGAATGGAATAAATTAAACGCATAACCAAAAATCTCTATAATGCTGGGAGTCATGGGGAAGCCAAAGACCGTAGCCTTCCCTGCACCTTGGGTAGCAGCAAAGCACATGATCTTTTGTGGAATGGTAATAAGAAGTCTTATCACATGCTAATCAAGATATTGAGGGAGACACAGGCGCCAACCAATAAAATATGGTCAGAACAACCAAATGATTGGAATAATAGCAATAGCAATGACACTGAAATAAATTATACGGGGCAATTAAATCTTGACCTCATAGAAGTTGATTCAGCTACCTGGCTCCTTGGATTTACCTAGAAATTGCCTACATGTCTTAAGATCTTTATAGTCAGGAGGACTAGGAACATAAGAGGTGAGGCTTTTGGCAATCTGTTTGCATGCCACTTTTCCTACAAATATACTTGGCTCAAAGCAGCTAAGTGGTGGCTTTAAAGCAGTGCCAGTGGGTGGGATAATGCTCGTGCATATAAAGATTTTCATGGAATCATATAAGCATTCTGCGTACATCCAAATACATGCATTTTTGCAGTACAGCGTAAGTTTATCCATAGTCCTCCCTACACATTTTAACAAGCATTTCTTGTAAACTCTATTACAAAATGCAGAGAAATGTGAATTTTGAAGGATAACTGAGTTTTACTTTACATGGCACTTGAAAAGAATTGGTTCCTCTTCCATTCCCACTTACAAGGCCCATTAGAATTTTTAAAGACCCAGATTTTGGGGAAGGGGGAGGGAAGAGAAGTGGGCAGAGAGAAATCCATCTGCCAGGTCATGTGTGTGCACAAATTTGGCTCTGCAAATTTGCTGCAGTCCTTTTAAAGGTAATGCCAACCCGTGTCTTGTTTGTTGCCCTTTATTATTATTAAAGTTTGCCTGACATTCACCTCCTCTGAAGACAAATAGGCCACATAAGAAAATCAACATTTACATTGTATCCATAGAGCCTGGTTAAATAAGAGAAATTTGCTGGAGGTGGAAAAGGTTGTGGGAGGGGCTCTGGGAACGGCTGGGTGGAATTTGTTGGCCTTTATGACAGGGCAGAATCGCACAGGCAGCATAAATTGTCCGTCCGTCCATCTTTATCAATGAATTTTGGAGATACTCATACACATTGCAGAATAATGGCTTACTGGGGATGTGGAGGAATCTCAAGGGTAGCAACCCCAAGGTTGCCCTGAGCCTGGTTCCCTGGACTCTGCTCTATTTCGTCATGGCCATTCCTGGCGAGCCAGCTCAGTGTTTGTGCAGTGTTCACTAGGAATTGTGTGACTGGCATGTGACTCTTCCATACCATACGCACTGGCCTTTCTTCGTATCACTGCATCTACATGCATCTCTAGAAGTCCCTCAAAGGCTGTCACAGAGAGGAAGGTCATGCTCTCATCTTGCTGATTCCAGAGTGTAGGGCATGGAATAATCAAGTCAAGTTGTGACAACCCAGATTCAGGCTGGACATCGGGAAAAGCTTCCTCACTGTCAGAGCAATATGACTGTGGGACCAGCTGCCCAGAGAGGTGGTGGGCTCTCCCACTCTGGAGACATTCAGAAAGGAACTGGACAGCCCTCTGAGCGGGATGGTGTAATGTGGTGTCCTGCAACAGCAAAGGGTTGGACCTGATGGCCTTCATGGCCCCTTCGAACTCCACAATTCTATGATTGTATGATCTGACAAGAAAGAAGCTTAAAGTTTGCACTGCCTTCCTTCCGTGAGTGTCCACAGACTTCCTCTTGGCTTGGCTTGCGTTCTAAGACCTGGACAAGAATGAGAGGAACATCAGGAACACTAGGGGAATGAATTCCATGGAGATCCATCACAACACTAGTATAAGGGTTTAAAAAGGGTGTGTTTTGTGTAAGGGAGGATTATCCATTTTCACCAGTGGAAACTTTTCTCTCTCCTTTCCTTTTTCTTGCATCCAAGAGAGGGGATTGAAGAAGCAATGTGTGGGGAGCTACTCTGCTCCCTGTGCAAACTGGTCTTCATCCAAGACAGGAACATGATGACGAGGGATTCCATGCAGAGTTAGTCCTCCTTAGAGCAGACCCATTGGACTCAATGGAGCCTAAGTTAGTCATCTTAGACCAGTTACATTAGATTCTACTCTGCCTCTGTGCAAGCTCCACAAGTAAAATAATGTGCAGTTTGACCTCTTGTTCCTTCACCCCTTTTGTGGGCTAAGGATGCATCTAAGCAATGCAACGGAAGACCCAGCTCCTGAGCTGTTCACAATGCTCCATGTTTCAGCTTTTGCAGGAAAAGAGGCTAAAAATGCAGCTTTCTGAGAAGCACCTCACATGAACAGGCAAGGGTGAATTTTGAAAACAGCATTTCCAGACTTTAGTGGCTCTGTACATCTCTGTCCTGCTTTGTGGATTGTCCTTTCTGCCTTTGGGATGGGGTGCTCTTCCTTTATTAAATAGGATGTGTGAGGTGCTCCCATTTCTATTCTTTGGAACTTGGTCCCCCCCTCCCCCAGATTTCTAGCAGTCACTACCCCAGTGAAACAGAGGTGGGGACCATCTGTTCTAGCTTCCCACTGTTTACTGCTTGTGGAATCTGCCTTGATTTGTATAGACAAATTCTCTAAATTAATCAATCAATTTCCACCTGGCAACCTATCCAGTCATGAAATGAGAGAGAAGGGAAGAATTACCTTTGTACTGTCTCCATTTTGGACTCTTTCTTTTCCAGCTACTCTTTATAAGAATTTAATAACCAAGGCTTAGGGCCAGGGTTGTCTGTTCCCCATCTCCCCTCAAAATTGTTTTCCTTTTTCATGGTATCTTGCGACTGTAAGCTTGAGTGGATGCCTGTCTTAGTACTGACTTGGGAGCCCCCTTCAGCTGAAAACTGCAGTAAAAATGCTAATGCTCATAATAATAATATACTTGGCACTTTTTGTGGCCAAATTTTCATCTTGCAAAAGTGTTCTGTGCTGCCTTCTATAGGGTGATCTCATGGCTTACTTGCTCATTCACTCTCCAAGGGGTATCTTCTGTCTTCTCCAACTTTATGTCCAGTACTTTCTGTGTGTATGAGTGATGCTAATGAGAAGCATTTGGCATTTTAATTAGAAAAGTATCGAGGCAAAGTTGGTGGAACATCTTGAGCAGAGGTTTCATGTGCGGCAAAGAAGGCATCTTACCATTGACTCGCTTCCAGGCATCGTTTGCAAAGCCCCACATTTGAAACCGTTCTTAAGCACGTGTTTCTGATTTGTGGGTTTGTACTGTGCCAGGATTTTATGGACTGTCGTCTTCCAGATAAAAGACTTGCGACTTGAAAAGAAGGCCAGCTTTGCCCATGAAGAATGACTTTAATGGGCATACCCCAGAAATCTGTGAGCTTGACCCTTCTCCTACACACACTTCACTTCTATTCTTGCAACACCGCCAGTAAAAAGCAGGAAAGAGCAGAGACTGTAGTGAACTTGGTGCTGGAGGCGCTGGGAAATTTGCTTTCCCCGGCACCCTTAAGCATCTGGCAGGAGCACTGGGAAAGCGATTCTTCTGGTGGGTACTTTGTTCTTGTGCCTGGTATCAGGGGGGTGGGAGGCAGGATAAAATGAGCCAAGGAGGCGGGTGGGAGGAGAGTACTGGAGACTTCAGCTGGCATGTGGGGAAAGGTGTTGGAAATAATCAAGTTGGAGAGTGGAAGTGAGTTCCTTCCTGCTTTTGAGTAAAGCTCAAGTCAGTCAAGAGCCTGGGAAGATGTAAGGCTCATCTTTTGCATGGAACTCTCTGGGTCATGGAGGTTCACATTCTGAACCAGAGAAATAAGATGTGTGTGCATCCCTATGGAGCACTGGTAGAACATTCCTTCCTTCTTTCCTTTCATCCGCTTGATAAATATATATATATATATACATATATAGCCTACCTCTTCTAGCTCTCTGAATCACCATAACAATACACCTTCTTGAAGCCAAGGATAAATGGTTCCCCATCAAGTTTCTCATTAAATGGCTAATAAGGAGGCCCCAGACTTGCTATTAAACCATGCTAGAATAATTTAAAATGATAATTTAACTGGCCTCCTTCATCCAAGCTATTTATTATGTCACGGTGCAACAGATGGGTTAGTTTATCAAACAGTTCCTGGTGGAGCAAGGGTTGGCTGCATTTCAGAATAGGATCCAATTATTCAGCACAGGTCTTTGCCATTCCTTCACTATCCCACAGTGCTATGTTGGTGGGGGGGATGCATGTTCGGAGCAGCAACATTCCTTCTTTCACAAGCGCATCCTCTGAGGGCTACTCCTCTGTTGCCAGCCAAGTGTTCACTGCTGTTGTGCGATGTGTTTCAAGGTTAGTTTTGTGTGTTTGTTTCCTCTGAAATGGCAACGTTGACATACACCATAAAAACAGTTAAAATATTATTTATAGAGGATTCATAATGGGGTGACCAGTTAGGAATTGCCAAAAGTGAAAGGGAAATGCATCACTAAAAAGGAGGAGAAGAGGGAGATAGAAGGAGAAGAGGGAGACAGGAGAAGGGGAAGGGGAGGTCACTGCTTTGCATAACATTTGTCTACAGCATCTTGCCATATAGCAGACGATTTTGACTGGGTGAGCTATATGCTTGTCCTGTTCAGTTTGTCCTTGTGGTTATGGGTAACCAGTCTGGAATTGAACAGGACAGCCTCTCTAAGAGCAGGGGCCTTCAGATACAAGATGGTCCCCTGTAACCGGAGATACATAGCCACCCCAAAGGTGTTATCCCTTCACAAAGGCATCTCTGAAGATCACCATTCAGAGGAGATGCTTCCACCTCATTTGTCAGCCATTAGCCAGGCCCTGAAAGGAATCAAATTTCTGAGAGGCCCTTGAAGATACCTGAAAGACAATCTTCAGCCCAGCTGTGGCACATGGCTCCCTTGCACCCAGGGCTCCAGCAGGACCCCCAGTGTCCAGGCAGAACCCACTGCAGATACATGTCCTGGGAACCTGGGCAATTTTTTCTGCTGGTGTTCCAATCATTGCTTAATTATAGCACAGTCTCCATATTTTTGAAGTCCCTCAGCTACGAGTTCTGTCTAGTAATGGGCAAATCTGATAGTTTTGCTGCATTCCACGTTTGCAATATATTTTGTATCTGAACCTGTGGCCAGTCCAAAAGGTGCAACCTGAGTAAATCTTGAGTGAACTCAAACTGGAACAAATTCTCCCACATTCCTATGCTTAGTTTATTACTATTATAAGATAGAACATTCCACATCCTTGGATAGAACAGATTGTAGCAATCCCTTGTATAGTTCCTGAGTTGCCACCACATGGCATTGCAGGTGGTATTTGATGGCACTTACCAATCTTTGGATTCAGAATGTTTTAGCATTCCTTAGCTTAATGGGATTAGTTCTTGGCATTAAAAACTCATTGAAATATGTCAAGGGCTTGATCCAGTGAAAGAAAGATGTGTGAAGGAAATGGAACGTCTCAGCTGGACGTTGCAAATAAAAACCACCCATCCCAAAGTCTGTGAATTAGGAAGCTAAATATGTGTTTATGCTGTGTGAAAAATGGGACCCAGCTGCACGTGTTGCTACCGCCTCTAATCCAGTGCCTGCAATGGCCCCCAGATGTGCAGCCACAAAACTGGTGAGGAACATCTGTGCATCAAAAGTGCCCAAACCCGGATCATGTGCTTTCGAACTCTATTGAGTTCACAAAATGGGATTCTCATTTCTTTCTCTGCAACTGCATTTTTGCTCTTCATGACCATTTCCCCTTATGGTGAATTATCCTAGAGAGATTGGACAGGTTGCTACGCAAGCCTGGGTCTACAGCTCCCCTTGTCCTGTGCAGATATTCCTATTCTGTTAAGTTTGCTGAAATGTGTGTAGGGATTGTCAGGTACATTCCAGATGGGAATGCAGAAGAGTCAAGGGATCTTGAGGTTACAGCAATGCAGCCTTACTCAAACTGGTCCCGTCCACTTTGACTCCCACCAGCCCCAGACTGCATGAATCAAGGTGTGAGCTGTAGAAATTGGAACCCACAACATCTGGAAGGTGCTGGGTCGTGGAATGAGGTAATGGCTCAGCCAGCACTCATATCTCGGCTTGGAATCTCTCTGTGCTGCCATGCCTACTCCAGAGGTCCTCCTTGACCCCAGTCCTCAAAGTGTTGGGATGAAAAAAACCCAAAACAGTAATAAAAATACCAGCTTGTTTTATCTTGAAGTCTTATCAGCAGCACCTAGGAGTGGCATTCTGGAATGGGGGAAACACAGCACAGAAATCCAGAATGCACCAAATGCATGGTGGTCAAGCGAAAGAACATGAGTCAGGGAAGTGGCTGTGGCTCCCTGAGAAATTCCTGAAGGTTGAAATTTGCCCCTTGGCCTGGCAGTTTGCAGCTCTGAGGTTGCATCCAGAAGGATTGTACTGGAGGACTTCCTATTTCCTCCTTCACCAATGACTCCTCCAAAGTCTTTTAGCCCCGAAGACGCTAAAGGCCTCAGGAGACCCTGCTGAATAGGATGAGCAATGGCATGTGAACTGGGGGAGAGGCCCATGGAAATCAAGGAGCAGAACCTTCCACAAGCACGTTTTAACTTCGGAGGAAGACGCATCAAGAGTCCAGCCCACCATATACAGAGTTGGAGCAGAAGAAATCTTGTGGTACAGGGCAAGTAAAGGGAGACATGATGGCAGTGCTTAAGATACTGCCAAGGTGTGGAGAAAGAAGAGAGGGACACGTTTTTCTCTTTCTCCGATAACACTCAAACCCGGGGTCATCCCATGAGCTGATTAGTGGGAGGTTTAGGGCAGATTTAAGGAAATCCTTCTGCACTCAGCAGATTGTTAAACTATGGAATTTGTTATCATGGGAAATGGTGACGGCCACCAATCTGGATGGCTTTTATAGGGGATTGGACAGATTCACGGAAGTGGAGGCTACCAGTGGCTACTAGCCTTGCTGGCCATGGGCTGCCTCCTTAACCAGAGGCGGCCTGCCTGCATATCCCAGTTGCGGAGGAGCTTGGCCAGGAGGAGGTCTTGCACCCATCCTGTGAGCAGCCGGTTTGGCATCATGTGTACAGAGCGCGGGACTGGGTAGGCCATGGGTCTGATCCAGCAGGGATTGTCTTATGCTCTTGTGTTAAGGCAAGAATTAGCTCAAGAACGGAGGGAGTAGATATAAAACTTAGTATAAAGTCCCAGAGACAAATGCTTACTGTTCATACGACAAATAAATCCCTACTCCAGCAGAAAGACCAGAATATGCTTTCACTGGCACCTGCGAGAACATCATAGAGAGAGTTTGTAAAAGAACCAGAAGCAAAATCTTAAGCCACAACACAAGTTCATTGGTACTGAAGATACTCTTTATTATATATACTTCTTCATTGTGCATATTTCTATGTCAACTTAAATAGGACTTTGGAACACTATCTTAGAACAGACTCTAAACATTTACAGTGCACAGCTTAAAAAACATAATATAATTAATAATAATAATACAGCTCTTATTTACACAGACCCACAGGGTGACAGGGAGAAAATAGAAGACACGTACTTGGCACTTGGCAACTTGATGGACGTCTTGAATATTGTCAACCGTTACACACACAGTCATAGCTAATAGGAAATGCAGCTTTTGCCAGGGAGTCAGAATTGTCTCCGTTGTCCCGGGTGGAAGTGTTAGGGAGATAATAACACAAGACATTTCTTTTGGACAGCTAAAGGATTAGCAAAGGAAACGGGATGCATTCGCAGCCCACTGACATTAAATGGAAGGCGTGAGGTTTTCTGCATTACATGCCCCCTTTTGAACATCGCAACACTGGTGGGAATGCTTGCCTTGGAACTGAGTTACCTCTTGGCCAGTTTATGATATATGCTACCCATATATCTGGGAAGAATCCAATGATGTTGCAAAAGATGGCTCAGCTTCCGCAGAACCTCAGTGGCCCATTCACCTGGATCCATGAGTCTGTCTGCTAGATTTGTATTGTGTGGGCCTTCCAAAGACATCAGGGAGGCTTAGAATTCGGCAGTCCCCTCCGTAATCTCACAACCCTGTGAGGTATGTGAGCTGAGTGAGAGAGATGTGCTCAAGACCACCTCAATTTCCTTCGTGGCTGAGCAGAGACGTGAGCCTCAGCTGCCTGAATTCTGAGTCCAATGCCCCATCTGCTAGAATGGAGGAAGGACTTTGGTGAATGCACTCAGATACCCACAGTGACCTCCCTATTCACTTCGATGGAAGGATCTGATCCAAATACAGGCACTGATGGGCCCCTTGAGTTCTGTTAAGAAGAGTCCAGCCTGCGAGAGATCTGTGTGGGTTTGGTGGGTGCAGATGATCATACATGGAAAGCTAGATTGGGATGATGGGTTATGTTCTCCCCAACTGCACCCTCATGTAATTTGATTACACACACACACACACACATATTACAATAAACTTACACAGAAAAATACTCTCTGGTTTCTTGAGAATATAGACTACAAACAGACAAGATTTCCTCTATCAGATTAAGGCAGCTTTGGAGAATATTGCACTGCAGATAACAATGTTTTCAACACTAATGCGTTATTCTCCTTTTATCACATTACACTGAGAATCAAAAGGCAAATCGTCTTGCCAAGCTAGAATTACCAGGTTGGCTAATCAGATGGATGTAGAACTTGGGGTATGAAGGGAGCTCTCCACATTTAAAAAAACCTAAACATTTTGTGCTATGCTACAGAGAGATAGTTCCGATTTGTGGAAAATTAAAAAAAAAACTGATTAAAATATTGATCTACATAGAGGTACACTTATTCAACCTTTTGCTATATTAAAAAAGATATCACAAAGTAAGCAAAAAAAGGTCAACATTAACCAAATCTGTGCTCACTATAAAGCTCTTCTCCGTAAGGCAAACTTGAAACTCAAACTTGAAAACTGGAAAACTCAGTTCTTCTCAGTAAGGCAAACTAGACTATAAGATACTTGTGCAATATCTGGAAAAGGATTCACTTCTGATAGCAAACCACACAACCAATCCACTCCTAACTATATGCATGGGTCAGATTCCAAGCACAATGCTACTATTTACCCACGTCCCAAAGGCAGTGGGGGTTTGGGCTTCTCCACTCTGCCAGTCCTTGGCCTAACGATTTTGAAACTCCTCGTGAGGTCCGAGTGAAATTGGTAGTAAGATCTGGCAGCTAACCTGTGTTGAGATGGCATGAGACGGGCATGCTTTTTGTGAAAAAGCCAGCCGACCTCTTGGGTAATGTTTGGCATCCCTTGCAAAGAGGAATGTGGGAATGCTCAGGAGTATTCCCACTAGATATTTTGGTTCCCTAAGGCAAAGAACAGGATGCCTACCCCACGTGATGCATGCACAGAAGACTACCAGATGAGCAGCTGAATTTCCCTTCACAATGTCTAGCTTTATTGTACCTGAGAGCCGCGGGTTACCATGAGTCCACACAACTCTGTCCCCAACTCGGGGCTGCTTCCTCTCCTGGATCTGGTGCCTGTGGCAACTCCCCCACTTTGACTTACATGAAAGCTGGCCCTCCTGCTGATCAGCCGAGATCCACTGGCTCCAGGGTCCAGCCTGGCTCTTTCAGGAGGCTCACAAGCAAACAGGGACGTTCTTCTCAAGCGCATTTGCTGAGCTTCCATGGACAGACTGATTCTCTTTTAATTCAGCACAATTGTTCAGATGGGGTTGGATGCTGTGGTGAAGGTGAGCGTGGGCTCATGCCCAAGGCATGCTACTTCCAAAGGGATGTACTTCTCATTGCAAGCAATGCTGTGCAGTGCAGGAAAATACCAGGAGATTGGGAGGCACAGAATTTGCTGCAAACCTACATACTAACCTTGATTGCTACACTTCATTGCTTTCAGCAGATGCGGGGAAGGATTGGACCCTTTGTCTTAGCAGCACACACATGCATTCCCTCTTACTCCTGCCTGATCGTAGAAGACAGGGGTGACAATGGAGTGGAGAAATGGCAAGCAGAGATAGGTATCTCAAAAAATTCCACTGGATAAGCAAGCCCTTTGGCCTGGCTGAAGTAGCCCTTTGGATCCTATACACCAGGTGCAGCAGACAGATACATGGAAGCAGATCGTTGATACTGTCGTAGACTAATCCACACAGGCACCAGATGGGTCCCAGCAGTAACTTGCACCAGTTTTATGCACTCATTCACAGATTAAACCGGGTATCACACCAAAAGGATTTGAGGCAATCCAGCGGCAGGCATAATGCTCAAGCTACAGCGAGCAAATGCTGTTTCTGGCCCTCCTGCAACAAATGAGCTAACTGAGCAGAACAAGAGAAAGAAAAGTTTCCAACTTGCTGCTGGTTAACAATAGGACAACTTTATGATTGTGGGCCATGCATGTGCTGGTCCTTCATTTGCTGAAACACCAAGAACTGAACTAGTTCAGGTAAGAAGACTTTCCATATGGAGACAGATGTTTGCTGCAAGCAGGAGGTCCTGGATTCAATCTGAAGCTTCTCCAGGTGGGGCTAGGAAGGAATCCTGCTGAAATCATGGCTTTCCTCTACAGTATTGGACTAGGTGACCTGTGATCCAGCTTGGAATACAGCTACAGCCTATATGCCCATGAATCTCAGTGGGGCCAAGAGGAGATTGCTTGCTGGAAATGCCACGCAGAGCCTGCAGGTTCCAAATTTCCCCCCAGCCCATCTTTGGACCTTACGGGAAAGATCCACCTTGAGCCAATATGTCCCCTCTGCACTTCAGGCTAAAGCTTGCTGGCGTCTGTACTGTATAGCAGTTGTATATGACTAGAGCTCCCATGAGGCCCAGCAAACATGGCCAAAGAGCAGAGCTTATGGGGATTGTAGTCCAGCTCAACTGGAGGGCCTTGGGTGCACAGGGATTGCTTGTTTTCACTTGTCATGATGTCAGGGAAGGACAAAACGGCAATGCTTGCCCTTGTGGGCCAGGGATGCAAGCAGGGCGGGCAGAACCTAACTAGTACCTAAGAGCTAGCTTTCCCTTATGCACCACAGCCAATTAAAACCAACAAACACACTTAGACACCCAGTCCTTTGAGTTAAAGCAGGCATGGGGGAAAGGGTGTTATCTAGTAGTCACTGGATTGCAGCTTGCATGATCTTACATCATGGGCTAGGTTGGTGAAGGCTGGCGGCACAGTGGTCCATCAACATTCAGAGGCCGACATGTCCTACATTCAGGATCCAGAGCTCCTGCTCTTCTCAGATGCTCTGAGCTGAACGGGGAGGCTGCTGGAGACAATGCACATCCCATGGATGAATAAAGAACTGAACCTTTGGGGTTCCTGCTTTTCAGGAATCCCCCTCCCAGAACCCCTTTTTATGACATTCCAATGTTATGTAGTCTGACGGTAATGATGAAGAACATCTCATGGCACTAAGGCACACCGGGGTAAGAGGGCCTTTTAGGTTCAGAGAGGGCATCAGTGGAAACAACATGTGGAAGTTGCTCTGTGCCAAAGAGCTCTGGGGCTCAGGACCACCCCCTCCAAAAAGCACTACCTTGCATATGCATCTCTCCGCGTCTGTAAAGAATCCATGGAATCCCTATGGCAAGGGGAGGGGATGGCATTTGCTTTGAAAAGAATTGGGAAGAGAAGGCAAGGGACAGCTGGAAGGGAAGCATGCGTGGGCAAAAGACCAGCTAGCACAGGAGTATCAGACACAACGGGGACTTTGGGGGTTTCATTTTAGCAAGTGCTTGTAGGCAGCAGGCTGATGGGGCAGGTGGCCTTCCAGATTTGGGGCTGCAAAGGAAAGATGAGTGGCTGCAGTCCTCGTAGAGTGTCCCCTAACACCACTTCTGTTGGCAGTTGTGTAGAAGGATAAGTAGCAGACAAAAGAATGCCCAGAAGAGGAAGCACCTGGCTCAGCACAGCAAAATGGGTGTGTTCCAAGGTGACAAAGGGTTTGTTTGAGGTAGAATGCAGAGAGTTCAGATTGGCAGCCATCAGAGGAATCATCCGAGAGACCTGACCATCAGTTGAGGACATCACAGAGATTGAGACTGAGATTGAGAGAGGGAACACAAGAGCTTGAGATGCCACACCAAGAAAGCGTAAGCCAACTTTGCGGGTGGTGGGAACTTGAAAGTAGTTCCCCGTAAAGTGAGGGGAAGCACTTTTTAGAAACATGCATCAGGTGTCCTGAAGTATACAACAGATGATCAGAAAGGAGGGGAATAGGGGAACCAAGAAGCAGGATCTGAGTTTTGCAGTGAAAACATCGGTAGACCAATTGCAAAGAGTGGTTATAGTGGTGGTGGAGTTAAGGAGAGATGGACCACCACCTTCTTCTGGAGCTTTAAAAACTGGGTCACACAGAACACTTACTGGTTGGTTTAGCTGAGCTTCTAAGCAAGAGGGTTACTTAGAAATCTAGAAAGGTGCCTACAGACGGTTTTATTTTATTTATGTTACATTCAGAATCACCCTGTCCATCCACAAAGGAACTCAGAATGCCTTCATAGAGTCAAAACTTCCCTATGAGGTAGATGAGGGGGAGAGACAAGAGCCTAATGCTTATCAATGGGAGTGGTCACCCGGCACCTCAGTTGTGCCAAGTCAGGACAGCTGTTCCTCCATACCATAAATAAATACACACACAAACAAATAAATAAGCAAATAAATAAAATATTTGGGAAGAAGGAGAAACTAGAACTGTGTTCTGTGCCATCTCTCTTCCCCTCTACGTATCTGGTATTTAGAAAATGGGAAATATCTGGTAGATCATTCATCCTTGAGAACCCTCACCTGAAGTGGTATAGCCCAGATTTAGGGTTACCAGCTCCATGAGGACTAGACCAAGGAGCTGCCCATAGGAGCTTGGGTGTGACACATTCTTCAAATTCAGCAAACTGGCTGTAAAAGATTATCATTGTTGTTTTGTTGTTGTTCTTATTATTCAACTAGTCGGAGTGGGGCAGCTCAGTATGGGAAACAAATGCACCTACTCTGAATAACTATAGGAGAAAGATATGGCCATAAAAACACAGGTGTGTCGGGGGGTTTTTTCTCAATACACATTTAGATTTTTCTCCCATTACTAACCATGAGCAAACCATTAATGGGTCAAGTCTGCCTTTCTACCAATGTTAGAACTTCCATAGTTCACTGTGTATCCATGAAG
The DNA here is from genome assembly GCF_004798865.1 of Varanus komodoensis. Classification (NCBI taxonomy): domain Eukaryota; kingdom Metazoa; phylum Chordata; class Lepidosauria; order Squamata; family Varanidae; genus Varanus; species Varanus komodoensis. The sequence continues at coordinate 8,318,678 of NW_025335550.1, read as the reverse complement.
AATGCATCTATACTCGTATTACATGGCATTGACAAGATGGCTTGTGGAATAGAGCAACCCAGACAGATGAGGCACCTTCCCCATCTGCCATGTGCATTCAGCTGCCAGTGTCTTTCACCGTATGCATATAAAAATAAATATGTCCCATGGCATTGCTATTTGGCACAAATTATGAACAACACCTAGCAAGATGATAGAACTTCCTAGAAGCCTTGCTCCAATCCCTGCTCCTCCATTTTCCTTGGTCTAGAAAATGAAGGACATATCAAGAAGCCATCTTGCTTAGTGGTGTGAGGTTTTGTTACATTTATTATTATCCTTGTTATTTTTCCCATTCAGTAGTTGCTGGCCACACAAGCCTAAAAAACTCATTTTCTCCCCGTCCGCTTTTCAGGAACGGCACAGGAATGCATCGTCGTGGTGGAGGAAAGCATGACATTTGGGCATGGAACCAGGGTTTCCAGAGCGTGGCATTAAATCTGTGGTGTCAGCCCATTGCCTTTTGATTGTACAGCAGGAGAAATGTTTTGACTTAAGAGCGGTTCAGGGATTGCCCAGACTCTCTGGCCCTAAGCTTTGTATATATGCAAACAAGCACACTTATATCCCCCCTGTCTTCATATAGATTGCTTTTCTTCCCCGCTTTCCATGAGAGGGACAAACCAATCTGTATGAGAATTTCGAGGAAGCAGTAGAGTTGGCATATCTGTCTGTGTGTGTGTGGGTTAGGGAACAGCTGGCAGTTCAGAACACACCTGGGGACCCTGTACTAAAGGCCGTGGCAGTCCGTACACCCTATAAAATGTTGGGTGGGCAAGAGTTTCCAGTGGCAGCCATTGTTCTTCTGAGCAAGCCAAGCATTGGCTTTCTGGCCCATTTCCATAAAAATGGCACTCAGATTTCGTGTAGATTTTAGAAGGAGATGGGCACATTATTGATGCTAAGAGCTGTTCCCCACCTTGTAGGCGAGCAGAGATATTTCTCCTTTGGAGGACTTGAAGCAGAAGCAGGACTGCCTATCAGTTGGGAAAGTTCTACCTCTTAATTTCCTGCATTGTTCAGGCAGTTGGACAGATGGTTTAGAAGACCCTTCCAACTTGACTACATTTTTATAATTTCACAAGCAAGTTTTGGTTGTGTGTATGTGAATGTACTGGAGGGTATCTATCTATAATTGTCTCCAACCAAAAACTATCTTTTTTTGGTTTGGTTTTGGTTCAGTTTGGTTCATTTTTTAAAAGAGGGATCTTAAAATATTCAATTGATTTCCCTTTGTGCCCCAGATAAGACAGCTATAAATAGCTTGGTAATTTTTATCCTTCCATTTCTCTTTGTCTCACTAGCAAAGATAACCTTTTTTGGTCAGGATTAAGTTCAGCACCCTGAAAACCATGTCCATGCATATGTGTTTCTGTCATTAAAAAAAAAAAAAAAAAGGAAAAGGAAGGAAGGAAGAAAGAAAGAAAATTCAAACCATTTGAGAAGTTCACTTGAAAAAATAAAGAATGATTGGGTGGTAGATGAGGAGAGATGATTCTTCACCTAAAGAAATTTGGAGATGAACTTCTTAGGCAGCTAGCCAGCCAACTAGGACGAGGCACGATCAAGAGTTCCAACAGTGACTTCTCAGATACTGTTCTCAATTTGTCTTGATAATGTACTGTTTTCCCCTGCTTTCAGATGCTATCATCATATAGTTAGCCAGTGTTGGAGCTGGAAAGGAAGCAAAGCCACAAAAGATCTGGGTGAAAACTGCTGTTGGAACTCTCAATAGGGTTACATCTATTATAGCAAGTGTGGAAGAATTTAAAAAAACCATTCCTCTCTATTTAAAAAAAAAATACACAGACCCTGCCCCGAGCCTGCCATGCCCACTGTTGTGAGCAACCTGGAGAAGGCTTGGTCCTCTGGCCCTTCCAACTCGACCATTCTATGATTCTATGAAGGAAAAATTAAAAAAAAAAAAACCCTCTGATCATCAAATCTACTTAGTTTATGGTCGAAGAGCTTTTTGAAAATGGTGACAATGAGGGACAGTATTCATTACAAGGTGAGGAGACTACCAGCAGTGACTGGTCTTGATGACTTGATATTGGCTCTGTCATCAGATGGAGGCAATATCTCTTGATACCAATAGCTGGGAAACAGGAGAACGGGGTTCTTCTGTCCTCGTGTCCTGCTTTGGGACTTTCCATCGCCACCAGGTTGGTCACTGTGGGAGCAGAAGGCTGGATCACAAAGAGCTTCAGCCTGATCCAGGATGGCCTTTCTGGGTACTTGGTTTTCTAAGAAAACATCAGATTTCTATAACCAGGTCCTGTCCAGACCACAATTTCCAGCATTGCCAGCAAACATGTCCGGAATGATGGTGACTGTAATTCAAACCAACTTGAATTGGAAAATGCTATTGAATGGGAGGATATATGGAAAATCAAACATTTATTGATCATACATCTTTCTGTCTAGCTAGCAGTTCTTATAATAAGGTAGAAGCAAAGAATCTCTCTTGACGAGAGGAATACAAACCTTGAACTGCCGCACATTCCCTTGTGCTACAAGATGCTGCTCATTCTCAGGTGTGATGCAGTACGCAAGTCTCTAAAGAGGGTACAGGGAGTGAAAGTTACTTCGAGGGAAGTTGTTTCTGTACGGTGATCTGTGATGGTGGAAGGAAGGAAGACTAACGAGCTAAGTGAGATCTGCTGGAGGACCAATTTCACAAATGTGCTCCTCCAGAGCTTTGGGTTCTGAGCCAGTCATTATTATACTAATTGAAGCTATCGCGATATCCATCTGTCCCTGGTGCTTATTCTGCTCCTTCTGATCTCAGGCCCAGACAGAATGTGATGCAGGAATGTCAGGACTGGGTCTCACAGAACTTTGTTCTTTATTTCACAGCAAGCTTGGTGCTATGATAATTTCAGTTGTGATACATGTGTGTGTGATGGAACCCTTTCTCCCTACAGTGTTTGTCCAACTGGGCACAGGTCCTTCCAGAAGCTTCTGTTAGGCTGGCAAGGAAAGGATCCTGCTTTCCATATTATACTGTTTTTTCTCTCTCCAGCCCAGCTAACAGCAGGTTCAAGGAGACTATTTCAAACCAGGGATGCAGCATGACCTTAATGTAATTAGCAGCAACCAGAATTGCTTTGAAGTAAAGAAAAAGAAGTTAGGAAATCCAGTGCTAGACCTTATCTATTGTGCCTAGTTTTGCCCCTTAATAGGTCAGATTTTGGGGTGCTTTAGCTTTCAAATGCCCAGCACAGGAAGCAAAGAAGCATCCTAAATCCTCTCTTGAAACAGTAAATTACTTAAAAGCTGTTTCCAAAAGGTCACCTCTCGGCAAAGCGTTTGTGGAATTAAAGAAAGCAAACTCTTAGCTTAATGCTGGCGATATTCATTTCACAAAGAACATTTCCATGACATTTCATTGCCTGGCCACTCACTTGCTTAAAGGTCCCCTGTGCTTTCACTAATTTATAGACAATGTATGCAGGAACGAGGATCATCGAAGACAATGCTATGCCCCATCCGACAGAATTGGCCCATCGTGGGAAGACATATTCGTCGTAGGTCAGTGGTTTGAAATTGACAACACTGACTATTACCACAAACTATGGGAAGAAGGAGGAGAAGAAGGTGAACATCGATTTTGTTTGAACCATGCATATAACCCAAGGTGGAAAGAACACTTCAAATCAGCTAGAAGGTTGCATACATGCAAAATTTCTCAAGGATCCTGCAGGGATTCTTACCTGGGTCTTTTGTTTTCTGATCAAACTGAGCTGAACCTGTGGACCTGCAAGGGTTATGTGTGCTTAGAAGGTGGCCTTGTTAAGGTAAGGTAGCTACAGAATGATAGTCATCAAAATGGTGAAGGGTGCAAATGAATGCCTCTTTACAAGCTTCCATAGCCTGCAGTGCCTGATTCTGCCTAAACTTTGAAGCTAAGCAAGGTCAGGCCTGGATCGAAAATGGATGGGTGACTTACATGTTGTGAACCACCCGGAGACCTTTGACTATAGGTGGTACAGAAATGTAATGTCATAATAGTAATAATAATGATGTGATACACATTGTCTGGTGGGGGCAAGCTTTGTTCTACCGAACTTTCTGATTCAATGTAAATGATTCTGCTTGAAAAGTGGCAGCTGGTAGACATTGTCCTATAGGGTAGTGGTGAAAAGACCCACAACTACGGATGATGGAGAAACCCATACGAAATTCAAAGGGCTATAGTTCAACCCATGCATTCTGTGGAGAACCAGCAGAGCATGGGGAACATTGCATACCAGCAAAAGTTACATAAATTCCAGTGATTCTTCTTTTGGGGGAAGGTACTTTTCACATTTGGATGTGGATTCCATCAACAAGGAGAATGGAAAGACACATACAGTATCTAATGAGCTGCATCACCACATGGAATGGGTTGAGTGGCATCCCTCACATCTCTCCTGGAGAGGGATGGTGCTTCCTCGGGGATGCCGTAGGAGGCGAGACTGCGGGAACTGGGTCTCTTCAGCCTGGAGAAGAGGAGACTCAGAGGGGATCTGTTGGCCACATACAGGTATGTGAGGGGGTGTCACACGGAGGTGGGCAGAGACCTGTTCTCCCCTGCAGAGGAAGGCAGGACGTGCTCCAACAGAACCAAGCACAGGGAGCCAAGGTTCCATTTGGATGCCAGGAAGCCCTTCCTGACAGTCAGGACCCTGAAGGTGTGGGATGGGCTTCCACAGCAGGTCGTTGAGGCCCCATCGGTGCGGGTGTTCAAGGACAGGCTGGACGTCCACATGGTGGGCATGTCGTGAGCGGAGCTGGCTGGTGCCGGAGGTCAGACTAGATGGCCCGGGAGGCCCCTTCTGACTCACTCTGTTTCTATGTTTCTATGTTTACTGAAATAGGAGTGCCTTGTCTTTTCAACATGCATCTGGGGGCGGTGGGGCTTGTAGGAGCTGTCCAGGGTCCTGAACATGCCCAGAATAGTATTCGCCATCATGGAATACCATGAATTGCTCTTACAAAGCTCAAAATCCAAGCTTCAATGGGTAGGATGCCCCACTGGCCTTTATTTATTTATTTATTTGAAGCTTTTTTTTTATACCATCCAGCTACTAGTGTCTCATGCCAGTTCTACAATAAAAGCAACACAGAATGAAATGGAGCACAGCATCTAATACTTCCTGTATAATAAAACCCACATTAAAACCTATTAATTAAAACCTATTAATTCCATAATTGGGGGGCCAGCAGAGAGAAGGCCCTTCTCTGGGTAACCACCCTTCTAATCTCATTCAAGGAGGGCTCCTGGAGAAGGACCTGCAGTTTAGATCTTAAGGGAGGCATAGTCACTAGACTCCCGCATCCCTGTCCACAGATGGGTACTGCCCTAGAATAAAGGAGATGTGATAGACTGTCAGCCTGTCAAGGTTAGAAAAGTGGGGCCCATGATAAAAAGCCATGATGCTCAGTGGGGCCAGAATCCAGGGCAGGCTTCCACACATAACTTCCAGCAACCAGCTGGTCCACTGATTCCACAGCACTTAGAAGTGGCAATTCCACAAATGACCCCACAAACAAACATGCTGTGTTCCAGATGGGAATAGGTCAACCGATCTCTGTTTTGCAAGCTCCGATGACCTGCTCCATTCTCAGAGAGCAAATGTACCTCTGGGCATGCCATCAGACCTGCAAAACCCTCATTGCATGTCATGTTACTTCTGCCATCGCAAAGACATATGAACACATGTATCCAGGAATAGGCATCTGGTCAGGTTCACGTCTATTCGTTTTTTGGGATTATCACCACTAAGTCTTTGCCACATTCTTTCACCATCACTCTGTCATTCTGCTTTCAAGGGTCCCAGGGAAAATGGACACATGCTTTTGTGTGTATTTATCTCAGTGCTCCTATTGCTGGGTGTGTGTTAAATGCACCACTGCCCCCTGTTGGCACAGAGCAGATTGCGTGTGCTTCCCCTTCAGATTTTGTGTGCACTTTCCCCCCGATGCATCTTTTTCTGTGATCCATGCACACCTGATCCATTATTTTGTGTGCATTTTTAAAATTAAGGACTTAATCACAAGATTGAGAAATGCATCTGGAACATAAATGCCTTCCGTCACCTGCACTTGGAAGCTATACCATCCTTCGGCTCTTAAAACTCGAGCATAAATGGCAGCCGTGGAAAAAGCTCCAGTTCCTAACACAATAACTGATTCAATATTGAGTGTCAGCTTAAATGTTTTGTTTTCACAAAGACAGGCCTGAAAGGGTTTGATTTGCCTATAATGTCCCTTATTAGGGCTGTCACTCCAACATCGAGTTAAAGATACAGCATGGTGAAGAAAAGGCTTTGGCATTAATTGACGTTTTCTCTGGCAGCATTTTTGGAAGAATGACAGCAGCAACAACCACAGCCTCCCAACCCTAACCTGATCAAAATGGATGTGAGCAGAACATGCTAGGGAAGGAAACTTCACTGCTGGAGCAGATATTTGATGGACTGAAGTCCAATTAATGTGGAAGGAAGTTTAGCCCAAGCTGTTGCCCTTTTCAGAAGGATCACAGGAAATTCACAGCCAGAGGTGAATGAGAAAGAGTCCAGTAGCTCTCTCCACTCAAGTATAGCACATAGTTGTGTCCCAGCCTCTAGAGACGCTCTTGCCAAGAGTGGGCCAAGGAGATATCAGAGGGAGCAGACTCAATATCATTAACCCAAGAATTCTGATTAAGAGGGTGGATCCACTGAGACACATTGGATGTTCCATGCAATTAGCCCATAAGCAGCAGGACTCACCTTGAGTCATTTGCTCTTTTCAGCTTGGAAGGGAAAAGGGGTATTCAGTTTGGAATTAACTTCCTGTGATTAAGCAGACTTTCCCTAAGGACCATTTTTCTGCCTTGCTTTTGACTTTTGCTACTGAATTCTGCAATACTCTTCCATGTTCCACAAAGCCAGCCTAGCTGGTCCACTGTAAGGTGATAAAAACATTAGCCTTTTGTATGGATCTGTTTGGAAGAAGGAGGAAAAGACTGGCTGTATTCCATTAATAGAGAATTTGATTCAATGGCAGAGTTGGTTGCAGGATGCTTGCTTCACTCCCACAAGCACATACATGATGCAAGAAATCTACAGCTGCAGCAACACAAAAGCCGCAAGCGAAACGTACCACCAGCCAACCCTAGGTCCTTTCCCTATGAAATGCGATTCTGCTGGGATCACAATGTGTGGGACCCCTGAATGCCTTGTTTCCTAGCAGAATCAGCAATTTTGCAAAGAAACTGCATGTATGGAAAATGAAAGCCTTGTTTTCCAGCAGAATCTTATCCATTTCCCAAAATCCACCAGTAAGTTTTGCCTTCCTTCTGCTCCTTTATCGTTCCAAATGTTTTTCTTTTAATTTTATTTTATTAGCATCTGCTACTCATCACTGAAATTAGGACATCAGGGTTCACTTTGCAATTCTTGGGACAACAAAGAATCCAGAATGGTAGACAACATCTTCTGTTTTAATGCTGCTTTTTGTAGCATAATCATGCACTTAGCTGACTTCTAAAACCCCATTGTTAAAGCTATTGAAAAAACACCTCCAAATTTTAAGTGGGGAAGAGAGAGCAAACATATCTAAATGATTCCAGGGTTCCAAGAAGAAATATTTTCCATGTGATAAAATATATAAATGATGCCAAGGGCTCACAAGGTTTGTTTGCTTTGGAATAACTAAATATTTCATTTCCACAAGTGCTTAGCTGATTTCCCCACTGTTGCAAATGACTGAAGATCAGTGTAATATCTACTCCGCAACACCCCCCCCACACACACACACACACTAGCTTGAACAATTTACTCAACAGCCATTTTGCTCAGTATTTCTCAAAGGTCATCCTATCCCTAAACCTCATGGGCAGTCCATGGCCTACCTAAAACTCACCCACTAAGGTACAGCCCCTTTCAGTTCAATGGTATTGCAAGGAGTAGAATACATTGTTCAGCTGCACACCATTCAGCTGCAAGAGATTTTCATGCTCAAGATGCACCCACATGTACGTCCTCTTTCTCTGTTGCAACGATGCAAATTAGCCCTGGGTGCTGCAGCTGATGATGTAGGGAAGTCAAACATGCAAGAGGTGCAGTCGATACTCCCCTCCTATGATTTCTATTAGAACAAAGCGCTTACCAGTAGAAAAGCTGGGCTCACAAATTTCCAACACAGTCGCCAGTAGAGGCCTGGTTTGAAACCCATCATCCGCTCAATATCTTCACTGAACCTGTCCACACCTGATGATTGACCACAGATATAAGAGAAAGGGAGAGAGAAAGGTACAGAAATTTATTTGACTATGATAGTCCTGGTAAGGAAATCAACCCTGACTGCTCTTTAGAAGGCCAGATACTGAAGATGGAACTCAAGTACTTCCAACAACTCAAGTACTTTGTTTCACTTAGGAAACCCCAAAGACTGGCATGCCTCCCCTCAGGGTTTGTGACTGACAATGAAAGCTTTAAGTGCAAATAGGCTGGTGTTTGGTGGGGTTTGGAAATACTATTTTTGCTTTTGACTCTGCCAAGAAACTAGAAATGGTCCCCAACAACTTCTGTGCAATGGAATCCAGCCCTCAGCCATCCCCCGTCTCTCATGTAAATGATCTGGTAGGTGCAGTGGTGGCTGCTTGACATCAAACTCCACTACCAAGTGCACGTACCATAAAACCAGGACACACCAATGGCTTCCATTAAAACAGCAAACAAGATGGACGTCCCAGCAGCAAATGTGTCCAGAAGAGTAAGCACATAAATTCCACCCTGCAGAACAGAAGGAAAGTACCCAACAGCTTGATGAGATCAGCAATTCCAGAAAAGCTTCAAATTAAATTAAGCTTGGCTGTGATTTAATTGACTTAATCCCTATAGCCATAATCAACCAGTGTCCTCATTGGGTAAGTTTGATTCATGTAAATGAAGAGGGATGCAATATAAAAAAGGAAAAAGTCACAATCTTCTTTTCACCAGGCCCCTAAAACTCATAAAGGTTGGTGTCAGGCATAAACATCTGGAAAGAACATTCCGAAGATGGAATTCATACTCCTTGACCACCACCTGTCTAACCTGAGAGAGCAGCCAGTGGCCGTTAAAAAGGGAGAAGCCAGATTGCCTCCAAGGGCAAGCAATTCTATACAGGAGTAGGCAAACATTTCAATGCACCGGACCCAAGTCATAAATTGTACCTTGCAGTGGGCTGGGGAAAGAATTTTTTCCTGATCCACCTTATTATGCAGAGGAGCACTTTAGCATCAATGGAATGTTTCAAGACATTTGTACAGGCACCTGGTTTGTAAAGCTGCTAAGCTATGGGGTGAAACAAGTGAGCAGAAACCACAGTATTTATTACTGGGCTGTTCCATTTCTGATTGCAGGTTTGGGAGGTGGCAAGGGGGAGCAATTGATTTAGTACAGACTGTTCCCCTGGGGAAAGCTAACAACAGAGAATTTAGGCAACCATTTTCTTGGCCATGCTGCTTTTAGCTATTTGTGAAATAACAAAGATCAGTGTGCAAGCAGATCTAAAAAGTGATCTTTCCTCATTTGAATGAATCAAAATTCAGGTCAGAAAGAAAACAGGAACAAGATGAAAAGAGCTTCAAAGAGGCTTTCAGAGAATTTAGGTGAGCTTGAACATCCCTGTTTCTCCCATGGGGATGCACTAAAACGCAGTTTCAATGTGCCATTTCTCAAAATGCACTCTATGCAATCTGGAATATGAGCTCAAATGGGGCCACATTTTCTCTGAAAATGCTCACCAAGTGCCAAACTTATGTTTACCTTTGCACAATTCATGCTTGAGAAATGCACAGCTTTCTGGAAAATGAACTACTTTCTCAAACTATGTGAGACCCTGGTTTAGGGGTCCATCCCAGGAGAAAAGGAAGAAACAGAGGGAAGAAGTGTGTTTATTGCTCTCACTTTTCTAGCAAGCTTTCCATCCCTCTGAACAGGTTGCTACCCTTCTCCTGAGCCTGAGAAAAATGGCAAAAAAATGTCCCACCATTTTATTGCGGCCTGTAAAATGGTCTACACATTGGGAGAGTCTAATGTCCATCTCTGGCCACCTAATGAGAAGGAACAACTCATTGGAGAAAACCCTAATGCTGGGAACAATTGACAGAAAAAGGAGAAGGGGATGGCAGAGGATGAGGTGGCTGGATGGAGTCATGGAAGCAGTGGGTGTGGGCTTGGGTGGACTCCGGGGGATGGTGGAGGACAGGAAGGCCTGGAGGAGTGTTGTCCGTGGGGTCGCGATGGGTCGGACATGACTTTGTGACTAATAACAACAACAATGTTCATTTCACACTTGCAAAGGACAAACTTACATTTGTTATACAGCACAGAGCAAGCAAGAAGGTGCCGAAGGAAACACAAAAGGTGAACAGCTTCCTGCGCCTCTTCAGGATCTGGAAATCATCTGCCAAGCCCGTGATGACAGCCTCCATGCCACCCATCTACGGAGGAGAGCGGAGAGGGGAGGACAGGGGGGCGTTGTGGGTCAGCAAGGGCGGCAGGGGCAGAAGGCATGGCCAAACGCCCTTCAGGAGAAACCGCTGTGGTTCACCGGGCGATGTGGACCCACCCCCAGTGCCAAGAGGGCTTTCCCTTTGGGGTCAGCGGAGGAGGGCGTGATACTTACCGAACTGTCAATGCCTAACGTAAGCAGCATTATGAAAAACACAACTGCCCAAAATGTTGCTCCATTCAGGGTGGAAATAGCTTCTGGGTAAAGGATGAAGACTAATCCAGGTCCTTCAAAAACGAAGCAAAAAGAAGATCTGTCTCCCGATTTCATAAGCCGAATATGAGTTTTACTAATTAATAGGCACCGTTGTTGTTTATCACCTTGATCAGAGTAGTCTTCAACTTAAATCTCTTTTCTAGTGCATTGCTTTCCTACCCCTCTCCTTCCTCCCTGGCCTGAGAGATATATTTACCAAGTTGCAATGTTTGTAACATACAGTGTAGCCTGAGAATTTTATAGCAACACCTTTCTGAATTCTTTATGGGCACAGAGTAAGTGTGTGTGTGTGTGTGTGTGTGTGTAGGGGTTAAGTTTGGTTCCTCAAGACTAGGCAAAATACCTGCTCCAGTCAGGAAAATAGACCTGAGAGGTTTTGCCAGACCAAAGGAGAAATCTAGGAGAGAAAATGAGGAAAAAAGATAGTGCGTCAAAACTGTGTAGAAGAGGTTTTGGTGGTAAATGTTTTAGAAACAAACCCAGAAAGAACACGCACAACGGATCGTAGGACATAGTACTTCAGGGGCGACACAATGCCCATGTGAGCTGGTGTGATCTACTTAGTTGACAGCTTCTTCAGTATATTTGACTCAACAAGGAGAAATAGGGTGTGGGTGGTTTGAAGAGAGGAAAGGGTTCAATTTGTAGGAAGTAGACAAGCCATCGTACCTTCAGTGGCCACTTCCTGGATGCTGACTTTATATTCATGAGCCATGTAGCCCAAGATGGAAAAAATTGCAAATCCTGAGATGAAGCTGGTGACGCAATTGATTGTACTGGTCATCAATGCATCCCTAAGAGCAACCAAGAGAAGACAAATGAAGGAGGAGAAACACTAGTGCCGACCGCCTGAAAAAACCCAATGCAATGCCCTTCTAGCAGAATCAAGACCAAATTAGTGCTAGTAACTGTGTCTTTCAACCTTTTATAACTGGGGGAAGCTACAGAAAAGCCGGAAAACTTACCCAGTGATTGGTGGGTAGGGGAAGAGGGTGCAGCCATCTTGGGATGGTTGGATTATGACCCCAGGAAGGAGAGATTTGGCCCCTGACCTGAGGTTTTCTATCCATGATCTAATGACTGGTAGGAGTTATTTCTACCCCATCTGGAAAGATCAAGGATTGGACTTGGATCCATTGGTAAACAAACCATAGATTCTATTAGGGATGAAAGTTGGACCTGATGGCCGTCTTGCCCCCTCCCAAACTCTACGATTCTATGAATTTATCTGTTCTCAAACTAAACTTGAGCTTATTGAAGTTCTCCAAATTCCATCGTGGCTCTCCTTCCGTCTTGCGTCCACATCAGTTGGTAACCCCTGTGACTATGCCAAATCTACACATCAGTTTGCACATCTTTGAATGTATTTCAAATGTTCAGCTCCATGCATCCAGCCAAAGACAACCTTTACGGACAGAGCAAGGTCCTTAAGTCACGCTGCATTGCAAGTTTGGAAATGCATGTGCTTCATTTGCAGATTGCGTTTGATTCAATGTTTAGTTTGCATGGTGAAAACTGACTAAACCGAACCAGAAATTAGCTGAAATGTATTTCTCATCAATCCTCAGTCCTTACGTCCTAATACAGCATTATACAATTGAACAGATGTCATCAATGCTCTTCAGATACTACATCCCCCGGTGAAACTAGTTGTTTTTCACCTCAGTACTATTCTGTAGTATGCTCTTTTCATGGAAATCAAGCAGATGACACTTCTGCAGATATCCTGCCTGCCCAACCCCTTACACAAGAGCCACTTACATTCCAATTGCTGCATAACATGGTCTCATTTTAGAGGATTAAAGATAAAAGGCATATTTCAAAAACAGAACAAATGGCTCTTTTTTGGCAGAGAAAGAATGACATGAGTAAAACCGCAGAGGACATGTTTAATAATTTCCAAACAATTTAACGCGGTTGAGCCCGCTGCCTCAAGGGGTTTTTAATTAGGCTTCCTCCAACACATTCAGGGTGGTGTTGGTGCTTTGCTTGTGTCTGGGATTTTTTCTTCTGCCCCTTTTGAGGCATTCCATGGTAAATTTACTTAGATTACAGGATAAAAGCAATTATTCAGGAAATGGTTCTCTCTCTCTCTCTCGCTCTCTCTCTTTTAAAAGGCATGCTTCCCAGTGATTGGTTACGATTAATGGTAATCTAATTGCGAAAGGCAGATGGTGGTCATTTGGAAAGCCATGTGTGATTGCAGGTGTCACTTCTGCTACACAGTGATGGCCATTCATTATCACCCAGGCTCACTCCCCAGCAAATCTAAAGCTGTCGAAAGCCAAATTCAAATCTAGAGCGAATAGGCCAGCGAGCTGCTGAATCCAATTCAGCACAGACGGCCTGGAGCACATGCTCATTAAAACAGACATAGCCATTCAACCCCTTTTGCCTTATGAGCAGTTTGAGACATGCCTGAAGTGGGGTTGGTTGCAGGTTATGCGGGACCCTGGGCAAGTATCTTTTCTCGATCATCCCAGAAAGCTCCATTGGTGGAGAGTAATGAGCTCAATTTACAGGCAGCTGAACATCCAGAAGGACTGGATGCAGCAGTATGATAAGGGAGCCCATGACCTAGGGAGGTGGTGGGCTTTCCCACACTGGAGGCATCCAAGATGCAACTGGACAGCTATCTGAGGTGAATGGTTTAGCTCGGTGCCTTGGACTGGGCAGGGGGTTGGACCCTCTGGCCTTCCCATTCCTTCCAGCTCTATGATATTGAGTATCCACGAGCCCCCTCTCTCAGTGATGCCCCCCCACCAGCAGCTGCTACACCTGCTCAACAGGCAGAGAGTGAGCAACTGAGCCAGTTGGCCATAGCATCTATTGCTTCTTCTTCTTCTTGCCACCACCATGGTCTGGGACAGAAAGAGGGTTGGGTGAACAAGGTGGTTCTTCACAGTAGTGGTTTCCCAACCATACTGACCCTTGAGGACAGCCCTGCCCGAAAGCGAAATGCTCCTGCCTAGGAAGATACTCCATGTAGCTGCTTCCAGTCAGACTGCCCAGCTGCAGTCATCCATCACAAAGCAGCCACCTTGTCTTCCATGACCCTGTGGGATTTCTAAGATCATTACTGGAGGGTTTGCTCGAAACATAACCCCCATCGGAGCATGGGCAGCGGAAGAATGGGGGCAAAACCTTTCTAGTCGTGGTGTCTCGGATTTGGAACGGTCTCCTGGGGAAGCGCACCACCTACCAAGTGAAATTACTTCCAGATGCCAAGCAAAGATCTTGATATTTACATAGACCTTCTAATCTTTCAACTTCTTAACACCAGTAATGCCACTCAGCTGTTTTTGTTATTTTAAACTGTTCTGCCGGTTCAGTGTTATTTCATATTTTTAAATGCCTTTTTCTTTCTTGATTTTAAGCTGCCTTGAAATGCTACAAAATTGAGAAGTGATGTGCGTGTGTGTGAGCACTTGCAAAGGAAACTGGTATTGATCAATTTCAGCACCATGGATAGCTTCTCTAAAGCTCAGGTTAAAGGCTGAAATGGATAAAGAGCCCAGTGATAAGGGTGTCTCTCCCCCCTCCCTCCCCCCTCTCTCTCTCTCGGCAAGAAGGGGCCAGAACAATGGGGAACATCTTTGCTGATTCAGGGCAACTCCTTCTCCCCATCTGAATTTGGGCCATATTTGGGAAATATGTGGTACCATGGAAGGTAGGCTGTACACAAGTACCATTTCTGGCAACGGTCAATATCATTCTAGTAAGATATTAGCTTCCAGTTCTCTTGCCGTCCATGCAATATGAGGCAGCCTTAATGGTGGACTTGAAGGCTCTTAACTTTTAATCGCCGACTGTGTGTACATGTGATTTGTTATTTCATTATAATGATAGTACAGTAACATCAAGAATTTGTATCTCCTTTATGAAGTGATAGGATTTGACTTTTCTTTCCCATTTCAATTATTCTATCGATGACATTTTTGAAAAATCAATAGAAGGATTAAATTAAAGATGTGCAGGCAAGTTGCCAGCTCATGGCCTACCTGTAACAGTTGTTGTCGAATTTATTATAGCTGGCAAAAGCAATTAAGACCCCAAAACCAGCTCCTAAGGAGTAAAATATCTGTGTGGCTGCATCAATCCATACCTGCAAAAATGAAAAAAAAGGGGGGACATTCCTTAACTGAGCACACATACACTTTGCTTGTTCTTCCAACAAGAGACAACAATGGAAACTAAATGAGGCAGTAGCCAAATCTGCAAATTTTACTAGCCACATTGAGTTATTTACTTGGCATCATTATGTCCTTCTCCATATCCAAGCAGATTCCACTGTGGTAAATAATAGAAGATAAAAAACACAAACCCCAATATGAATACAGATAAAAAACACAGAAAACACCGATTAGATCTTGCAAATACGGGATGCCAGTAAGAACTGCAGCTGCTCAGTGGGGGAAGACCGACTGAAATGACCATATTTTGTGCAGGCAGTGGATACAGAATAGTCTGGACATCCAGACGTGGACTTGTTACTGTTGCATTGCCAAGGAAAGTATGAAAGTAAGAGAGGGAGGGAGGGAGGGGGCCAGCAAAGTGAAAGCTGCATTCTGGGGGGCATGATATGGACAGATGCTGAGTGGAACCACCAGGATTGCCTCATCTACTTTCTGAACGTTACATCCTGCTTGGACCACTGCTGGGCACTCTGTGGGGCTGCCTTCCAAACCTTCTCAGCAACTTCAGCTGGTCCAGCATGCTGTGGCCAGAACTGCTGACCAGGGCAACAGCCACGGGGGCAAGTGTCTCCCATGTTCAAGCTTCATCAGTTCACAGTCTGTTTCCAGGCACAACTTGAAGGGAGTTGCTACCTGTCCTGAATTAAGTTGATGCCCTCATTTTTCAAATTTGGAATGAGCACTTCAGCTTTAACCTGTGATGATACCTCTTGGTACTGCTCTCAGATACACCAAAGTACAGACCTTTGAATGTTTTACTCTGCATCAATGCCATGCATAGTCTTGCCCAGAGCTGCTTTCACAAACTATTTCGAGTTTGCAAAATATTTTTCCAAGAGGTGCCACTCAGTCTCTCCCTCTAAGCTCGCGTGCTGCGTCACTGGGAATGTTCCTACGGCATTTTGCTGGTGTTTAGTTCTTGCTTAGAGATAATAAATGGCAGATTTACAAGGTAAGGAAGAGAAAAACAATCAGGGGATCCATAGACACTAAAGCAATTGCAGGAAGTTCCTTGCAAAGAACAATGAGGAGCAGAGGCACATGCCTTCTGACAGCACAGGTTTGATTGAGTAGATATTGTTCCTCCTTTTCTGAAACAGATTTCAAGACTTGATGTCTGTGTAGCAACAATTCATTCATTCATTCATTGCTGGGGAGTCAATGAAGTGACAACTTCCACAATTCAGACCGAGGGATTTCTGTCATTGTTCCATTCAGATAACATCAGCATAATATGGGCCAACCCCGGTGCATCACCAGCTGCAACATTTGGAGAGCCAAGAAGATGGGCACAGGGCCTATCATCCCAAGAGTAGGAACTTCTCAGTTGGCATGGACCATCCAACGTGATCAGAATTGGTTTTGGGGGGACCCTACCTCTGCAAGTTAAATTGTCCCCCTAAGGACCTGATCACCCCAACCCTTTGCACCCAGTACTGAAGATCGGTAGGGGTTGGATCCAGATTTAGCCATCCCTAGAGTACAGCCGTTGAAATCAATGGGACAAAAGTTAGGTCACAAATAGCCACTCCCTGACCACTCTTAGCACGGCTGAAGCTGGATCCTAGCTTAGGAAGCCAAGTTTACTCACACTGACCGTTTTGTGCAACAACCCCATCACAGGAGTGGCACAGGAGGCTGTTAATGGAAACGTAAGAAGGTACCATCAGCCTTGCCAGGTCGGAACAAATGTCCACCTTGTCCAGCATCCTTTTACCCCACACTGGTCAACTAGGAGTCCCCCGGGAGGCCATGAAGTGAAACAAACAAGCAAATGCAAAACCAAAACAAAGCAATTTAAAAAATCCCCCAAATGTTCCCATATTATAAGTCCTCAGTGTCTGAATCTCAGTCTTTCTCTCTCTCTCTCTCTCTCTCTCTCTCTCTCTCTCTCTCTCTCTCTCTTTCTTTAGGAGACTTCTATGCCGCCCCATTCACCGAAGCCTGGTGGCGGCTCACAACCATAAATAAACTTCAAAATAGAATAAGATAAATTAACAATATAAATTAAGTCACCCTGGCCAAAGAATAAAATGAATAAAGAATATTAACAATTAAAATAACATTTGAATAAAAAGGTCTTCACCTGGCGCCGAAAAACAAATAACGACGGCGCCAGGGGGACCTCCCTGGGGAGCGCATTCCATAGATTAGCTCTGTACCCAGAGGTCTCGTTACTAACATGGGTAATTAGAACATAAATTTGTAGGAGGAGCAGGAAATGTAAGGAGCAGGTCCATTGCTCAGTCCTACAGACCAGATCTGCCCTACTGGGCACCCCAGTCCAAACGTTCAGATTCCCTCGGTGACCATGGCTCCTTCCTCTTTTCCCAGTTACCCACCACTAGGCAGTTTCCTGGTTTTTGCATGCTTTGTCCTCATCACACCAAAAGGCTGAAAAGTCTCTCCTAAGGTTTGGTTGCAATCACAGGAGCTTTAAGCTGGAAGAAGCTGGAGCTCACCCCTTCTGTCTGCATCCTGGCTCACCACTGGAATATCAGAGCTCATCCAAAATTGGATCTGCCTCTCATCCCAAAAGAGACTCAACATCACAGTTAAGAGAGAACAAGCAGCAGAGGAGCTGTGCTCCATGCAGAAGGTCCTCGGATCAGCCACCAACCTCTCTAGCCAGGGCTGGGAAAGACTCCCTGGAGAGCCATTTCCAGTCTGTGCTGGCGATGCTGGGCTAGCTGGATCAGCTCAGTATATGGCAACTTCCTATAAGAGTCCCTAGGCATAGACAGAAATGTCTATGGTCTCTCAGGATCTCAGTGATGACTACCAACTTGGAGGGGCTGCAAAAGGGGATTAACCAAGGGAAGATGAGGTTATCAAGGGCTTCTTGTTGTGGTGGCTTACTGGGGGCATCTAGTTCGCCATCATGGGAGAAAGGGATCCCGACAGCAGGATGCCTTTGTACACCAGCTGCTGGAGGTGGCAAGCAAGAAGGCTTTATTGTCTTATTCCACCAACCTGCTAGGGAAGAGTAGGAGAAGGAGAAGACATGAAAGTGCAGACTTACGGTGGCTTCTTTTAATCTTCTGAAATCAATGTTGAGGTATGCTTTGATTCCATCATATGCACCAGGCAAAGTTAGTCCATGGATTAACAGTACCGATAAGACAACGTAAGGCAAGGTGGCTGTTATCCATACGACCTAGAGGATAAGACAGACACCACAAAGACGGATTCATCTTCAGAGAGACCAAAACCCGATGAACGCTATGGTTCCTGTGGTTGTGGAGTCACAGATCTTTATTTCATTGTGCAGAGTTTCAATGGCAGGTGCCAGTATCCAGATGAAACTGGGAATCCACCTAGTGAAAACATGATTTCCCCAAATGACACTTGTGGGGACCAACGTAAAGTATGCATTTTTGTGCGTTCATTCCCTTTGGTTTCATGCATAGCCCCAAGAAAGGCATGCAATGATCTAGAATCCTCTGGCTTGCCTGCCACACACCTACACCTTTCAGACGGGCACCAGAGGGACCTCAGGAAGGTGTGGATCTTGATGTGGTTTATTGAACCAGAGCCAAACTGTCTTTAATGTTGGAGCTGTATGTGGATTTAGAGAAAACAGCCACTGATTCAAACTGGGCTCAGAAACATGGATGGAGTCCATGACAATGAAGCAGCAGTGGAGTCACTGGCTCTGAATGATGAGCCAGCTAAGTGGCTTTCCAAAGCATCTTCATAAGGCAGAACATTGTCATTGGGCAATCATCTCTTCACCACAGCAGGAACCCAAATCTGTCATCTCCAGAAACGAGACGGCCACTAGTTGAAACTTGAGAAAGGCATCCCCGAACACAGCCTCAAGCTACCTTTCCAGGAACATGCAGGATCCAGAAGCTCCCACAGATGGTGAGCTTGATTGGTCCATACATAGAGATGGTTACACCTGATTGCATGCAAGAGATGGTTACACCTGATTACATGCATTCATAAAGACTGTTGTCTTTGAATAAGTAGATAGCATGTATCTCTCTGTCTGCTAATGGCCAGTTCTGTCCTATAAAAACCTAGATTGGTTGAGACCAGGCTATCTGGAAGGTCTTCTCCTGGCACCACCACCATCAAATGTATGTTTAGAAGGGAGATAGTCTTCTCGGTGGCCATTGCCAAACTCCAGAAATCTGTTGTTAAAGGGTTTTTTAATCAGTTCACTGTTGTATGTTTTCTTTATATTATTTTAATAATATCTGATTTGTTAGCTTGTATGTTATGTTTTAATTAAGGCTTGGTTTTAGGATATTATTGTTAGCTGCCTTGAGTTTCTTTGTTTTTGAAGCCTAGAACAGGCTATAAATAAATTAAAACAGACATCTGTGCAAAGTTAGCAATTTCTAACTGTAAAAATATACACAAAAACAGCACCATCTGAAAAATTAGCCACAAAGGCAGGACCCAAAACCAGAGTTGGAAGCTTATTTGAAAATCAGTGTTTGGACCCTCTGTGGTTTGGTTACTCTCAGCATGGTGAGTCATGGCTTGCACTGTTTTGGGTGCTAGCGTTTGGGAAAGAACTTTGAGGTTCTCCAAGAAGATGGGGAAGGAATGGAGATGGTGGGAAGGGGGGGGAACCATGGCTAGACCATAAATTTGAAAAATAACACAGCCAAACTAAACTTTCTTCTAATCATGTGCAGCGTTGCTATGCAAGATAGTTTTCTTTATTTCTGTGTAAGCACATTCATCCCTTGTCTGAACTAGGGCCATAGTCCCCTCTGTCCTATGGTCCGTACTGCCCCTCAGAGTGGCAGCCAAGGGACATCATCATCACCATCATCATCATGCTCATCCTCATCATCACCGTCATCATCATCCTCATCGTTGGGGTCAAAGGAGTAGGTTTTTGTGCGCTTTGCTTTGCTTCGCTTTGCTTCGCTTTGCTTTCGGACTCCCTTGCTCAATACAAGGGTGAGGAGAAGAGATGAAATTTCAGGGGGTAAAACACTTCCCGCCTCAAAGCACCATGGTCCTGATCCAAATCGGGATCACACCAGCTTACCCAAGAGAAAATCATATTGTTGAGCATAGTAGAACAGTTGGTTTTGCTTGAAGCTAAAATTTGTGTCATATACAAATTCTAAACTAGCCAAAAAGGTCAGGGTTAATAGGAAGTGTTTCTAGTTTCCGTGGTGATGGAGATACAACTTTACTGTAAAATGTTTCTTTATTCTGCAAGGGAGCCAGGTCCTCTCTATCTTATTCTCACAACAACCACTCTGTTAAGTGGGTTAGTCTGAGAGTAGTTACTGGTCCGAAGTCACCCAGGGACTAGAACCAAGCTCTCTTGTGCCCCAGTCCAGCACTCTCCACCAGTTCAGCACAACGGGAATCATTTGCTCCATTGCAAAGTAAAGGCAAACGCATGATGGCGTCAACAGTGTAAATATCACTGTGCTATACAAACTGTACGAGGGAGGGAGGGAGATATTCTGAATGAACAAACACTTCTCATACCTTTCCGGAAGTCTTCACACCTTTCCACAGGCTAAAGAAAAGAACGATCACCACCACCCAAAGACACAACACAAGCTGCCATCGGGGCCAGCCAATATCTTGAATCCCGGGGCTTTGGTGAACCTGCAAAACTCTCCGTCTAGCCAAAAGCAGACACAAAACAGCAGAGTTTGACCATTTTTTAATGGAAAAGCAGACAATGAGTTCTCTGGTCCCTGCCCACAAGTGGCAAAGACTGGGAAATTTTAGTTCATTACTGATCAGAATTAACCCAACTTACACCTTCCAGACTGAACATAGACTCAAATATATTCTGTGATCAAGTCCATATGTTTCCAAGCTTGTAATATCTTTCACAGATCAATCACACTCAATCAATCAAAATGTATTTGTCAGCAAGTTCATATGGGAAAAACTGAGCATGGAAAAATGCTTCTTTTTGTAGAATGCACACAATACTCCAAACTAACATTTCACCAAAAGCCTTTTCATGTTCCATATTCATGGATTTGGTGTCTTTCCTGTTTGCTCACTTTCTGAATCATAAATAAAGGGGAAAGGTCCACCCCCGTCCTCCCAGTACGGCCCCAGTCTAAAGCTGCTCCCGCTTCCTGCAACTCCTCGTAGAGGGAAAATACATAGACATCCTGCAGGGGATCTCCCATATAACGTATAATTTGGCCCTAATGGCTTTGGGGCCGGAAGGTCCTCACGGGGACAAGCAATGCCCTGCAAAACGTCCATCTCGTGGCTCTATGTCTTGCATGTGACCGAAATCGATGGGACTTTGACATTGGTGCCATGTGCTTAGGAATGCGGTGCTCAAGTTTGTTTGTTCTGGCTCTGCCTTAAAGGCCAGGACTGAAAAACAAATCAGGGCACATCGCATCGAGGGACGTCATGTTCTTTTAAATCATGTTTCCTGTTTAGGCTTCATATCCTCTTCACAGCGCGATAAAGAGGGTGCATTCGGCATAGTGCACAGAATAGCAGTGGAATACGCAACGGAGGGGATCGAAGAGATTTGTGCCCTTCTCACATTGTCTCCGTCTCCTGAGTCGCAAGCATATGGCTTGCAGAGATCTCAGACCCATCCGTTCAGCATCAGAGAGGGGTGGTCCAACTTGGATGGTCCCTCTGGCCCCTTCCAACTCTACCATTCTACAATTCTAGTTGGAACTTTCTTGTCCTTTCTTGTCCTTATGGCTTTACCTAGTAAAGCCCTAAGATCGACAGAGGAGCCCTCCTTAGTTACTACATGACCAAGGAAATATCACCATGTAATAGCATACAGCCTGCAGCTTCTGGAACCTTGTCCCACATGTGGTTCAAGAGGCAGAAACTGCCGCAAATTTCATCTGCTTCTGAAAATGTCTATCAAAGGTCTATCACTATTTCATTGGTGTCTTAGCTGGAAAGTTTTGAAAAACATAGTTATTGTCTGAGATTGTTTTTATATGTTAATGTTGTATTTTGCATGTATTTCAGTATACATTGCTGAATGACCAACCTTTTCCTCTTTCGACAGAAAAAGCACTCAGAGGCATATGGCCATCTAGTGCTAAGCTGGAGAAGGTGGTGGAGACCACCTTAGACTTCTTGCTTTCTACTAGATGATGTAGTCTAAAAGTTGAGAAGGAGAAAGAGAGAGAGAGAGAGAGGGAGGGAGGGAGACGGAGACGGAGACGGAGGCAGAGATGGAGAAGGAAGAGACAGATGAGCGAGAGGGAGATGGAGGAAGATGGAGAGGGAGACAGAGAAGGAGAAAAGTGGGATAGTCGACATGCTGTTCCATCACATTTGTTGTCAGTGTGGCATCTGCAGGGTTTCTTTCAGATGTGGGTTTTAGATGAGAACTACATTTCTCGACTTCTACAGCATTTAACTAGAACAGGCCCAGGGACTGAGGACTCTATAGAACAAGATGCAGGCTGCCAAAAATACACATTTCCTTCCATTTTATGATGTGGTGACTCATAGCAGCACTATCTGAATCGATGAGGTTAAGAAGGAGTGGAAGAAATAACTACATTTGGCATCTTACAGAGAGGATTAAGAAAGCTTCTCCCCCATTACTTCATTATTTCCAGAAATGTTAAATTCCCAGCCTTTCTATAAAATTCTTCTTATTAAAAGGTTTTTAGAAATAATTGAGGAGAGACAGTACGAGCTGAGTAACATGATATAAAGACCCTGTCTTAAATATTTTAGTCATCATGTGAAAGGAAAGTATTTCATAATCCAAAGCTGTTCAATTTTTCAGGGGCATGGAGAAACCAGCTTTGGTCCTTGAGGTTTTTTCCCCTTGAATTTCTGTGGGTTTTTCCCCCAACACATACCTTGCGAAATATTAACCTTTCAGGCTTAGGGAATGAAATTAAGCTTGTTCAGAACAGCATATTTCAGTAGAAAGATTAGATCATCCGGGTTATTCTGATGTACAAAGAGCTGGGCCTTTTTATCCCATGTTGGCCTACTTTGATGCTCTCCATTTATAATTATCAAAAGAACAAGATCACGGAACAGCAAAGAGTTACAATATAATTACTGCTCCCAAGCTTCTAAAATAGGGCAACTTTTTATTATTATGTTAGAAATGTCAAATAGAAATAAATGAAATAGATTGTTAAACAAATACGCTTTGCCGAGAGGAAAATTAATTCATCTTCCTGTTGCGTTGCTTACTTTAATAAGAAGGGCCCATCCTCAGTCTTGTGTTTGCATTTTATTACAATTAGAAAGGAAACAATGGGAAACACTCCACTTCTACTCCTGCCTCCCTGTCATAATTACTAGCTAGACCAAATAAAAGAGGCCTACTTATGATTTAGTTCGTTTTCTTTTTACAATACATGCTCTCTGGCTATTGTGCATGATCTAGTCAGAATCGTGAGCTCCATAACACTTAAAAGTATAGACTGCGAGGAGATCTTCAGATCACAATGCTCAACCTCCGGGATGTTATCAGCCACACAGAACGGTATCAATGGCTATGGGAATATCTAAGAAGACGTGTTTTGTTCCCCTCTGAACACAGTGTTCAGAGTCGATGTTAAAGTGAGGTTGTCATGACCATGGAGAGGAAAAAGCTCTCGTTCCCCATGTTTCTAACTTCTCAAGAGCAAATTCCCTCCCATCTTTCCTGTAGTTATAGTGTAATATTTACTAAGTAAGCCCATCCTGCCCATAGTGTGGTCTGAAGGCACACATGGCATCCACCATGCTGAAGCTAAGCAGGTCTGGGGCTGGGCTGAGCTTGGAGGGGAGACCACTGGGAACTGCATGGAGCCACCTTGCATTCCATAAAGGGAGAAAGGTGGCATATAAATATAATAAATAAATAAGCAAGCAAATGTTCCCCTTTGCACAGCATCACTGCTTTATGGGCACATTTCAAAGGGGTAGTGTTGATATTTTAAAGCTAAAATGTGTGAATCTCCTTGGACTGGCCAAGTCTTTTTCCCATAAGTCCTACATCCCCCACCCCCAAATGGGGAAAATTGGGAAAATCTTGAGTCTATCCTAATGACTTAGATGATCTGCTGCTGCCAGTCAAGAAAACAGTCCCTGTCTTTCCATGCCTGGGCAAGAACAAATGCCAGCTCTCCAAAAAAACCCAAAACCCTTTGCTTTCCAAACTGTGCTGCATTGCAAAGTTTATGCAATTACATGAAAAGAAAAGGGAGTAGAAAGAGGAAGAAACCATTCTTCTTTTGCTGTAGCTACCTCTGCTTCTGCCTGGGGGAGGTAAGGGTGTTTAAAGTGAATTGGAGCAGGTGGGGTCGGGTTCAGTCAAACACCAAACATTCTGTGTTCCCGGTTCAGGATACTTTAAGGACTTCCTTCTCCCTTTCCCCTCCTACCATCTCTTGCTTCTCAGGTAGACCTAATTTAGCTTCAGTCCTGTTGATTCTCACTGGAGTTCATTCTTAGAAGCAGAACAGAATGTCCAATGCTAAATTTGAGCGCCTGGGAAACAGCAATGCAGAGTCGCCACCTCCAGGACCTGCATGTGGCCTGCCCAGAACATTCTAGTTGACCACTGTGGGAATCAGGTTCCCTTTCAGGTGGGCTCTAGCAGGGTTCTTGGTGGTCTCACCAAGCAGCCAGTATTCACATCCACCTGCTGGACAAAGCAGCGTTAATGCGAACAGGGATGCAGGGACATGCTTGGAACATAAAGTAGGTAAGAAATCTTGTAGGCATTTATTTTATGTAGTAGGCAAACATTGCACGGAGAGAACAATAAGGTGGATCAGATTTCAGAGAGATATTTAGGGCAGTGTGTCCATGAGATTGCAATCTATCCATTTTCTGTGTCACTGAAATAGCGAACTTCAAAGACAGCATACTTTCTAGCAATGGGTGTTGGGTTGGAAGCTTACATGAAAATGCTGCACCTTCCAGGGAGATTCTGAATCTTGTTATATTAGCCGCATAAAATTATTTAATTTATACACATTGGTGTGGATATGGCTTATCATCATCTCTATATCACTGGAACTCTCTGGATGGTTTATAAAAACCAGAATTTAAAGTTTATTTGATATGTTCCAGCTACGTGGGAACCTCATGAAGAGAGACTGCCTTGGAACTGATATCCAGTGACTTCGGTTGAATATGTGCTTTGTGATGATGCAACGACCGGAAAAGTGTGGATGTACAGATGGGAGAAGGAAGGATAATACAGTTCATCAAAGTTCCCTGCCTTCCATTTTGGTGCTCCTCTTACTCCTCTTCATCCCTGAATGAAAGCATCATTCCCCCCCCCCTACAAAAAAGCAATACAAGTGCACATTTTCAAGCATTTTCAAAGGCATCGCTCTCCCCCAGCGGCTGAAGTGTTAAAATACTGCTTTTAAGGAGGAAAGTATGTTTTGTGCACTTCTGAATGTAACTGCAAACTCAGGAACTAGAAAAGCCCCCCTGAGGATGCTCCGTCCACATTCAAGGTTGAGGGCAAGACAGGTCTACAAACATGAATGAACTTCTTGTATATCCCTAGGAATATGAACTGAAATCGGAAACAAATCCAGATCATTTTCAGAAGCAACATTATCTCCAGACATCCAGTACTTACTCATAGAATTCCGCAGCTGGAGTAACCTTGTATTTGGAGTAAGTGACTCCGGTAACAAGCACCGAGGCATTCCTGGGGTCCATGCAGTCGGCACTATTCCAGGGATTGCCACATTTGGTCCAGGGAAGTTCCCCAAGGGTGAAGGAAGCAAACAGGTAGTACAGAGACCAAGCTATGATGACATTGTAGTAGAAGCCCACGTAGAGAGCTATGAGTATCACCGCATAGCCTACACCTGAAGACCAAGCACACCGAGATTACACACAAAGTTGCACAATGTATTACAGCAGGATAAGATTCCTAGGGAAGGACAGAAAGGGGTGCTATCACTCCACAACTGCAGTTCGCAAGGAGTAAACCAGGTTTTAGTTCCCCTGACTTCTTTGCAATCAGAAGCTACCATACGATTAGACTGTGGTGAACTATTACTTTAGGAAAATAATTACTAGATATTCCATAAATTATTATACTGATGGTCTTCGACCAGTCAGTTGACCAGCATGGCAGCTCCGGTGGTTAGCAAAGGAAATGCATGCAAACTCAGGCTGCGAATCCAGAATACCATTCTTGGGGTACATGACTCAGTGATGCTATCTCAGTTCCTTTCAGAGGTAAATATGGACTAATAAGTCACACAGCTGGCTATTGTGACAGCTGCGTTCCAACCAGATGGTCCTGCGAGCCTATCATTTGAATAGGTGATTGAGCATTGCCATCTCGGTGCTCCATTTGTCAGAACCATACCATTTCCCCCACCTTCTCGATGTGACAACTCTGCCATTTATAACTAAGATTAACCTGCTGTGTTTAAACATTCCATGCTGTCCCTGGGTTACTAATGCATGGGACTGGAGTAGAATGCAAACTGACATTAGTTAATCTTTCTTTGCCTTTCATTCCCCTGCTCCAATAAAGTAATATTTTAGATTTTTTAAGGTCATCATTTACATCAAATCATATAGTGCAGACATGTAGAGTTTGGTTTGGTTCACATTTTTATTTGTTTTGGAAAAAGCTTAGCAAATTATTCTTATTAGCAGGCTGAACATAACTTGACATGTAAATTATTATTAGCATTATTATTATGCAGGTAGGAGAAAGCAGAAGGAAGGACTCATCCAACCAATCCCATGGCTTTTAGTGCTAAGCTCATTAAAGTTTGAGTCTGAATTCTCATGCATTCATTTAGAATTAAGGTTGTTGCTTCTCCACTCCCCCCCCCGCCCTTCTCCCTCCCTGACAAAATCCTCATCTTTAAGTGCCCAACATATTCCTCCCAAGTCTAGGAAGAATTATACCTCCTGAACATATCTGGCCATACTATGTGAGAATTTGATTTTTGCTCATGTTTCATAAGCATTCACCACTATTTGCAAATTTAGTCCTAAGTATCATGCAAAGAATTTGCAATTAAAACCATAATTGTAGTTTTTCCATTGCTTTAATGAAGGCTATAAACCTGGAGTACGACACTCCATCGCATTCCAGACTAAGGTTCTGCTCCCGGCTTCATCTTCAGTGTTTTGTATTATTAGATCAGTGAAAACATCATGTGGAATCCAGGTTCCTGAGGGTCAATGGCAAAACACACATGCAGAATTCCACTGCTGGCCTAAACTTTAGCTAGCTGATTGGGGCTTGGAATGAAAAGGCATAAAATTGTCAGTTGTGTGTCTCTAGGGAGGAGGTCACAGGTCCACATCGACATGTGCTGGGAGCAAACAGATGGAGGGAAAGTTTCATTTCCCCCTCTCAGTGTGCCTTAGTCCCAGTTTGACTTGGGCTCCTGCATACTTGCTCTGACATTAAAAAGGAACAGCTTCTTAGAAGCATGGGACACACATTCTGTGGCATGTAATTTGAAAGTGGTTTTGATGTTCTGGTTATTTCACAGTACATAACCGTGAAGTTCTCTATTGCCTAGATGGTCACTGGGTGGTCAGTTGGAGCAGCAGAAGACATTCCAGACCCTCTCTGGAAGAAGCTGCACTGTCACACAGAGCATTGCTCATCATACCTGCCAAAAAATAGTCGGACTGCAGCCATAAATGGAAAGATCACCAATTAATTTCAGAAAACGTTATTTTTCTAAGGTTGAAATACTGGCCAGTTGTGGATTCATGCATTGTGAAATGCACCACAATTCTTCTGCGGCTCAAAGAAGTCCTGTTCTGCCAATTTCATTCCTTTAACAAATCCCTCTTTGTATTATATAATTTTCAATAGTTGCTTAGCTCTACTTCAGTTCCATTATTGTTAGTATGATTATTGTTGGAGATCTTTTTAAATTAAGCTGATCTTGGCATTCTAGAATTAAAACTATGAACATGAGCCATTCCTATTGATTAACAAGCTTGCCAAAAGGTGGATGAGCTTCACTGAGAATGATTTGGTTTTCAAAACAGCAAAACTATCAAATCTATTGATCTTTAGAATATCTTTGCTGATATCCCAAAACAATGAATTGTTTAAAAATAACAAACTAAAACTCTTGACCAATATTTGACTTGGCATCTGATTGAGGATCGGATCCAGAGTGATACTGGATCAATTTCCCATGGCTGTTCTCCCAGAGCCCTGAAAATGCCACAGAGATACTCAGGATGCCCTGTGAGATGGTATACCTTCTATTGTGTAAGCAGATCCTATTAATTTATTTTATTATAACTATATCCCACTTTTGTCCCATGGTGGGGCTGCAGGTGGCTGCAGGCGTTTCCCAGCTGGTCTCCCCTCCAAGCTCAGGCCAGACCCAGATCCGCTTAGCTTCACCATGGCGAATGTGTTATGTGCCCTCAGACCATTCTTTGAGCCCCTAGGTTCAAGACAAGATCTTCCTTGACCAGCCAAATGCCCAACGTTTTTTCCTGGCAATACCTTCTTTACTGCGCACATGTGAAAATGGTCTCTATCCTATCTTTATGTTGGCTTGTGACCTGGTGTTGACCATGAAGGCCATAAAATAGTCTCTGAAAATTCAAAATAAACAAATAAAAGCTTCCTTTAATGCACACACCCAAGCGCCATGAAGCAAACACCTTCAGTTAAAGAGATCTGGAGATTTACCTTTAAAAAGTGGACAAATTTTCCACACAGTCGCAGCCCCTTCTCTGTTATACTGGCCCAAAGCTAGTTCCATATAGAATAAGGGCATCCCAGCGATGATGAGGAAGAGGATGTAAGGGATGAGGAAGGCACCTGGAAAACAAAGCCACCAAGTAGAGGTTCACCACGCTCGCACTTTGCAATGTGTATTTCGGTAAATGAGGGAAAAGCGAGGACCTCAGGAAAATGTGCAAAAAAGGTACACTTTCCATATTTTTCCTGAATGACCCCCCCCACCCCCACCAAAAAAAGGAAGCAACAGAAGAAAATGGACTCAAATGAAACGGAGTTGTGACGTGGAGTTGGAGGAGTTCAGAAAGCTTGAGCATCTGTGGTGCCTGCATCCTAAATATGGACACGTGCTCGGCCTGGTGGTCATATCACCCCAGTTCTGAAACTTCCTGAACATGTAACCTTCAGAACACAACCCTATGCATGTTCAGGCAGGAAATGCAATTCCCAGCATCCCCTGGCCAGCCAGTTTGAGGGACTGGCTCTCCTTGCTGAGTTGTGGCAACCAAGAAGAGAGTCCCAGTTTTGAAGCATATGGGTATGGGATTATTCTGCTTCCAAACTGTGGAAGTATACAATCTGGTCCCCACTGGGGAACAGAGTCAGGACACTTCTTTTTAATTCAGATTTTCAAAATTGTAATACTTTAAAGGTTATTTTTAGACCATTTCACCATGCCCAGGTTTATGATTTTCTTTTGCAATTTGGTAAACCCATTTTAGTCGGTTCCAAGAAAGGTGGCCTAGAAATGCAAACTAAGGATCATGATAAATAATGAGCATCAGATGGTTTCCCATCCAGTGATGATCTCTGTCACCAGCTTGTCCTTCACTGCAGCAAGGGGCTCTCGGCTCGTACTCGCCGTGTAACCAGGAAGCTGTCTGAACAAAAGGTTGTGGCTTGTTTCAACCAAGTCCAGAGCTGCTTTCTGTCTTCTCTTTCCCCTCTGCAGATCCAAACCCCACAGGCCCCCCCCCCCCCGTCCTCTGATCTGTGGACACTTGGGAGGAGCCCAGTTGGCTGAACAATGAACCAGATATGAAATACAGCTCAATGTTTGCGCTCAGCTCTGCGCTCGTGCGATCTACGGCTGGGCAGTGGCGATAGCTGCCACACTGGACAGAGTCAATCCATCTCTGCGATACGCGTCTCCCTGGGAAAACAAATGCATTCTCCCATCAGGACACGGCTGATTTAAATATCAAAGTGCAACTGGAGTTAATGGGCAACACACGAGATCAAAGAACATAGACTGCAACAGATTACATGTATTTGTTTGAGGAGTTCATAGACCCCACGACACACAAAATGGAATAAATCAGCAAGTACCCAAACTGAGATAACCAGAGTATGGACCCATTAATTTATTTGTTTGCAAATGGATATCTTTCTAAATCCTTCTCTCTCTCTCTCTCTTATTAATGGAAGGGTAGGAGAATAGGCTTCATCAGGGAAAGAAGACACTAACCAAGGGCTTAGTCCTATGCATATTGAACATCCCCACCCTCAGATGAAACACTAGTTGTTCAGAGGGAGATGAAGGGAAAACAGGCTGGCTTTCTGCTGGGAGTCCGATTTGGAGATATAATCGCCTTCTCCCATATGAGTCTGCCCAAGTTTTAAGTTCTTCTTTCAGTACCACATCCCACAGGGGTGTTTGGTGGTAATGCAAGAGCAAGAGAGAGAGAAGGAAAGAGAAAGAATCTACTTTGTGGCTGCTTCCAGGCTTCCTGCCATGGAAGACAAATTTAGCTTCCTCTTTGCCAGCCTTCCGCCAGCAAGCAAAGACGATTGTATTCCTTGGCAAGCCAATGGGCCCATCCCACTGGATATCTTCCTTCCTTCTTTTATTGTTGCATTTTTAATTGTGCTTTAATGGACTCATTTTCTGAGTCACCACCCCAGGTGTTTTTTACAGGGCTAATCTTCATGGCACAATTTAAGCTGCTCTTAATTATTCGTTTTCAAATGTTTGCATCCTTACAAAATTTTAATGGCATTTTATGGTATTGCTTCTATGAGCCGTTGTAAACTGCCCAGAGAGCCTGAGCTGTTGGGTGTCACAGAAATGAAATCATAATAATACCAGTGATAAGCCCTTTGATAGATGTCTGCTTTATTCATTAGATTTTTATCCCACCTTTTCCAGTTAAAGAACTCAAAGTGGCTTGTATCCTTCTCCTCCTACTGCTCTCAATGGCCAAGTGGGGACTACAACCCAGATCGCCTGAGTCCAGTCCCACACCCTTAACCACTATACCACACTGCCTCTCATATGTATGCATCTTTGCTAATAATCTGCCCCAAATGCTTGGGAAAAAGACGAGGTGCAAATCAAAGGCAGGCAGGCAATGTCATGGCCTCAAGAACTTCCAGAATACTTCTCCCAGCAATGCCCGCCAGCATGTCCAACCATCAGGAGTTATGCAAGTTACCATCTGAAACTTCCCAAGGGCTCTAAGTTTCCCAACAAATCCATCTTGCCAAAGGTCTGAGGTGGAGGTTCCCAAAAAACCTCGGAAAATCTAGCTAATTGCTCCATGTTCAGCTTTCATGAATCTCTGATGAGATCTGAGAATCCGCCCCATGTTGCAGGATGGGCCTATTGATTAAAAGCAAAAAGAAAGAACAGGAGTCCTGGGTGGGCCCACTGATGAACAGCACATCTTGGATGGGTTTGTACAAGGCTGATGATCCTTCGGGTCAACAGAGACTGAAGATTTGTGCATGACTGTATTTGGCAGACGGGAAATGGCTGTGGGGGTGACGATCAGATTATATTTTCAACATACTCTATTCTAGTGGTGACAAAGGGCCAAACTGCAGGTGCCCCTAAATGCAGAATAGGCAAGGGGTTGCTTAACTAGTTTGCAGGAAAGCGAAGTGCATAAGTGAGCCACCTGAAAAGAATGTGTGGCCTGGGAAGCAACCGATAAATAATTGTAACGAATGGAGATGTAGGTGTGGTTTGGTCAATGCATCTCATTGCACTTAGGCTGTGGAGTGATCCCCTGAACCACCCGGGCTCCATAAGCGTGACATAATGATTGTGTGGGATGGGAGCCCTGACCAACCAAGATGTCTATTCCCTTGGAGGAAATGCCCTGTGTGGGAAAGCTGCACCTCTCACTGGCTCCACCCGTTGTTACCTTCATGGGTGGCCACAGTACACATGCATATTAAGGGGGCATGGCTGGAGCCATGGATTCCCACTGGTTCACCACACCGTTGATACCCAGAGATACCAAGTGCCCAGAAAGGGCTGAGATTTTATCTGAATGTGGATCGGTATCTTCCCCAATGGGAGTAGCAGACCAAGGGATGTTCTGGCAGACCCAGGCACAAAGCATCCCTGATCCCTCAGGTCATCTAGGTGGTCTTGGGCAGGGGCTATGCCTCTGTGGTCTGCTCTGAGGACAAATAAGCCACGTTGACTAATGTCCTTCCTACGCACTCGCTCATTGCTTGCCCACAACAGGCCATGGGGCTTGGTTGGCTCGTTACTCATGACAGCTAGCCATCCCCACCAGGTTTGCATGTCATGCCATGCTGTGACATGACATCATGTACTGCCGGTGGACTTGCTGCCATGTAGCACACAAGCAACACATGTGGAAGCTTGGCCTCTTCTCTCTCTCTCTCTTGCTGGTTGTGCAAACACAGCCAGTGGCCTGTTCTACATCAACATTGCGTGTTTCTGGGTTTTCATCTCCGCAAGGAGGAGGGCTTTTTTGGAAAGCGAATGGACTGTAATCACCCATTCAAGACCAGGCCATCGGAAATGCTTCTCATGATAGCTCACAACGACACTGTTGCTATGAGAAACCATCCCAGCAGTTCTCCTGCCCGTGAAAAAGACCTTCAGCCCTGTGAAGGCTGGTTCCTCTGGGTTTTGACCTCCAGGATTTCCTTGCTCTTCTTGGAGATGTTGAGGAGTGGATCCGGAGCGTCCCACAGGCAAGGTAGTACGCATCCTGTCACAGACAAGGAGACTTAACACTTTAACTACAAGGTCGTCTGAAGAGCCAGGCTTCAAAGTACCAGTTTGCTGTGGTGCTTCAGCTGTTTGTTTTAAGCTCAATCCATCAAAATGTTTTAATGCTTCCTTTTATAGCTCGCCTCCACATGGATTTCAGAGTGGAAAAAACAAAAGTATAAAGCACCAGTCCAAATAAACAAGCAAGCCTTCTGACATCCGTTCTAAAAGGAGCACTTTTGCAGGGGGAGGGGGGACTCAGGAGAGAAAGAAAGCAGAAAAAAGGGGAAGGGAAACACCATGAGTCCTTGGACATCAAGGTGAATCAAAGTGCTTGAATGCATCCGAATGAAACTCCGTTGGCTTTTCATGGGGAGTAATGTACGAACCGATAGGAGGTAGATGAGTGCAGAGGAAAATGCAGTCTGGAGAAGGAACAAATATAAACCTTTCCAAGTAACACTTGACTCTCCCCTTACTGTGTCATAATGACCCCTGTTTCCACAACACAAGTGGCATTTCTGCACGCAAGTAACCAAAGTGCCTTCTTGAGATGCCACTGAAAGGGGGTGACACTGGAGATCTGTGATTGGATTTCCTGGGTGCGGGGGGGCGGGGGGGGAGAGAAATGGCTTGCAGTCATAATGCCAGGGAGGAAAAAAAGCAGGTTTGCGATATAGTCCTGACAGTGACGAGCAAAAGGTCCCCTGGCTTATTTTCACTCACTTCCTGTGTATGGAAATAGAGTCACATGGGTCTCGGACCTGTTTCAGTTGCTGGGCACATCCAGGATTTTGATGCAGCCTCGCAGGCGTGCTCACAAAATGTCTGCCAGGGATGTCTTTGCTACTCATTTTCCAGGAAAAGCCCAGTGCAAGTAACTACACCAACAACCTGATTATAAGGCTGGCATGGGGTGTTCTGAGCTCCAAAACATTAAACCACCCAAATAAACATGTTGCTGAAGGACAGAATTTGCCATACAGCAAGCTAGCTTCCTGTTTTTAAAAGTTATTTTTTTATAAAGCTTTAACTCTTAAAAATCAAAAGAGGCAAGGAGTCTGCCTTGTTGCATTTCAGCCTCCCAGTTCCAAGAAAAATGTCTTTTTGAATAATGCATGATCTGAAACAGAATTCTCATGCAACCTTAAGAGAAATTGGTTCAGTTTCCATTTGGGTGCCAAACAAGCTATTTTGCACTTCCCAGACCAATACATAAAGTGGAAACACATTTATCCTTTGGTGTTTGCACTTCTCTGAATATGTCACAGTTCCCTGATCCCCTAAGGTGCATACAAAAAGGCAAATATTGGGAGAAATATTGGGAGTCACAGAAATGGGCCTATTAGAAATGATATACAGGCTTAATGACAATGATATACAAAGAGGCCTGCTTTTATCAGAGATAATTGTTTGCCAAACTTTGTACATATTGGGAAGTGAAATTTCTATATATTAGGCAAGCATGCATATATTTGGAGAAACATGAATGGAAATGCCATTTCTGCGAAGACTTCAAATACGACAAACCCATGTGGAAATGGGACATGATAACATTTAATGGAAACTTGGTGGAAAAAGTTAAAACTGATAGAAGTCAAAACAGGCAGATTTCCCTGTGAAATAGGTCAAGAAAGTGAACACTGAGGTTATAAGAGATTGCCTTCCCGGAAAGGCAGGCCTACATTTAAATAGCATACTCTTCACTTCAGGTACTCTCCCACTAAACTAGTTTAGTGAAATGCCTATGGCGAAATAATCCATTACAGAAGTGATGTGTTAATATTAGCCGGGTGGTTTCATTTGACAGCAAGTCACCCTCAAGAGGATGGGACTTGGTGTCTGTGGGAAAGCAGCTAAGATTCCCATCGGTCACGGCACTGCTGCTGCAAAGGTACCCAAAATATCCAGGGCTCAGATCCGTAGAACAACAGGAAATAAATGACATCCACAGATTTGCATATGCCGAGGTATAAGGTCTCCCGCTGGGTGTCTTTAAAGGACTCTGTCTCCTAACAAGACCTCTATTTATAAAGAGTGGCTTGTGGACGGGGAGATGCTAACAGTTGATTTCAGGAGAAAGCAATCAGCCAACCAGCCTCAGCAAGAAAAAGTCAAGGGAGGCAGGAGAAGGTTAAGTTAAAAGCCATGCTGCTCATGTGCAGCAGGTATTATGACAGAGAGCATCGATGTTCCTGTATCCTTAACCCATCCAACACCCATGGGGGCCCAGCAGGTGGGTGGGGCAAATGGACTCCCAGAGATTCAGGGCTCCAAATGAAACATCTGGGGCTCGTCCCTAATCATGGCCTTGCTGGCGGCTCCAACTAGCCTGACCGATGGTTGGGAGCTGATGGGGTATAGCCAATTTAGCAGGCCTCTAAAGGATGCTTCACCCCATGCATGCCCCCCAAGCAACAGAGACACGGCCGTTCCCAGTGCCTGTAGCAGAAACACCCAGGGTTAGGTCAAGGATGAGAGGAAGGGTCCTGTTTCCAAAAGTTCCCTCCATGTTATTTTAGGGAATCCCCTTCCTACCTCTCCCCACAGCCCCCTGATGACTCTTTGGGTACCAATCCCAGGTACCCAGAAGGGCTGCCACAGGAAGTGGAGATGGAGAAGTCCGTTTCCATCCGTACTGTTGATCAGCACAACTCTGGATCCAACCCACTCTTTGGCCAGAACACTATGCCGCATACACAGCTGGAGAGTGTTTCCTCATACCCACAGCACATAACCCAACCATGCAGGGTTGTTGTGAGAAGGAAGCACAGCAATGTTTCAGATATCACAGTTCCAAAGTGGTCTTCGAGTTTGAAAGGGAACGAAGTTCCTCCAGATGCACATCTTGACATGCCCAGAGGAAGGTTTCAGTAGAATTGCAATTCATGATCTTCAGGTAATATAAGCTACCTTTGACCTGCCTATGCATTGAAGGGTTCTGATTCTGCACATCAGCAAAAATAAACAACAATAAAAGGCCCTGCAGAAATGCAAATTTTACACGCTGCACTCCTTTGATCCCACGGTTTCTTTTGAATGCTTTGTGGAGCACTTCCTACCCTTGTTATTCCAAACCATGTGACTGTTATTTGACATCAAAGCTTTCATTTATGAGTTTCATCCTGAAATGCTAAAATGTGCAGGAAGAGACCAAGTAAGAGAGAAAAAGTCCTCTCTCTCTCCCTTGTATTCTCACTCTTTCTCCTCACTTTGTAAGAATGCTTGGGGATTCTCAGAAAAAAGTACACAAAATTAGATTGTTTCCTTTCCAAATTAAATGCTTGCCCCCACCTGTCACTGCCCTGAGATGGTGGAAAGAATTGTAAAGATTTCACAGCCTTTTAATTAAATATTTTGTGTTCCATTATAGCTTTGAGAGAGACAATTGAAAAATAGTGATTTCTTAGACAAAGCTCTATGGAACCCAAAAGTTTTCTGGGTTTCACATCCAGCAAAATGCTGATCCCATGAAAAGGAAAGAAATTTAGCTTTGATACCCTTACAAGGGTGGGCAAGGTGAGACCTTCCAGATGGTTTGGACTACAACTCCCATCAGCTCTTGCCAGAATAGGTAATAGTGCAGAATAATTGCTGTTGTAGCCCAAACCATCTGCAGGAATGCAAATTGTGGTTTTCCCAAAGCTCACTGGGTAACTTTGGGCCAGCCAGGGACTCTCAGCACAACCTACCTTACAGATTTATTGTGAAGATACAGAGGGGAGAGGGATTGTAAAAGTTGCCTTGACTTCCTTGCAGCAGGAAAGATGGATGATAGATATTAAAGATGGGGTGCTCAGTCTAGACAGATCCTATTTAACTTCCAAAAAGTGGTTGTATCTTTGCATCTCACTAAAATGATGCGATGGAACTCTAGACCAGCCTTCCCAGACAGTTACTTTCCAGAAATTTTGGACTGCAACCATCACCATTGACCATGAAAGTGGAATTATGGGAGTTTTAGTCCAGCACATGTGGCAGACACAAGGCTGTGGGAGCCTCTTTGATGCAACGTCTCCAGGTCTGGTCATGGTAATAATCCAAGGAGACTTTACTCTGGCTCCAGACAGCATTGTCAATAGCCAAGGATGAGAAAAGTTTCCATTCAAAAGATCAGTAAGACACAGAGAATGGCAATGCCTAAAGAGCAGTCTCTTGAGGCAGTTCTCCTTAGGTTTTGCCTCCTGACAGGCTGCAAAGTGTCTTTTAAAGCCAGAGTTTTCCCTAGAAGAAAAAAAAATGATACAATTGAGGATGGCATTCTTGGACACATCCTGAGAAGGCAAGAATCTGTGGCGAAGAAAGAAGAAGGACACCAGGCAAGAGTTGGGTGGACTCCATCAAGGAAGCGACAGCCTAGAATTTAGAAAAGCTAGGCAGGACTGTCACGGATGGGACACACCGTAAGTCAGAGGCGTCGTGATGTGGTTACATAGCAGCAGCAAGAAAAACAAGAATGACAACAGGTGTTTTTACTCTTGTAGAGATCTCTTCTAACAAACATTTAAACACACACACGAGTCCCCCAAAACATCTTTTGTACAACTTCAGTAGTCAATGATTTAAGAGTATGCATCTCTCCACTTTACATTAAATATTGCAAAGTTTCATTGCTCCACCTTGTGGTATGAAGAATAGTGGAGACTCCCCCAAGAATCTATAGAAAAAAGGAGCTGGATGTATAGCAGGATGGTAGCACTTCCTCCTTTCCTCGTCTCCCTTCCATCATTTTCCCTCTTTTGAGAGGAGGCACTTCATTCTCTAGCAAACTTTCAAGGAAACCTTTGAGCTTTACTTACTCTTTTTGGGGCAGGGGACGTGAAACACTCGGAAAGAGTTTGCATTGGTTAAAGACAGTGAAAAAATTACAGAGCTGGGTGTCCTAACCTTAGGCAAAAATATTGTTCTGCATACCCTGTGGCGATTATCATTGTTCGCTAGAAGAGATGTTTCCCTCCTCAAAAACCCACTTCCCCAAAAGCAGAACTCAATAACTCCTGCTCTGTAAGTGAGGCAAAGACAACTGATCGTCTTCCCCAAAAGTCTGACGAACTTAAATGTGTGGGAACCTCATTCAGCTCAGGTTATTTCCCAGACCTTAGCAAACTTTGCAGAGGAGGGCACCTTAACCGAATCTTTCCTTCTTCTGCTGCTACTCTTTCTTGTCCTTCTTTGAGTCAAGGCTGAGCAGTGGTTAACATGTCCGATCAGAAGCCAAGTTCATGGCGGTGGTGGGGAATGCAAATCTGTAACACAGGTTCCCTCCTACACATACCATGTTCCCACTTCACCGATCCCATCTCAAAAGGCATGAAATAAATGCTTCCCTTTTAAAGCTGAGATTACGTTTTCTACATTTCTGAAGTCACACTGTGATGCACACTGGGGCCTTTCTATACTTTTTATTCTCCCAGTATTTTAATTCTTAACTTGTTTGAGTGAGTGCGTTCATATTTTAACGTCAGATGCTGTGCAAGGGTTATTTTTATTTCTATTTTTAGGATTAATTTGTTGCAAACCGTCCAGAGACATCTAAGCATGGGACAGTATAGACAAGTTTAAAATACATAAAGATCCGCAAAGCAACACACGAGCTTAC
The DNA here is from genome assembly GCF_004798865.1 of Varanus komodoensis. Taxonomy (NCBI): domain Eukaryota; kingdom Metazoa; phylum Chordata; class Lepidosauria; order Squamata; family Varanidae; genus Varanus; species Varanus komodoensis. The sequence goes on along the minus strand of NW_025335550.1, from coordinate 8,280,456 downwards.
ACACACACACCACTTTTCTGCTATGTGTTTAAACAAATATCTACCTGGAAGAACACTCTTGCTCAGCATCTTTAAATGCAGGGTTGCTGCTGATCAAGTCTGTGTTGTCAGGGCCAGCCCTTCCCTAAACCCGAACCAGCTCTCTGAAGAATGAGAGTTGGTTCTGACTGGTTGTCAGAGTACAGCTGCAAATATTGCATCACGAACCCAATTCCCTTTCTTTTCCTGGTTTGCCCCATTGTAAAATCCAGACTTATTTCCTGAAGTTCAATTTCTCTGCAAACTGACACTCAATAGACCAAAGAGCTAGGTAACTCAGATGTGATCTTATTGATTGCGTCCTCAGTGTGCATAAGCCTCCAAACATAAGAGCATCCAGTGTGGAGCAGGAGATATTTCAAAGATAATCTTCATCTCGCTGTTCCAGAAATGGGGGAAGGGAAGGGAAGGGAAGGGAAGGGAAGGGAAGGGAAGGGAAGGGAAGGGAATGCTACCAGAATATTGGGACTGGCGGGCAGCAACCCTGAGAGCTCTTGAAAGGCCTGTGCCTCACCCTGAGTACCCAGGACTTCCATATCTACGTCCTCAGGGTCCCCTTCTTCAGAATCCCAGTCACCCTGGGATACCTTCCAAGAGTGGCAGTCAGCTTCACTCACAACAAGCATTAGAATATTAACTCGCTGAAATGTCTTTCATCTCTTGGCACTGCTTCTGACACTGTACAAAAGAAAATGAAAATGCTGTAGAGCTATCCACCCTTCACTGAAGAGTGGTTCCTTTATTTGTTGTGATTCTGTCTTGATACAATATGTGGTGGGAGTCCATACTCTGTTCCAAAAGTAGACTTGGCAGTACAGGGTGTGTGACTGCTTATGTAAGTGAACCAGACATTCACTCATGTAGTTTAGGTCTCTCCATTCTGCCTACGACACTGGCTCTAACTAGATCTTTACATGGGATTACTAGGCCTCATTGATGTGTATCTTTCTCCAGGTTAGATAAGGACAAGAAACATGTAGTGTCATATTAACACACTCATCCACGAAACTCACTCGATGCCTTGTAGGCCAATCACCCTAACCAACCTCACAGTGTTTTTCGGAGGACAAAGTGGTGGTGGTGAACCATGTACTCTGCCTTAATCTCCTGGGACAAGAGGCAAATCTGCTTGTAATTCATAACATTAATGCTTAATGTTATTAAATTATGTGGTGAGTGGACATCATCTCTTCACATTCCATTCCTGACTGGTCGATACCTTCGTAAGAACATGGGACCAGCCAAGAATTATGAAGACAACAGCTGGAATAAAACTTCTTGGGGGGAGACCGTGGGGCGAGTCTAAGTGAAACAGATCTGGGAAAGCAAAAATAAAGTATCCTAATTTTCATGGATGAGCTTAGATTCATATGCTCCTAATGTGGTTAATTGCAAAATTTCCATTCCAGATGCCAAGGAACTGAGGAGTGTTGAAAGAGAAAAAACATCATTTAAGTGTAGCATTTGGCAAGTTATGGTTGAACAAAATTTCATACAATCCATCAACAAGTCGTATTCCAAAAACAACATCTGAAGACCAAGAGAAATTTTCCCGGTGAACTACTTAATGGGATTGGAGGTACATCTGGACTTATTTCTGTGGGAACTTGAAGTGATCTACACTAGTGGTAGTCAGAAAGTAGATCTTCAGTGGATCTCTAACTCAATATCCCTGAGCATTGGCTTCTGCACGCTGAGGTCTGAGATATTTGAAGATCAGTCTACTTCTAAGTCCTGCCCAACAGCAGAAAGAGATAATAAAAGTCTTTGCTGTTGCTTGAGTGTTAAGAATTATATGTGCAAAGCTAATACACAAACTAATCTATCATAAAGAAAATCTAACTCAAATAAACAGCATTAGTGCAGCATTAATAAATAAATGTTCATTAGAAAACCCCTAGTTCCCTTTAAACAATTTCTGTGCAATATTGTGTACCTTTTTTCTAACATTCTGATGCTGAGTTTTCCAGTATGGAATATATTTATCCCATACTCTCAAGGAACCCATATTATTCCTGTTTTTAACAGTATTTCTATTATCATGTATCACTTCCAGGATTTTTAAAAGATATTAATAGAATACAACTTTCCCCCCTCACTATTCATCCAGAAATGGAAGCTCTAGTTTCTTCTTGCTTTTAGCCAACAAGTACAATGTTGAGGTGGTAGAAAGGACTTACCACTCCAAATTGCAGGAGGAAGATACATTTTTTGAGTGTTCCTCCCTGTAAAACACAAAAACTCCCTATGAGTAGAAAACTGGCAAATCTGGAAAAAGGTTCCATCTTGCCCTCTCGTTGGCGTGGTAGATTTCTGTTGACAGGGATCTCTTGTTCAGTTGCACACCCTCTTTTAAAGATATGACACTCATTTGAAGTCATGCAATACTTCAACCACCTCAGCATGTCAGTCTACATCGATTTCATTTGTTCCCGTGTGGAGACTCAGCCTTGCTCCACCACACGTGGCATTCCAACCTTAACAAGTTTCTTTCCAGAATCGACATCGTTCAGTTTGGCTAGTTTGGACGCTTACAGGAAGAGACTCGTGCAGAGCGCAGCAGGAGACCAGGATGTTCTTACTTGCATCTGCTAAGAATAGCCCTCTGGGAGACAAGATGATGCCTTGCGTTAACACGGACGCGAACGGGCCAGAGTACGAAATAATGACGAGCGGAACGATTGTGGAACAAGGGGGGCTCTCTGAACACGTGACAAGGCAATGGCCTGGTGATCTGCTCATGAACATCACCGAGGCACAGAGGGAGGCACTGGAAGTATGGCATAAGATCAGAGCAAAGGAGCGTGGCCACATAAAGCCATTCAGATCTTTGCCTAGAGCAGAGCTTCAGAACTTCAGGCCCAGGTCTTGCTATGGCTCTCCTGGGGTTCTAATCCCCTGATAGCCCCAGGTCTATCCTCTTTCCCCTGACTTGTCTGGGAGTTTCCCAGCTTTTGAGCACTTTTTCCCTTCAAAAGGGATGCAATTCTCACCTTCCCCTAGCAGAGGACTAGTGGAGTCCTCCTCCCATGCGGAGGAGAACCTAGAGCTCCCAGAGATGGAGGATGCCGTGGAAAAACTCCTCTCAGGGACGTGGGGAAATCTAGGCCCTTGAGGGAAATGATTGCAGATCTGTCTTCACAGGACGAGGAGAAAAGTTGCACCTCTGAAGCAGAAGTTGGGTCATCCTGCTGCCCCAACAAGAGGCAGGCCAAGAGAAAGAGTGTGGCGTTACAAGGGGGGACTCTTCATGAGCTAAGAACTCCTCGGGGGCAAGGCCTTCCTTATGCATGGGACTTCTGCCAGAGCCCTTCCAACTCACTGAGTTCTGGGGAGGCTTAAGAAGCTCTGGCCAGCTTTATGCACTCCTGGCTCTTTCTGGAAGAACAGGCTCAGCTGGTCGTGTCCTTGACCTTGCTTTGCATCTGGCTCCTGCCTGTGCCCCCTGCTGGACCGTGTTTCTGTTGCCTGCTGCCCCATGTTTGGAGCTTGGCTTCACCTCCGACCTCTCCCTGGAAACCGCATGCTCGGCTGCCACTCGTTCTTAGCCTGACTGCAGCTCACTACTGGCCTTGTCCCTTAGTTGCCCCAATCCTGACCCTAACAAGCCCCCCTAAGGCTCAGTTACTGCACCAGCACCAAGAGCCATAAGTAAAGATGTGCTGCTTTTCTGTCCCTGCCCATTTTGCCATTGGCTCTGCCTGCTTTTGTCTTCAGCCCCACTGACTCCTAGCAACCCACCTCTGTAGGATGTCAGGCTCATCACAGGGTGATTCCCTTCCTTACAAAGGGGAGGTGGGATGGAGTCAAAAGGTACAGTAACCACAACTCCCTGGTAACAGCGGGATCCATGGCATGGACCAAGAGTTGCTGAGGGCACTCTTCTCCTTCATGCCAACCAGAGGATGCTGCGAGAAACTGTAAATGGGAGAAGCAGGAAGGACGAAGAGGAGAAGTAAGCCGGGGGGGGGGGTTGGGGGGGGGAGAACAGTGGAGCCTAGCAAGTGACCTGCAGTGCCTACCCTTGGTGCTAATCCTGGGTAAAGCAGGCCGTCCTTAGCCTCCACATATGGCCTTGTCAAAGAAAGGGACATTTTGGTTTTGGTTTTAACCTTCGTCATGGCTTCAGTTTATATTATGTCCAGGGTGTGCGGGAGAGAACATTTCAAGAAACTATGGAGATAAGCAGTCCTTGCGAAGGGTATGTTATACTGACTCTGTCATTCATGGCCTTGCAGTGAAAATGATATATAAATAAATAACACACAAGAGCAAAACGGACCCCGAGAATGCAGGAAATACTTTCTTTAATGATTTTTATGCTACTACTTGGGGAATAAAGCCACATCTTTTTGAGATCTTGAGTGACTGACGCTAAAGCATCCGGTATTTGTGCATGTAAATAAAGGACCCACATTCATGGGGTCAGCTGGCAAAGCTCTTAGATCTGATATGAGCTGAGTCAGAGTGGGAACTGGCCAGAGTTCGGTTAGGTGTCCGGGTCTTAAAGAAGGTTACCGGAGTATTTAGGAGAGCTGCAACAGCTCCTCACCGGATAAGGCAGGGCATTTATTCTAACATTTACAGCGAGTTCAGACATACACAGCCATGCCTTGATTTATGTACACTTAATTACAAAATGCTTAAATGATTTCTGCTTTCTACTTAATGCCTTGATGCCTTGCTATTCCACCGCAATCACGGCACTCAGGTTGTCCACAGTATAAAACACACACACACACACACATGCAAAACAGATGTAGAAGAATAAAGGTGATATCCCTCTAGGAACACAGTTCTATGGTTATCAAAGTGAGTTGCTGAGCATGGTGGGATCACTCCACTTCTCTCAGTTATAACTGGTTCAAGTCATAGATACCCTGAAGCTGTGGCCTGGCTTACGAACAAGCTATCCTTGTTATTTCATTTAACTTCAAGAGTTATTCACCACTCTACCACCAATAGAATTCCCAGGTGGGGAACAAGAAAAAGAAATAATCAACATGCAGATTTAAAGCCTGTATCATCAAACTATGCTAATAAAGCTGGTTAGTCAGAGAAGGCCAGTTTAACATTTGAAAAATGCATTCAGCAGGAGCTGGAGCTCGGTTGATCTCAGTCAGTTGATCTCAAGAGGCAGGGAGCTCCATGGAGAGGAAGCCCAAATAGTAACAGCTCCAACCCCAAGCTGGCTCCAGGCAGACTTGCAACACCCTTTTTTGTGCCCCATCAATGACTCAAGAGATAAAACAATCTGGTAAGTGAGACATCACAAGCTTGGCCTTCTCATTTACCTGTCTGACCCCCACAACACTTCAGAAGAATCCATCCTGCAGCCTCAAGCATGCAGTGATCATGTTGCTAATGCGAGGAAGAAAGTGACGTGTGCCCGTATCAACAAAGAGGTTTGCCAGATTGGTCAGATACTGGGCAGTTTCAGAACATTGCAAATGAGTCACATTTGGAACCACCTTCTCAGACTTAAGCAAACACAAGCGGATTTGGACAACACTCATTTTCTGACTGCAAGTCTCCTGTCGTGGGTATAGAAACCATTTTGTGGGTTCCAAAAGCTGAGCTCTAAGACAGCCACATTAATGGTCAGGCTTTATCCTTCTGGTTCAGGAACACTTGTGTGGGTTTTATAGTGATGTTTGCAAAAATTTGCAGGCCTGACGTTCCTAAATGAGATTGTGTATCTGAACTCAAGGATTTGTTTGCGATTTGCTGCTTACCACAAATACGCTCAATTGTCTTTTTATCACCAGGCAACTGAGGGATACAGGCTTCATTCGATAGCTGTGCTTCCACTGCTTGAGGCTCTTGCGATTCTATTTCCACCCCTGTCCTTCCCCAGTCTTGCCAAGAGTTTGCCATCTGTCTGCCATGCTCTCTATTCCTCCGCCATGGGACTGGCAGGTGCCCAAAGAAGATCGCAGATGGAGTTACACCATGCTAGGGGTAGCTCATTGTCAACAGCAAGTCAAATTCCCCAGAAATTAGAAAAGGTTCTGTGCATACCCCTTTTAGTGAAGAATTACATTGGAAACTTCCCACTACTAACCCATTCCCTAGAAGGGTTTGTCCAACCAGGGGTGACTGGTTTCCTCAGTCTGCCAAGAGAAGTGATCTCTCCTTTAGCTTCTGTAGGGAAGAGGGGGCGGAAAATCCCACCACCCATGAGGAGCCAGCGTAGTGAGGTGGCTAAGCGTGAAGAATGGGACTTGGGCAATCCGGGTTCGAGTCCCCGCTTGGCCATGGGGCCAACTGGGTGGTTTGGGGCTCATCCCAGACTCTCTGCCCAACCCGCCTCACAGGGTAGTCATTGTCAGGATAAGGTGGAGAGCAGGGAGAGGAGAATGGTGTAAGCCGCTTTGTGCTTGTTAGAAGAAAAAAGCGGGATGCAAAACTAATAAATAAATATATCAATTACTGGACACATTCAGAAATGGCATCTTACTAACTCCGAGAGGAATGTGTCCATGACACTTTAAAAAAGCATCTTTTCCTAGTTTATCTTGTGCAGAGGGAGAAAGGGTAGTCCCTGCTCCCCTAAGTCAGTATTCAGCTCAGCTTTCCTTCTTCAATCTGCCAACTCCGGTTAACACTACATGTACCTGATGGTGGACTCTAGTGCCATAATAAATGGGTTAACCTTCATGATACCAAAAGAATCTTCTTTTATTGTTGTTTTCCCTTCGATGGACAGATCCAGCCAACTGCACTCCTGGGCATTCAGATCATGTAATCGGAGTTGTCTAGCTTGCATGATTACAACCCCAGCCTTCAAATGCATGTGCTAAAATTCCATGTCCGTGTCAGGAGGCAATGCAACAAGCTGCTAAGTTCCAGGGATGCACTGAGGACCAATTTTAATTCAAGCTGGATCTGCCGCTGGGATGTCAAGGGAAACAATGGCCCAAACAGGTCTACTCGGAAGCAGGTCCCGCTGTGATCCATGGGTGCTCCTATTTGTTAAATGCCAATAAGAGCCACTGGGCTTATTCACAAGCTTTGCATCAAGGTGCAATATTGAAGCATGTGACCCAAAACACTTTCTACCAGCTGCTGAACTCGGCAGGGCTTGTTCTGGGGCAAATGCACATTGGGGGCACACCCCACAGCCATTTCCCACCGCCTTGGATGAATCTGCCTGATTGATGCCAATGGAAGTTTTCCCAGCTCGGCTGGGGGCAATTCAGGGGGCGATTTTCAAAGGGCTTTGCGTGTGGGGAGCGAGGGGCTCATCCCCCCCCACATGTTGCCAAGTGCTTCTCAGTCCTCCCCTGTGCATGCCAGTTGAGCGTATTTCCATGGAAGTGCTGAGGTTTTCCCCAGTCTTAGATTCCATGGTGGTGGGTGCAGGAGGACCACAGCTGGGAAGGGTAGGCTAGACTTTCCCTCCCTATGCACTGGGCTCCAAAAAATCTCCCTGTAAAAGGAAAACTTTGCCCCTCCATCGAATAAATGTCCTTGCATTTATTGTTGAAGGAAACATTTGGAACATGTTGCATGAGATGTCTCCTAGTCAAAACTTTTCAAAGGATATATCTGGCTCTAAAAGGGGATTGGGGGACTTCAGCAAACCCTATAATGATGGTCAGGTAGCACCCCCATGAACAGAGATACCCTGCAACTCAGCAGAAACCACTGGGGGTGGGTAGCAGTGGGGAAATCCTTGTTTGTGAGCTTTCAGGAGGCTTCTGGTTGGCCCCTGTGGGACGGAGAATGTTGGACTTCCAAGAGCTGGCAGGGTCATATGTGGGCAAAAGAAACTTGGAAGATGCCAAAACTGGCTCGACCACCTTCACAGTCATCGGGGTTGGAGAGCTGGGGCAGTGGGTTGCTGCACCCAGCCTCCCCGTGCATCCACAAACGCAGCTGCTCTTCGAAGAATGCTTTGGATGGCACCACCACGGATGTTCTTCACTGCATTGTGACCCTCCCAGCAGCCCCAAGAGGTGGGTCACAACTATTTCCATTCTGCACATGCACTGATTGTGTGTCCCCACCCAGTGCTGGAGCTGCCCAGCTAGGAAGATGAGATGCATTCTTTCTTAATTTGGACAGGCAGCGAAGGTGGCTTTCAAACTGTATCATATTTGGGCACTCTTCCGTTCTGATCTTAACGCCACTCTCAAATTTCATCATCATAGAATCATAGACTAGTAGAGTTGGAAGGGGCCATGAAGGCCATCAAGTCCAATCCCCTGCTGTTGCGGGACACCACATTACACCATCCCGCTCAGAGGGGTGTCCAGTTTCTTCTTGAATGTCTCTAGCATGGGAGAGCCCCCCACCTCTCCAGGCAGCTAGTCCCACTGCCGTATTGCTCTGACTGTGAGGAAGCTTTTCCTGGTGCCCAGCCTGAATCTGGGTTGTCGCAACTTGAACTGATTGTTCCGTGTCCTGCATGCTGGCATCAGCAAGAAGAGATCTTGGCCTTCCTCTTTGGGACAGCCTTTGATGGTTTGCGTTAGGATTTCTTCTTGAATGTCTCTAGTGTGGGAGAGCCCGTTATATTCCTTTCCTACCGCCACTTTTCCCTTTTCTTTGCTGCTCTTTCCACTCCTGTGCTCCTTATTGTTTCTTGGTCCTATGTAAAGTTTTGATCTTCACTATTATCACTGTACATTAGTAGGGGCTAGGAGAACTAGGTGTGATGCTTACATATTTAGTAATGATAATGCTGATAATAGGAATAGGAATAGTGACCTCACAAGTCTGAGACTTGTCCAGGGCACCCTTGTCCCCTCCAGCCTTCATGGCAACCTTTGAACCCAGGAACCCCAGCACCAGAATCCACGTCTCCGCAGACCCACTGCCCAGACTTGCCTGGTCGCCTGTCTCCCCTGCCCCAGATCAGAGAAACACCTGAGCGAGGAGACGGTGGCCGGAAAGCTGGAGCGCGAGAGCGTGGCAGCGCCACAGACTTTCTTACCTCCCCCGTTCTTGTAGCAGAGGTAGGGAAATCTCCACACGTTGGCCAGATCCACCGAAAAGCCGATGACGGAGAGGAGGAAGTCGATCTTCTTGCCCCACGTCTCCCGGACGGGCTCGGGGGCGCCGGAGCTGTAGTTGGAGCTGCCGCTTTGCAGGAGGTTGGAGCTGGTGTACTGCACGCCGTTCTGCTGCTTCACCAGGATGAGCTCCACGTCCTTCTTGGGCGGCTGGTGCTCCGCCGGCGGCGGCGAGGGCTGCCACTGGCCATCGGGGCAGTCCCGCGACGGCGCCCCCGCCGCGCTCCCCCGCTCGGGCTGGCTGGCGGGCTGGCCGATCATCCTCCTCGCTGGCAGCGCCGGGGAGAGGGGAGAGAAGGAGAGGCGCTCAGCGAGGGCGAGGCGAGCAGGCGGGCAGCAGGCGCCCCCGGCGAGCGCCGCGCGGCAGCTCTCCAAGAGCGCAGCGCAAAAGCGCACGGCGGACAAAGAGGCGGAGCGGCGGCGGCATCGGCAGAAAGGCAGGCAGGGGGTGGGGGGCTCCGCGCAAGTCCCGCGGCGCAAACCCCCTCCACGCCCGCCCCCGCCCCCGCCCCCTGGGGACACTAAACTAAGCCCACTGGCCGGCACCGGGCTCCGCGCTGCTCCTGCTAGCCAGCCACCAGCGGCGGCACTCCTCCTTCCCCGGCTTCCACCCCTCCGGGACGGTCCCGTTCCCCTTTCCGGGTCCAGCAGACCCGAGGCAGGCTGGAAGACGCGGTCGCCCGCCTCCTTTGTCTGAGGCACACTCCCAAGTTCAAAGGCGCGCTCCTGCCTAGCCTCCGACAAACATACAAACAATCGGAAGAACGAGCTGACTCGCTCGCCTCCCTCCCCTATGGGAGGCGCATGGAAGCACTTAGGAAATGAATCCCCAAAAGGCGCCCGGTGCGTTTCCTGCGCCGAGTCGCTCAGGAGCTGGTTTGCTGTCCTCCGTGCTCCCGGTGACTGGAGTACAGCCTCTGATCCACCCAGTCCCTTCTGCTTCTTTGAACTACAGCACCCATTGCCCTGAGCCAATGCGGGACAATGGGGATTGTAGTACAAAACATCTGGAGGACAGCACTGTAGGGGAAGCGCCTCTAATTAGAAATCAAAGCCAGTTATTTTAAATAAACTGGAATAAACATGCTAGGATGCCTTTCTCATTATGTCTGCGACAATTCATTCTCTTATTCTTTCACTATTAGATTCTCCCATTCTTATATGCACACAATTTCTAGAGTTCCTTAATGTCACTATTTATCACTCTGAATTTTTCTTCTGCCTTTCTTCCACTTACAAGGAACCCAAGGCAACTACAAGGTTCTGCTTCTCTCCATTTTTATTCTCACAACAACCCTGTGAGGTAGGTTAAGCTGGAAGCTACTGACTGGTCCAAAGTCACCCGGGTCGCTTCTCCTGAACACCTTTAACCACTGCACCACGTGTAATGCAGGCATACTCCAATCTGGACAGTAAAATGCTGTTTCCACCTACTCCATGAGCATTCGTGCATCGGAGCGTCGTGTGTGAATTGTGAAGGTGAAAAAACAAGAAGTGAGCCAGTGATAGTGCAAGAGGCAGTAAAGTACAATTACGTGAATTCGATAGAAATAAAATTAGACAGTAAGAGGCATACAGAAAGAGAAGAACCTAAACTGCAGTTGCACCAGGTGCGTTCCACCAGCCACTCACCCCAGGGTGCTCAAGCCCAAGCTAAGAGCATTTTAAACCCCCTGCTCCCCATTGGCTTCACCTCTGTAGCTAAAGTGTGGATATCAGTTTTCCATACTGCAAAGCTGCACTCACACAGTCTGCAACAAATCAACGCACAGTTGCTTTGTGAAGATGAACTGCCCTCAAAGCTCATGAATGCATGACGAAATAGATCTCGGCATGTTCCAGCCTGAAACCGTGTCCACCATTACCAGGCAAATGCAGACGGCAACTTCGCATGTGCTCAGCCACCCAGGCACCCGGGGGCCCAACCGTGCTCCGTCCAGGGCTGGGCAGCCTTCCCCTTCCAGCTCCTCTGCCTCACCCAGCCACCCATACGCAGGGACCTTTGCAAAACTCACCCGCAGACAGGTTGGTTCTCTCAGCAGAAGACGGTGCTCCGCAAAGACAGAGGTCCCATTCCCCAGCTGCTGATGAGATGGTGCAATATTGGAAGGGAAGGGGAGGGCAGGAGTGTCCTCTTCTGCCCCCCGAGACCTCCTTGCCTTTGGGACGAGAGGAGAAGCAGTGGGCAAGGCACAGGGGAGCTTTTTAAACCCGTCTCTCTCTCTCCCCGTGATTGAATTACTGTATTAATACAACCTCTCAGATGTTCTGCCCTGGAGCTGCTGGACTGCTTTCTCTGACCTCAACCTTGAGCCTTTCTTTTCCCTGTCTCCCCCAGAAGGCTGAAGGCTTTGGGATGGGTCTTATCCCCAGTGCATTGAGGCAAATTTAAGTAGAGGCACCCAGGAAACCCTCTCCCCAGTCTTCTCGCCTGCCTTTCCTTCATAGAATTCCGTCTCCGCCAGCTCTGGAGCTTGTGAGTGGAAAAGTGTGGGCAGCCCTGGCTAATGTAATATCAGCTGCCCCCTCAAGGTAAGAAAAGTCCTCAATTGGATTTCATTAAAAAAAAGTGGGGGTGAATGTTGAATCACTGTGGACTGCTTAATGAGGCCTGACAGCTGTTGAAGCATTGTAAGGCTGGAGGAAAGGAATATGTTCAACGTTCTGGCTGTGTGTTGGGGTGATTGTAATCCAGGAGCAGTAGGGAGAATTGGGTGCCTTCTATCGGCGGTACACACCACCCTCGGGTCATAAACGTTACCATGGGACTAGCTCAGTTCCAGGGAAAAGCAAGGGTTTGAAAAAGCAGGTGGAATCTGTCTTCATCCTTTTGACCTCGAGCCTTTTAGGGCAGGAACGGGGATATAAAAATACTCTGAAGTTCTGTTTTCCTGTGAAATAGTTACTCACACGTCTGATTCACTTCTGCTTCTTAGAATTGCAACAGATGTGTATGTGTATGTGTATGCATGCATGTGTGTGTATATGTGTATAAAGCCCATCAACTTCTTTCTTTCTCACACACACACGCAAACAAACGCAAACCACCTATCATGAGGATGGATAAAATGTGCAGGAGTGTGGAGTGAGCACAGACATAGTTCAAAGATAGACTGTTGGTTCAAAAATACAACCCAGTGGACCCTAAAACTTCTCCATGGAATTTCCTAACAATGAAAAGTGGACCTGGAAGGCAAATTTTGCCTTTACCAAAACGATATCTACCAATTCTACAATCCTTCTGGGAAGCCACATAGCAGAACAGTAGATGCTTTGATAGCAAAAGTTTCCATGATTTCCTGAGTTGAGTAAGTCCTTATAGGTCCAAATCAGCACCTTAAATGAGGTTCAGAAGCATACAGGCAGCCAGGCTTAGATGCTCAGCCAACCTATTGTTTTGCACAAGCTGCAGCTCCCAATGTGTCCGCAGGACCATGGATAGCTCCTTTACTGTTCAGGGTAAATCTGGAGTAGAGACACAGCCCTTCTGTCATTGGAGCCACCAAGCTCTGCTGCCCAGAAGGGAGGGATGGGAAATGTCTCCTCTGCTTATGGCCTTGGGTATCTCCTGCCTGTAGGATATCTGTGGCACATGGGTTCTCCACAATATATATGAGGTCTGTAACATGGCGCCATTCCATATCACTGCTCCATCAAGCTCCCAGATGTTTTGGTGAGGGCAAGAAATGGCAGGATGGGCTAGAGGAAGGGACCCTCTCATTGGTTTTGTAGCAGGCCGAGGTTAATTATGGCCAGGATCTCTCTCTTTCTCTCTCTCAGGGAGAGTTCAAAGCTGGTGCACCCTTTTTCATCTAGAGGGCAATGCCCCAGAAACTATTTGGACCTCCAATAACAAAACCGGCTCAAACAACCTGCTGCCCTCAGACTATAGGCAGAACCCAGAGGGTGGTGCCTTCACCCAGTACAATTTATCCACCTCCAGTAAGGTTAGTTGAACTATTTTGCAGTAATCAAGCCATCTTGTCATTATAAGGTCCGTTCAACTAAACCACATTTTCCAGCTCAAACTTGAAACAAATTCTATAGGTCTTTCTCTGTAGAGAATTTTTCTACAGCGGGAAGAACAGAAACAAAAAGCTAATTCTTTGCATGCGTACGATCCAGCCCCTTGGATCTATATCCAAAAGCCATTGCGACTCATGGTAATGACTAGGCAAGGTAGGCCAATACTAGTAGATGGTGGTGTCACTGATGGCAACAGCTACATAGAAACATAGAAACAGAGTGAGCCAGAAGGGGTCTCCTGGGTCATCTAGTCTGACCCCCAGCTCCAGCGGGCTCCACTCATGATATGCCCACCCTGTGCATGTCCAACATATCCTTGGCACACACATTCTCAGGAATCCTATTGGCACTCAGGACCTTGCCATGGAATGAAGCAAGTCTGCCGAGATAAACTTGGCAGCTGCTGTCCTTGGTGGATGTAAAAACCAAATTCTGTTGAATCACCATGTGACAAGAAGAAGCCAAGAGACCATGACATAATGCCAAGAGTTTTGCTCAACTCTCAGATTTCACCAGAAGTCCAGCAGTTGCATCAACTGCTAGTCCAGGGGGGCAGCAATGAGATAATCCTGCCTGCCATTGGTGTTTGGATTGGAGGCCCCTGATCTGCTTCCTCCAGCTACTGCCAGAGAGACTTACGCCCTTGTTCTGCAGTGTGGGGCAAGTGGCAAGACAATCTTCAGCAGTCCAGCTGCCCACCCTGTGCTTCCTCGAGATGAGCTCCTGGCCTGCCTGGCACCAGGATTCAGAGCGGCAGGGAAAGGGGCTGAGAGTCCTTTTGAGAACTGGTCTCCTTCCCACCCCATTCCCCAGAATGCCTCCTTTTCTCCCTTTCTGAGGTTGTGCGTTCTACTTTGGAGAGTCAGCCGGTGTGGTTCTTTCCATGCCCACTGCTGGGGATGGAATAGTGGAGGGAGCCCTCAGCAGGCTGCTTAGCAATGTTTTGGGAACACCCACAAGCAGGACGGGAGGGCAAAAGCCCTCCCACGCAGTTGTTCCACCTCAAACACAGGGCCCTGTTCAATCAGGCAAAGGGGCCATTCTGGTCCTGGGTTCTACTCTCACAGTACTCCCCAGGCACATGACTAGGAAGCCCCGAAGACGGTACAGGTACACCTGTACTCTTCAGGTGAGTGAGAGAGGGAGAGGCAAGGAGGAAGACCTCTTCCCTCTGCCTCCCTCCCAACAATCCCAACCCACATCATTAAGGACCCTAGTGAAGTGTAAGATGGACCTGTGAGGAGCAGAAGGTGAGTGTGGGTGAGAGCGACATCCCTCTCTCTCCTATCAGGTCCCACTGAAGAAATATCTGCTTAGGTGGTTGCTAATCCAATGCAAGAAACAGATGGAGATGAACCATTATATGCCCAGAGAGGTAATATACCCTGTGCAACCTTTCCCGCTTTGGAATGTGGCCTTTGGACTGAAAATAGAGTTCCTTGCTCTGATCTACAGCAAGTGGAGAAAACTTCCCAAGTTTTTGAACAGGGATATTTATTTATTTATCTGTCCCACCTGGGAATATCAAGGACTAGTCGAATCACTGAGCTTTGGGTCTGCTCTTTGTCAGGGGACTTGCGGTTTTCACTGTTTATGAACTCTGAACTCTCCAAAACTCATATCCCATTCTCAGGAGAAATGGTGCAGTTCGGCATCTTTGCAAAATAATTTTACATGATGCAGCCTGGCTTTAAAAGGAAGTTTCAGTGGAGTCATGGAGATCATTGCTGCACCGGCAGTTAAACCTGCAGCGAGGATTGTGGTAGGAAGAGGCATTCATCTTGACAACTGTAGCATGATGTGAAATTTTAAAATTGGGTCCATGTGTTTTTTAGCTATATCCTCTTAGGGAGAAATTGAGTGAGGATTTTTTTTTAAGTGAGTCATTCTGTGCAAAGATATATTTAATCAAAACCAGTTCCCTTTGCGTCTGGGGTCTACCAGAACCTTTGCTGCACCCGGATTTAAGTGTTGTCTGTGTGAGGCGATGCCACATAGTGGAGGGGCTGGAAAGATGCTTAGAATATTTGATAGCTTCTCAGAATTTCATCTTTCAATTAGATATTTTTAAGAGCTTGCATGTTATGTGGAGATGGTTAAATTTTGAGAGCAAGTTTGGGCTGAGACTCTTTTGGAAGGGGGACTTTGGGGTTTTCTGCTCCCTTAACACTCTTCTTCTTTCCTCATTTACAACAGCCTTTCTCACCCCTGGCAAGTGATTTTTAATGCCCCACACTTCTGGCTGGTGAATGTCCAACAGTTGTGCAAGGCCACATTTCGACCTATAAGCACACATTATGGTGGTTCCCATAGCGAAACTCCCAAGCAAAGTCCCAAAAAGTAGCCAGCTGTGTCGATCCATATCAACAAGCTAGTTCTAGCAGTTCTGACTTCCCCCAGAAGCAGATATTTTGCAAAGCAGATGGGACTCAAGTATCCATTCCAACTGAGGCCACTGGCAAATATTTCACATCAAGAACAATGTTCTCTTTTTTCTTGCTGGGGACTGGGTTGTCCCCTCGCCTACTCTGGGACCACAGCTAGTTTTAGAGGGATCAGGGCAGCCTGAAGGGGAGGCAGAGTATTTCAGAGACCCCGCTGATCCAGAAGTCCTGGCACTTGACCCTGGGAACCCAAATGGTGCTTCTCGGATTGTTTGAACTGTAAGCCAAGGAGTTGGAAACTCAATGTGCAAGTTTATGATTAGTCAGCCATTTGGCAGCTCTGTCTATGACCCACATTTTAATATGAGCTATTGGATTATTTCCGAAGAGGCTTCTTGGCCATAAAAGAATTATATGTATCGGTTGGGGCTGTGGTGAAAAAAAGAAGAAGTTACAATTGGATTAAAAGGTTGAGATCATTGATAGGATTTGGTCGGACAAGTTTACCCCTGGGGCTGACGAGCAACAGAGATATTAAGCTTTTGAAATTACACAGGGAAGTGTGGGGGAAGGTATAATTGATCCAAAGAAGCCTTAGTGTTTTATATTAGATAAAGTTGTCCTGATAAGCAGAAATGTTAGAAGAAAGAAGCTTAATCTGGGAAATGAGAAATGGAGGATGTCTTGATAGAGATGTCCAGAAAATAGGTTTTGGTTGTCCAGACTCTCCAAGCCCTTCTCTGCTCTTCTGTCCAGAAAGGTGGCTTTCTCAGCTCTGAAGAGAAAAGAAACCACCAAAAGTGAAGGATGGTCAACCAGGGAAATACTTCTGATGAAGCCATATGTAAGGTGCCTATCAAATCAATTCAGTGCTAAGAAAGAAGATCACCACACTGAAGGCCAAGTGTTACCCTGTAATTCACTCTGACACGATAATTTCACTACATTTTTCTCAACATCGCAGGATACGATCCTATGCAACAGTGGCAGAAAAATGGTCTATGACGTCCGGCATGCGAGCTGGGGCATGTTGGGAATGGTAGGCCTCTCTTCCTCTTCCTCTTTCTATCTAAACTTGCATAGGATTGCACCTTTCTTGCTATTGCTAGTGCAAATGCCATGCAAAGAATAGGGTCATATGGTTTCCCATTAAAAGCTAGGAAAAATAATACACATTTCTGACAGAGTCTGAAGGAAGAAGGACCAGTTAGAGATCAGCTAATATTTCGAGCTTGTGATGATGACACGAAATATTTTGCCTGACATTGTTGTTGTTATGTCTTCAAGTCAGCTCAGTCTTTTGGTAGCCTCATCAATGAAAGTCCTTCAAAATGTCCCATCCATGGCATCCCTGCACAGTTGTCCTAAATTCCAGGCTGTGGCTTCCTTGATGGAGTTGATCCATCCCATATTCAGTCTTCCTTTTCTTCTTCTGCCTTCAACTCTCTAGCATGATTGTCTTTCTTTTGTGAGTTCTGCCTTCTCATGATGCCTTCAAGGTACGGCAGCCTCATTCTTGTCATTTTAGCTTCTAGGGAAAGCTAAGTTAACAGGAAAGTTCTGCAGTTCTTCTGTGGTCATTTTTGTTTTCTTAATATTCAGCTGCAGTCCTGCTTTTGCAATTTATTGTCAAATCTACACACTAAATATTTTGGAAAATGAATCGAAAAGAAAACAGAGATGAAAAGAAAACTTAAAATCAAGTATCCTATTTTGGAAACTTCAAAGAAACTGGTTGCTCAGCAGTGCTGCTGATGATGAGAAATACATATGCTTATCTCAAATTGTAACTGGGAATTTTGGGGAAACATTTGTTTCAGAGTGCTTCAGTTCCATCCTTTGACCTTCAGTTCCATTATTTACCTTCATATCCATTCTTTGCTAAGCATTGCATAACCATCTTGCAAGAAACCGCAAAAATATTAGAGACAGAGCCGGGAACACCAGTCCCCTTATTAACTTCCCTACTTATTTTAAGTCAGCCCAAAAATGTCATATGGAGAAGACATGCTATTCTTTTCAACTTTTTAAAGAAGAAAAATGTGCTCCTCAAATGATCCTTGGCAACATTTTGGAAATGTGTTTTGCTTGTTACCACTGTTTTGTCTTTTTGTATGCATTGCGTACACTCCTCCATGTTTTATTCTTTGCTGTAAAACAGAGATGAGAAACTTGCTTAAGCTTGACGACTGAATTCAATTTCAGAGGAGCTTCTGAAGGCCACATTCTGGTAGCTATTGAGGCCAAAGTCAAAAATGATGGACTAAGACCACTCCAAAAAAAAAATAAAAATAAAATAACACCGCCCCCTGCCCAGGATATTTTAGCTTAAAGCCCTTACTGCCAGTAACTAAGTGTTGGAAGAGTTAAGTCAACCTCTCGGAACAGGGTGGGGAGGAATTGCACAAAAGCTGGGAAACCACAAATCGATTAGTGGTTCAGAGAAGGCCTGGAGCCAAGGAAACAGTGTCTGTCCATCCTGTAAACCCCAGAAAGCTGGACAGTGTCTAGCAGACTTCAGCCTGAGCCTAAGTTTCATTTCAGTTTGCTAATCATCAGAAATCTCAAAACCTGAATGCAAGCAGGAGTGCCGTGTTTTGGAAAAAGTACACACATTCCCCACCTTGTGAGCATGATTAGAAATGCATTTTAATGCACACTTTAAACTGTGTGTTTTCTCCCACATGGTGCTTCAGACAATAGGATGGGAAGCTGCACACTTTACAGACACACAAACACAAATGCTCTCTTTTCCCACCTGGACAAAAAGATAAGCAAGTCACAGATGCAAACAGGAACAAGTTAAGCTGAGCATCATCACAGAGTTTGGAGAATGATGGCAAGTTTGAAGATCTCTGGTTCTCCCCTTCTACGAGCGATATGTGACCATTGTCTTTTAATAATTGTCCTGAATGGATTTGCTTTCTGTTGGGAAACATTAAAAACAATCTCATCATCTGAGTGTCTAAGTAATCATGCAGCCTGAGTCCAAGGTCATGTACAAGACACAAATTCAAGCTATCCTGGTTGAGTAGGGGTTTAAGTGCCTGTTCTAATGAGGAAATATTATTAAGGTTTCAAAAGCTAATCTCCACATAAATGTTTGGACCCAACTATTTCCTCTTTGGTGAGAGGGGGGCAGAAGGATGGGGGTTCAAGAATTGATCCTTCAGTGTTATGGGCCTCTCAGGAAAAAGGCTATATGGACACTAATCTTCTCCTTGGGAAAAGTTCCAGAAGTGTTACTTGACCAGCAGGGGGCAGTCCTGCACCACACTCTGTTACCAACTTTCAGAATAATATCAACACCTGACCAGAGAACCACTGATGGAAGGATTGTAGAACATAGAAACATAGAAGCACAGAAACAGAGCGAGTCACAAGGGGCCTCCTGCGCCATCTAGTCTGACCCTCAGTTCCAGCCGGCTCCACTCATGACATGCTTACCACATGCATGTCCAGCCTATCCTTAAACACCCTCACCAATGGGGCTTCAACCACCTCCCATGGAAGCCCATTCCACACCCTCGGGGTCCTAACCATCAAGAAGTACTTCCTGACATCCAATCTAAAAGGGATGGGATAGGATCCCAGGATTTAGAAGGAATGAATGACCTAGGGGCACTGAAATCAACCAGCCCCTCACTTGAAGCAGCAGCATAAGACACCTGAAGAAACATGCTAACATTTCTGGAAATAATTTCTAAAAGGTGGCTTGCGATTTCCTGCACATTTGCAACTATGCAGCAAAAGACTCTAGGTATGTAACATCCAAGGGAAGCTGATGAAATGGCAGAGTACCACTCTGCCTAAATTTCAGAGCCATGCTCACCTGTATTCTTCACCTTCAACAGCCATAATAGATGTGCTGGACCTGAGTTGCACGGAGAAGCAACTCACTGGAAATTAATACAATCCTGTAGGCAGAAGCTAAACTGGGCAATTCCCCTCCCACTGAATCTTCCCCACCACACACACACACACACACACAAATTGTGCTGATGTGTTCCTTTTTGTGTAGAAAGGCAGGATCTAAATCAAATCAAATCCATCAATTAATCAAAGCACTGATTGTTGCAAGTCGAAGGATGAATTGGCCAAAACAAAAAACTCTCAGCCCAAGTAACCTAGGCACAGGGAGGGAGAAATAATGTATGCTTAAAATTTAAACTATTTCAACATAGAAAATTCATAATGCACCAACTTCAACTACAGAAAACAAGCAAGCAAAAAGACAGGATTATTCTGCCTTCCAAAGTCCAAGGCAAAGCTTGGAAGAGAAATCTCAGAAGACTATCTCTTTGCCTTGTTGAGGAAAGTGTGTTTTGGATGCCCTCTGCCTGTGGAAAATTCTCACTGTAAGGATATACACTGGAACAAGTTTTCCTTTTTCTTCCTGTCCCTCACCCACTTTGCTCCTCTCAGTTTTAATATTATTTTCAGGATCCATCTTTTGTACACACATTCATTCTGAATTAATTCATTAGGACTTCATTGCATTTTTCCAGAAAACAAACACAGTGTCAGCTCCAAAGAGGTACTTTGGGCTGTCTGATGGATGTCCTGATGCATCCCTCCAAAGCTCTTTTAGTTCCTGACAGAAGGGATTGAAAAAATAATGCTTTAAAGAGCACAGCATTCCACCCACCCACACACAAAGCCTGGGGGAGACCCTTTTTTCAAGCACAGCTCGTTGGGAAGGTAGTTCCAGCCTCCCTTCCTGATAAAGGAGGTGGAATTTCCCCATAATAACCAACTGCAGAATTTCCTTCCTTCATACTCAAGCCAAACGTTTACAAATTGGAGCATGGGAGAGTGAATGAAAAATGCAAAACAAAAACTTACAAAACTTAAAATATCATCATTGAATTCAATTATGTATTTACTAAGAGGAGTTAAATATGACCAAGATGCTTTCAAATTTATTATTTCCTTTTTTTTTTTTTTGCTTTTCTGGAGAGGTGCACAGTGGGAACCTCCATTTGGGTACTCTGGGATCATGCATTTGGGGACTTTCAAGATCAAGCCCCGGTCACACTTCTGTATTCTTGCACAAGAATTTCCATGTCTGAGACTGAGCTGAGTTCTTGAGCATAAATTGAGAACGTCCGTGTTGCATTCCCAGGCACACAACTTTTGCATTACTAAGGTGCCCATTACTCAGAATGGAGCCATTTTGCTTTTCCATACAATATGGATATGCACATACCTGCAATTCACCGGAACACACATTTATTTATTTATTTATTTATTTATTAAAACATTTTTATTCAGTGCTTTATTTGGAAGCTCAAAAATCTTAACAAAAGGCAACAACGCAAACATGATGGGGTGAAAAACCTTCAGAACACATTTATACATAGGAAATAATTCAGCAAAATGACCCAATAACTCAGAAAGCATAATACTGCCTATGGGACTCACACACTCATAGTACCGATGGCTTATATGTGTTTGCAATTCAAATTTGGCATTCCTACCTGATATTAAAACCCAGAAGGCCCAAACTGTTCCTCCTATGTTAGTTTTCTATGCAAATGATCTCTCAGACATGCTAGGTTACTACAGGACAAGGCAAGTACCCTCACAGCAAGTTCATTGGTCAAGGAGATACAAATCTATAATTCAGAACAGTAGTTTTTACTAGGGTAACATTTTTCCTGCTTCATAGTGTAAAACTGCATTTTTAAAAAATCATGAACAACCCATGAGAAATCCCCATGGTTTGTTGCTGAATTGTGGACTGTGGGTGTGGGTCAGACAACACGAGACCCGACCGACTTTCCAACAACCACCAGCAGTGCAGTGACAAGCTTTGAACTCAGTGAATGGGTGTGAATTAGAACGATGTGCCAACGGGCTCAGAAATCCCGATCTCTGTTGATGTGGGCAGAGAAACTGAAGGATCGTGTGCTCAGTGCCAGGTGAGAATGAACCTGACCGCATGGAGGAAGCTGCTTGGGCAAAGGGCCCTGTGTCCCACTGACCCCCATGTGCTTCGGAAGAGTCACACCCTTGTCCATCTCCACCTGCAAGATTCATATCACTCTTTTCCACCAGGGGGCAGCATGCACTGAATTCAGCTTGCCAGTAAAGTCCTGTTTGAGTCCAGAAAATGAACCAAATCCAGAGGAAGTTGACCCTTTCAGACTGTGGTCAGAATGCCATTCCAGAGAAACCCTTGAAGGCCATGTTCTAGAGGTGGAGATGGCAAAAGACAACAGGGGTGGGACAGAAAGCCCATCATATTGGATCTGTAAACTTAACGTGACTATTATATTCATTTATTTAAAACCTTTTCTATACCACCCTTCATCTTGAGTCCTACACTACATTCATATCCCTCTTTTCTTCCTCTTGCAAGAAACCCAAGATGGCTTCCAAGCTTCTCCTCCTCTTCATTTTGTCGTCATAATAACCCCATGAGGTAAGTTATGCTTAGGGCCCAAATCACCCAGTGAGCTTCATGGCTGAGTTGGGACTAGAACCTGGATCTCCTGGTTCCCTTCTAAGCCTTAGGACTGTTACTGGAACCATTTAACATGGAGGAAAGTTGCATAAAAGTGGAAACCAACTACTCAGACCCTCAGAGGTTGAGAGCAAAGGAGTGTGGACGCTTGGGGAACTCCAGAAAGCCAGATTGAGTCTCCAGATTTGCCCCATAGATGTGAGATTTAACACCTTTGCACTAATCCATGGATCTCCAGACAAATCTCTCTCTCCCATCCTAAAAAAATCAGCCATTCACTACTCTTGTGTCTCTAGTTCTCATTTGCATATGTAAACTGTTGCCATTCAATACAGAACCTGCACCAGAGGGAGGAGCGAACATGCTCCTTTTTAGCATAAATCCAGTCTTAAAGCATCCACTGTAAGCAGCCCTTTCATTGATCATATTATTCATTGAATAAAATATTCCCATCTGTCACAAAAGACACCTCCCACCCCAGGACAGCCATGAGAAAATAAGGAAATAAGGGAAAAGCCCTGTGGAATTTTTTAATTTTTTGGGCAGGCAAGGAAGGAGAGTACAAAACTATGGCAGAAGGACTTTTCGATGTAACTATAAGGTCAACAGTACCTAAGCTCCCTCTGAGAAAAGCAAGCAAACAAACAAAAAACTAGATGATCGTTGAGAAAACCTAATCTACTCCCACTCCTTGCTTATATCCCTGACCAGAAAACATGACCAGGCCTCTACAAAGATGGATGAAGTATATCAGTTCACATTTTCCGGTGAACTTAGCAGATTCTACACTGGTGAACCAATACATGAATGGAACATAATGATCCCTCAATATTTGCAGAGCTGTCAAATTTTGTAGTGGAATTCTCCCATCAAAACAATGCAGATAGAATATTTATATTGGGGAAAAGTGCCTACGTGAATAAAATAAAGTTCAAAATACATTTTATTGTGAACATGGCTTGCGTAAACAAATTTATTAGGCACAGTTGCATAGAAAAATAGACATATCTGGAAAAAATATATACACAAGGAGAAATACACATTTTCACACTACCTTCATATTTTAAATTATAAATCTTCAAGACAAACCAAATGGGAAAAATTCAGAAAGTTCAGGACAAACAGAATGGAATATTGGAAACATGAGAAACTGAGAACTAAAATTTATAGATCTGCCCATCCTAATATAAGGATTTCTAAATCTATTGGTTTGCATCATAGGCTTTTTCAGACTTAGGTTACATGCGTACAGGTAGGAATCACCCAAAGGTCAAGTCAATTTGGGCTATTGGTCAATATCCGACTGCGTCCTGCATACTAACCACTTTGACTGTGAAATTGTCGTTTGCCTACACAGGGCTGGCAAAGACTCAAGGCTACAGAACACTGCAAGGTTCCAGGGGCTTTGTCCCACCTTGCTTTGATAAATTATTTCTAGGGTTTTTGGATAGTTGAGCTAGTTAATTTGGTTTCCTTTTCTTGTAAAGGCAGCTGACCATTTCTGACACTCTTTCGATGTGAACATAAAAGCCATTTGAGATCGAAGCAAAGGTCCACCTACTTGGGCATTCCCTCCACCTGCGCTCAGGTTCCCATAAGCAGGATATGAGGGCAAAAATCTTTGTCCCACCAATGTTCTTCAGCAACTGGCATGGGTAACCTATAGTCACCAAGGCTTCTTATCCTCCAGGAATTGATCATGCCCCTGTTGAAAGCCATCCAGATTTGGTGGACATCATTACATTGTGTACTGATTCTTGGACTTCAATGATTTTTTATATCTCAAAACTGGAATTGTCTTAGTTATTCTCCTAGCCCAGGTTTGGTTTTCCCCAAGCTTGGGCCATTTTATCACAGTTTCAAAGGGATGAAAGAAAGCTCTGGAAGAAGAGGACCACATAAACATAGGTCTTAAGCTTGGATTCCCACATGCTTAAGTTAGCAGTTATTGTTAATCTCGTGAGCACTGGCAGAAAAAACTCTGTCATACTAATACAGGGATGGGCAAGCCTGGAGGTTCTGCAGCAAGATCAGCTTCTGAAATGTACTAGCAGAAAGGAAGAAAAATTAGTATTTTCCATTTAAAAGAAGAGACGCATGCACCTGGTTTCCCACAACTCTGTTTTCCTAGAAGGAGCTTTACATGAAAACCAGCTGCACATTCTCCTTGTTTTAAAGGAAAACACATTTTCCCTCACTGTGCGCTGTCAGTATTTCAGAGTTATTTGGGGATAGTGGAATATTTGTGTTGCCCACACTTGCCATTTTAGAAAAGGGCCATCTGGTAACCTGTGATGCTCAGTGGGATAAAATTCACCATATCTCTTGCTTCTCTTCATTTTCAGTTGGTCAGGAAATTATCTCCCTGGCTTGACCTCTCAAACTCTATTATATCTCAAGATTTTTCCAGGGTTAATGGACACAATTGCTCTACCAGGCTGCCCCAACTAGAGATGTGTGAGGAATCTGGTTTAGTGGTGGGAATCCACTGGATTTTCTCCACTTGGCTCCCTGGGTGGTGTCCCACTTTCTCTCTTCTCTAAGCATTCCCATGGGCATCCATCAGGAAGAGAGTCCAAACAAGTCCACCAGTCTGTTCAATGGTGTTCCACTTCTTCATACGTGACTTGTGGGCATTGCATACTCTGAAGAATTACGTACTTTTCATATTTTGTGGAAATAGTCACTAGTGTTCCTGAGCATTTGTGGACTTGATCCTGGCTTGGGTTGCTTCCTGGCCAGGGCTGAGCACATGAAAGAATGCATGAGGGGTGATTTCTGGGCTTATCTTCGCATCTTCACCTCAACCATCTTATCTGTAGGCCAACCTTTGGCTCTTGCACTTCAAATAGCGTGTGAAGTGGCTGTGGTACATGGAAGAGCTTTTCTTGTCTCAACATGTTCCTCTTTTCTGAAAGGCATGGCAGCCCCTGAAGCAGCTCCTACCCCCTCCACAAGTTTGGCAGACTCCAATGTTGCTGGTTCACACAGCTGTACCATCAAGGAAGCAATCTCCACGGACATCTAACAAACTAGCCAAGGTAGAGAAGCAGAAGTAAAGTGATGGGGAGACAGGGGGTGGTAGCATCTTCTGTAGGCTTGTAGGATTTGGATGGATGGGGAATTGCGGATAAGTACTAGAAAAAAAGGATGATGTGGTTTTGCTATGAAGCCCACTTGAGAGGTAAGCTTCATCTCTCTTTGTTTACGATGTTGCAATTCTTGCCAAACTAGCTCAGAACTGGGAAAAATCTGTAGCGTCATCCAGGAATAGTCCTTGACAGTTCAGAAACTCCTGCCAGAAAGCAAAGAGGAAAAAATATGCTTTTTTTCTGATTGAAAAGCCCCTCGTTGTATCTTCTGCTTGATACAAATCGTTGGGTAAAACAGGAGCAAAGAAAACACAGTTCCTGAGGCAAAAACAAGGGGGTGGGGAATCATTAGAAATAGTTGCTCTCAGCATTTTTAATAAAGCCATTTAATCTGTGTCTTCACTTTCTATAATAAAAATAAATTCATTCTGATTTTTAAGAAAAAGCATCCTTACGCAGGTTAAGTTAAAAACAAAACAAAATAATATTCGCAGCCTCTTGACATTCAGTCTTCTTTTTTATCAGAGACGTTTGAGTGGTCATCTGCAGAGGTCTGAGGACAAACTTTATTCCTTGGTACAGAGGTCTGTGAAATGGAGGATTTTGCAGTGGGTATACAGGAAGCGAATTCTGTCTCTGGAAACAACTGGCAGCGTTGCAGCTCAAGATAAGTTGTAAATAGCTTGGCGTACTCAGGATGTTTCAGGGCAAAATCTTTGAACTCCTCTGCAAATCAAGGAAGAGAGGAAACTGTTTAATATGGGGAAGCTCCGAGGTCATGCTAAACCAGGGGTGACTCATTTCCAGGGGTCCCCCCAAGAACCAGGGTGTTTCCGGGTTTTAACTGTATTTGTATTATATTTATTTATTTGTGTGAGCCGTCCCGAGGCTATATAGCAAGGGGACAGCATACAAAAACTTTAAACAAATAAATAAAATCCGCCAAGAATGCACCTCTCTCCTTCCACCACAAAAGTTTGCAAGGAGGGAAAATTTGGCACTGCAGTTGCCTCAGAGAAAGCAGCCACAGGTGGCTTGCAGGAGCATGCATTGGCTTCCAAACAAGACCTGTGCTGTCCGTGCAAATTTCATTCAAGCCAAATGGCCAACGCCATGCCGGTGAATTCGGTGGTGGTAGGCATGCTTGCAAAAGCAGCCATCTGGACTCCATGCAGTCTACAGACCAGGTGTTTCCCTTCCCCCTCCCCGCAACACATACACAATGATACCATGAGAAACACCACGGTATCTCCCAGCATCCTCAGACACATATGGGAATACCCAGGGGACCCTGCACAGCTCATATCCCACATCACTCACCATAGGAGAGCTTGTTAGTGTTGTCAGCATCTATTTCCTTGAAGAGATTAGAAACGTCAAGGTCAGGCAGCCCGAGCGAGGAGCGGATAATTAAGGCAAATTCATCTTCAGTTATGACACCGTCGTCATCAAGGTCAAAGAGCTGGAGGGAAGAAAAAGGCTTGCTGAAGTTCCTAAACATGAGAAATGTACCCCATGGAGTGCAATGGTTAGAAAAGCTTCCGCATGGTCAGAGCAATGCAACAGTGGGACCGGCTGCCCAGAGAGGTGGTGGGCTCTCCCACTCTGGAGACATTCAAAAGAAACTGGGCAGCCAACTGAGTGGGATGGAGTGGGATGGAGGGACTTGCTCATCAGGAAGTTGGACTTGATCGCCTCCGTGGCCCCTTCCAACTCTACTATTCTGTGATTCTATGAATGCTGGACTATGGAGTGGAAGATCTGGGTTTTAGTCCCCATGTGGCCATGAAGATCACTGGGTGATCCTGGACTAGATGCTGCTTCTCAACCTCACCTATGTCAAAGGGCTGTGATGAGGAGGCTGGGTGTGGAGCATGAGTGAATTCTTTCACATCTTCATCCAGCTTTCAGGCAAACACACCTGAATTTGCTCTTTCAAGTAGAAGCTCAGTCACCTTACACATGTTGTACTTCTCCATGTCTTGCTCTGGAGCTCCACCAAACATTCATGCCCAAAATGTGTATGTTAGGGGAAATGTTTAAAAAAGCAGTGATTAAAGAAGTGCCTATTTGTCAGAAATGCACAGACACAAATGCACCGGGAGCCTCGTCCCTCGTAAAAGGCTTGGCCAATTTTGCTGACCAGTGGCGATTCATCATGGTGGGTGGCAGAACACACCACTGGTGTTCCGGAGAAAAGAAACCAAAATGGCCCATTCATGCGATGTGGACCACATGTGGATCCCGTGAACATCTCCCGTGCCTTGCCACTCCACCCACCAACTGGGATTTCTACCCCAAAAGAGGCATCTGTGGTGGGGATGCAATGACCGACGGGTCAAAAGAGCATGTATGCAAACTAATTTTGACCCTTTTAACCCTCATAAGCAGCTCCGTAGCATGAAATGCGCCCAGCCCTGCTTGCAAACAAGCGATTTTTCTGGTACCTTTTGCTACAGATGCTATTTTAATTAAAAAGAAGAAAAGGCTAGAAATGACCCCTTGAACTCCAGTGGCTGCTTCTTCTTGGGGCAAGCCTGAGAGTGTACGACACTTAATCCTCTCATCTGCTCCCCAAAGACCCTACAACTCCACCAGCTCTACAAAGGAAATCCGGAATGCTCTCCCATTGCTGCCAACTGGGGAAAGGAAGAGGCAAACCAGAAGAAAAACAAAACTGAAGAAGTATTCCCACTCCTCTGGAAAGAGGGCCTAAAAGCCAGCCCACTTCTAAGAAATAGAATTAGCCAGGACCCTTTCAAACCATCTGCCATGAACATCGTGGGCCTGAATGGGATGCAGCTCCCTTCCCTGTTTTTCCTGTAAGAGCAACACTTTTTTGGAGCTAGGCACGATGCTCTAGGTTTTACCTGAAACGCCATTTGGATTATCTGTTCTGTGTTGGCAGGGTTGCACAGAACAGACAAGCCGATCACGTATTCTCTGAAGTCAATGGAACCATCTCCGTTCTGCAAGAAACACAGGGCAGAGGTTATTCACTGGGGGGGGGGGTATGGTGGAGACTCTCTCTCCTTGAAATGCTAGATTTCCATGAGCAGGGAGGGACCCATTTTAAAACCAAGGCGCACTGGCAATCTTGGCATTTCCCTATCCTTCCCTCCCTCTGTGTCTCACCTGAGATTGTAAGCTCCTCAGGGCAGAGTTCTGCTATCTCCCAGTTTACCAAGGATGTTGCATGCCAGAGGTATTGCATGCTAGCCCTCTCTGCCCCGGTGCCCATCCAGGGGTCTGGAATGCAGCTCCTGTCAGCCTCAGTTAACATGGCCAATGGACAGGAATGCTGGGAACCAGAGGACAAGGCCTCTGGCAGGGTGGGGCGGAGATGCTACATTTACGATAACCCCGTGCTCGGTTTCAGTCCAGGTGGGAGTGTTTGGCTGCAAGTGTTGTGCCTGTAGCCCTCGGGACACTGGCTGCTTCCAAGGCTTCGGGACATACAAAGGGAGCAGTCATAAAGAAAGGAATGTGGCCTGGACTGGGAGGGGAACTTCACAACTATGAGGATCCCAAGCAGGGCGGGAGCAATTTCTGTCGTCCTCGTCTCCCGCCCTGCATGTTTATTATTTATTGGTTCATTGCATTAATTCGTCATGTTCCTAGCAGGCAAGGCATTCTGGGCAGCTAACATTAAGTAACAGCACAGAATAAGACAAGAATTAAAAAGATACAATCCATCCAAAGACCGAAACAACAAAAATATAATAACTGAAGAATTAAAATGTAGAGACAATCAGATCAGAAGTTTTAAAAACCAAAAGCAAACGGTTGAAACAATTTAAAAGCTTAAAGACAATCTGACTGTTAGAAGAAGGCAGCAGGAGAATCAAAAAACTCATTCAGACCAAACAGTTTGCAAGAATCTGGGAAATGAAGTTTTCACCTGGCACTGGAAGGAGAGCCGTGATGGGACCTGGTGTATCTTCTTGGGGGGGGGAGTTCCAGAGGTGGGGTGCTCCCAGAGAGAAGCCCCTTTTGCTGGCCATCTGCCCCATTGCTTCTCTGCGGGGTGCTTCGTGAGAAAGACCTCTGATGAAGATCTCAGTGACCAGGCAGGAATATATGGAGACAGGCATTCCCTCAGAGATCCTGGCTCCAAGCCCGTTAGGGCTTTGCATAGTAAAGTCAGCAGTCTGAATTGGGCTGCAACAAGCTCCCAGTGCAAAAAGCCCTGCACCCTTTTTCTGAGCTCGTGTTCCCAGTTCTTTCTGCACTGGCTGCAAGGGAGAAAGGGATCAGCATTCCGGGTTGGAGACTTGTCTCCAGCCTCAGATCTGGGAATTCAACACATCCTCAGCAACTGTCCTCATTGCTTCCCTTCCTTCCCAGGGGAAAACATCTCTCCTGCTACTAGAATAGCAGAGGCACAAAAAGCAAAATGCATTTTCCTGCCAGTAAACAGCATTTCTTGTTTGCTCTCCTCCCAGACTGAAAATACATTGCCACATAATGTACATACATTGCTCCTGTGTATGTAATGTATGTAATGTACATACATTGCTCCTGTGTATGTAATGTATGTAAGGTACATACATTGCTCCTGTGGGAGCATTCAGACGCCCTGAGCATGTTGCCTGGATGTCAAGAAACCCCACAGGGCTGCAGCATGTGTTGCTGGGAACCGGGATCTCACCAATATCACCAGGATCTTCCCGCCAAGATGCAGCTCCCTAGCCTGGCTGGCTTTTGTCATTTCTCACCCTCCTGGCAAAGGGAGAGGCATTGAAGAGAAGGAGCAGCTGCATTTCCAGCCCTTTTTCTTCTGAGTGACAGCGGCGATTTGGGCAGCGAGGAGGGAGAGATAAATTTGGTGAGGGCTTACTGAAGGCATTTTGCTAATGGACCATCCAAAAACTAAAGTCATAAGTGAAATCCAATTAAACATCTGTCTGTCTGTCCATCCATCTGCCTGTTCTTCCATCCGTCTGTCCATCTATCCATCCATCCATTTCCAAATTTGCACATATGCCACAATTCCACCAAAGAGAAATTCCACAAAATGAGGTGCACCACTGGACGCTCTTGTCTTTTATTTCATCGCCAAAGGAGGGGCAAGTTCTCCTGGATGCCAAGATGCAACTGAAGAGCAAGCAGAAGAGCTAAAAAGAGGTTGTGGCATCAGGTTTATGTCATGAAGATTGCTGAATGGAAAATCAGAAAACCTCACCTTAAGGAGAGGAAAGATTTCCAGGTATTTGTTGGATTTTAGTGGCCATGATTTTGTGAGGCCCAAAGAACCTATTTAGAAGCCCGTGACAAAGAGGAAAGTTTACACAACATCTTTAAATGTTTGGTCCTGCTTTTCCTGATCCAAAAGGGCCCTTTCTCTAGCCAGCTGCTCCTAAACCCAGCTATTGAAGTAAAACAATTAAGCTCCGATACAAAGCACAATAGAATGCTTGGGCATTGCTGGGTGTGTGTGTGTGTCGGGGGAGGTATTTGGTTTTTTTTTTTTTTGCTTTGAGAAAGAGCCCGCTTTGTTTGTTCTGAAATCAAGCCAAGGAGCCATGAGATCACCTCACCGATTTAATCCAGCTAAACTAGCAAGCACCTTTGAACAAGCAGAGAGACATGCTTTGACTGAATTAGGTGGCACCCTGAAGGCATGTTTTGACAACTGGCACACCCTGGGATGGGGCGAGGACAGTGGAGGAGGAGAGGGGACACACAGTGGGTCCCCTCGTGTCATTTCTAGCTGCGTGAGGATGAGCGAGGCCCTGCATTTAGGAGGAAGGTCTGAAACGAAGGGCATGCTCAATGCAGCACACTCCTCATGAGAACTAGAAGCCTGCGCCATCCTGTGTGCGCGCTGCAGGCTCCCCGTCCCAGATCTCCTGCCCCAATAAGTGAAAACAGTTCATGGGAAAGGCTCTCACCAGCCTGGATCTTGGTGAGTCGCTGCCTCTCAGTGCAGAACAGGGACTGGCAACTTGTGGGAGAGCAATGGCACATTTGGCAATCGGAGGAGGTGTCCCGGGCACCACCACGAAATGACGGCTGCAGGAGGTGTGGCTGACCTGACCAAAGCAACGGCCTGCCCCCTCCAGCACTTCTTGTCCTTCATGGGTGCAGAAGAAAGCCAGGCCTAACCAACCTCATGTCCTACGCATGCACTTGAGCGCTGCTTGTGGGAAAGGAAGGTGGAGACGGCTGCAGGCCCACGTGGCTGTCAAGCAATCCCAGCCGGCTGGAAGGGAAATTGTGAATTAAACCGAACAGGGCACCCTGGAGAGGACAGAATGCTGCTTGCTGGGCAGAGAGCCTGACCTGGCCTGCAGCAGCTTCCCCTGGCGGGAAGGAGACCCCACCTTTGCAGGAAGCTGTCCGGTTTGTGTTTGCGTTTCTGCATTTGCTTTTTTGCAAAAGCAAAGCAAAGCAAAGCAAAGCAAAAACACCCCGCCCCCCACAAACTTTTAAGTCATTCTTAGAAAAGGTCTGAAGAAATTACTCATGGAAGGGTGAGGGGTGAAATGAGGTCAAGCGCTCTCCCCCTGTAGGTTGGTCAGATCTGCCAGTGGACTTCCCCTCCTTCCTCTTTCCTTCCTTCCTTCTTCTCTCTCCTCCCTCCCTCCGTCCCTCCGTCCCTCCCTCCCTCCCTTGTCTCTTTCTTTCACCTTGCCTTCTTTCCATCCTGAACATAAAGTACTTGCAAGTTCTGGTAATTCAGAACCAAATTCGAGAGGTGCTGTTCTTCCCAGCCCAGTACCTGAGAGGCAGGGCACTAAGAAGGGTGATGCAGGAGAAAGACCGTGACAAGACTAATTCAATGCCACAAACACAGATAAATAACTGAAAGGAATTTAACGCTGGTCTTTTCTAGCTAAAATCTCAAAGACCGGGGCCTAAATGGACAAACTGGTCCATTTCAATTGCTTCCACATTCTTTTCTAAAACTCACCTTCTTCCTGATCCTATCTATGAAGAAGAAGATGTGTTTAGGCAGTTTATTTCGAAATGCAATTCTCACCCTTCCCTGAGGGCCAGTTTTCCGTGCATGCAGAAGACTGTAGGTTGACCCCTTTGGGCATGACGGGTTACAAGGATATTGGGATAGGAAGGCCCTGGGAACGCTGGGGCTTCCCCCAAGCTCCTTGGAGAGAAATGCATGGGGCAGCCATGCGGAGATGCTGCCAGGCGCCCAAGCTCAGGGGTGCGTGCAGGGATCTCTCTGCGTTGCACCCAGTCTGTGCGCATTTGGACTGTCACTCGTAGCAGAAGGAGGTGCACAAACGGAACATACCAATTCGGGCTACAGCTGTTTCCGTATTTCTCCCTGCATCAAAGGCGAGCAGTGAGGACAAACTTCCAGCAGATGGGTTCACTTTCTAACTGTTTGGGGTGCTTAATGTGAGGAAACCTTTGTGCGGGGAGCAATTTACCCCTCTGCTCCTAACCGGAGTAGGACATTCTACTTGGCTGTGGGCATAAAGCAGAATTTCTTTTGCAAATGCTTTACTTTTCCCATCCCCAGTTTTCAAATAACAGCTTTGCTTCTTCATCAGGCCTTCCCCAGCTGCCACAAAACATAAATAGCCATAATCTCATTGTGTTTATCATCTGAGTTTATTTTCCTTCTTTGCACACATTGATGCTAGGAATCTAGGAGGACAATCTATTTTTCCTAGCAATAGAGATTAAAATCTGCCCTGAGGCAAAGCGATCCAGAATGCCAAATGGAAAGTCATGGAGAGAAAACTCTGCTCAGTTCAGCACTCACTCTCCCTGCTCTCCTTGTACACTGAAGTTCAGTCTTCCCCAACATGGCTGTCCTTGGCCCCCTTAGTGGAGCTGCAGCTGAGGACCATGGAAATTTTAGTTAACAAATCCACAAGACTCCCATTTCAGGAAGGCTGATCTCCGACAGAGCACTGAGTACGTACTGCAGCTTGGAAATGGAACAGGACTACCCAGTAACAATACCAGCATGGAGAAGTATATAATTTTGCAAGAGAAAGAGGAGATGCTTTAAGAAACCAAAACAGCCGCACAAGAATCTGTGAGCTTCCAGTACGTAACGCAGCAAGTTGAGGAATGCGTTCACTAAGGAAACTGGAGGCGGTGTGGGGGAAAAGAAACAACTGAGTTGCTTAGGATTACAAGTGTGTGTGTATGTGAGAGAGAGAATTCTCTCCCTGAAATATGCAAGTCATGGGGGCCAGAGAAGGGGGAGAGGCAGATAAATTCTGTTGCAACCTCTACTTGTACCTAGAGAGCACTCATAAGGGAATAAGTGAGCTATCCCATTATCTTTACATCCCATGTAGCATTCATCCTCAGTCCTACACATCCATACAGCCCAGGCATGCTAAAAAGTAAACAAACCTTAAAGAGGGAAGGAACAGACGACAGAAACTACAGAAAGATACATGGAAAAGAAAGGAGAATTTGCAGTAACACTAGAAAGATTTTGACACCTCCCCTACCTTGCCTATCACCCAAAAGGTAGCAAGAGCAAGAGAATTGGCCTCCTGTCCAAGACGGAAGTAGATGCAGCTATATAACTAAGCAGTCCTGCTTGCAGGCCAAAGCTTGAAGGAGCAGCATGGTCGTCATTGGCACTGTCGCCTTCTTTCCGCCGGTCGTCCGGTTTCAAGAGTACATGGTCAGCTGCAGCCATTCCTGAAGGCTGATCTGGACGTTGCCATGACCGTCTCTGTCCAGGGCCTTGAAGGCACGGAACATGCCATCCAGGCGCACCAGGCAGCTGATGAAGTTGTTGAAATCCATGCTGCCATCTTCGTCGGCATAGCGGCGGATCATCAGCGCGTAGAGCTGCTCGTGCATGTTGAACCCGGCATCCTTGAAAGCGGAGGGCAGCCGAGCCATCTCAATGGACCCTCCAGGCCCACAGTGCTGCTTGAAGACCCTCTGCCATTTCTTGAGGTTGCCCCACAGGTAGCGGAACTGGTAGAAGTCCAGCTTGCCCGTGGTGTCGCTGTCCATGACGGCCACCATGCTGCGGCAAGTGTCCAGGCTGAAGGCCTCTTCCGTCAGGTCTTGGTGCCGCGCCATCACCTTGTTGAGGATGTTCATCAGCTCGGTGGGACACACCTCCATGTCGTTGCCGGCCAGCTGGGCAAAGAGGCGCCGGAATTGGCGGAGCTCCTCGCTCTCGTTGGCTTCCACGTTGGCGAAGTGGCTGCGGGGAGCGGGAGGCGGCTCCGGGGTGTACTGAGCCGCTGCCTCGCTGATGATGTTCACAAGGCCTCCCAGGAGGCCCATGACATTCACCCCTTTTTGCACCTTGCTGCCACCACCGCCACCACTGCTGCCGCCACTGCCGCCACCGCCGCCGCCACCAGAGAGGAGTCCCCCGAGGCCTTTGGCGAGTGCTCCTCCAACCCCGCCACCGCCTCCTCCAAGGCCCTTCAGAAGGGCCCCTCCGACTCCTCCACCGCCTCCGAGGCTCTTCAGGAGGCCTCCTGCAGCACTGGCGCCACCGCCACCACTACCGCCACCACCGCTGCCACCGCCGCCACCCCCGGCAGCGGCATCGAGCAGAGCCTGAGCGAGGAACATGGTGCAGCTTCCAAGACAGCCCGGCGTCCTGTGGGAGCTCTCACAGCGGCGTTTGCAGAGAGCAGAGCTGGGCGGATCCTAACAAGGCAGTGCAAACTGCCGAGAGCAATTACCACTCCCCGTGCAAACAAGTCATTCTGCACAGCTGGAATCCCTCACAAAGCGGCACCGCCCTGCTCCGGACGGCGGGGGAGGAATGTCTCCTCCCGCTTTGACTTCGGAGTTGCAACGCCTTTCCTCAGAGATCCTCGCCTTGCTGCAGGTTCTGTCCTGCCTTCTCTTGGCTTGCCCTTTTATTGTTCAGCAACACACAACTTCCCACTGTGCCTGGTTTATATTAAGCAGTGAAACGTGATTGGTGGAATTTTTTTTTTTTTGGGAGATATTTTTGGACTAAGGCATTTCTGTCTGCAAAGAGGACAAATCTATTTCAATCTTAGCTATGAAGAAAGAGCAGGCAGGAGCATGCTTACCCTGTCGAAAAGGGCAAACAGCTCTTCAAGAACGCTGGAGACGGGCAGCTTCAGGTAGCTGGCAAACTCCTCGATGCCGATCCTGCCACCTTTGGAGGCGCTGGCGATTGTGGCAAACTGATCCAGCTGCTCTCGGATGTTGTTCCATTTTAGACTATCAAGAGAGTGGGGAAGGGCTGGAGTTAGCAGTGCCTCATGCGTGCAGCTACAGAGAATCATGAGGACGAGAAGCTTGACCTACTTTTCCTGAAGCCTCATCCATGCTTTGCCCGCATAAAGAGACAATGCAGATGGGCAGGGGATGAGGTCCACACCTCGAATGAGCCCTGTCTCGAATGAGGCCCACTAAACCAGCCATTCACACATTGGTGTGGATGCCTGAGACTGAGGCCACTTTGGCCACCAGACCCCACCCCGCTCTTAAACATCCATCCTAACACACCAATGTAGTGTGTGAAAGGGGCATGGGATTTGCACAATCCTGGGCCAGATTCCTCAGGGCCTTCTCAGTGGGGGCATCTCCCCAGGAAGACTGAGCTGGCACTGACATCCTAGGCATGAGACTTCCATTTTCTCAGGCCTCCTGATCCCAGTGGACCAGTTCATCTCAGTGGTGCTTGCCTTCAGTGCCCTCCCACTCCCGGATCAGGACCCTAGTGTGGCTCTCGGGAGGGCTTGAGCTTGCCCTCTCCACTTCAGTTTGGCCTGAAGGAAAATCTGAGCAAAACCCAGAACAGTAGCCATGCAAGACATGCCTCGAACACAACAAAGAGCCTTGTGACGCCATCCAGATGAACCCATTTCTTGTTGATCATTAACTGCCCAGAAAGCTTTGGATATTGGCCGGTAGATAAAGGGCATTATTTACCTATTCAATAATAACAACAACAATCATAGTGGCACCCGCTTTTATGGCCGTTGCCCATTCCAAACAGACACACCTTGTCCAAGAAAGCTCAGGCCAAGATCAGTGTGTCTAATTGGGGGCAGAAAGTTCTCAGGACTTCTGCTGCCCAGGAACTCATCTTGGGTTGCAGCTGCAGGGCACCCCACTGTCCAGAGCTTCAAGGACTAAAATCGTGGCTTGCCGCAGAAACTCAGTGGCAAGCTGGTCCGTAGCATCTGGTCACACGATTCGAATGAACTTATCATCCAGGGAAGATAAACAGATCAGCCACTGGAAGGCCCCAGGGCTTCTAAAAAGAAGAGTTAACTGTGGAATTAATCAAGCAAGCAAGCATTTACTTACGCCAGGGTTAAGAGTAGCGCCCTCTCACAAAATACACGTGATTGGAGTCACAGTCTGACTGTAGGAGCTTTTCTTTTTCTCTGGGGCATCTGAGTGAGTGGGGGTGGGTGGGTATTCTGCAAGTTTGAGGGGGAGCACCAGGGATATCGTAAAGGCTCCTTGTCTGATTCACTGAACAAAAGCACACTTACTTCAACTTCTTGCTGATCTTCGTGAATTCCACCAAGCCGGCCTCCATGGGCAGCGTCAGCTGCCCTGCAGAAAGCATCAGCCTGCAGTCCTCATACGTGTGATCCGTGACTGGCACATCTAAAGCACTTCAAAAGCAAGCCCAAGATGAAACAGTGACTTACTATGGAGACGTGCAAACACAGCCTCTCATTCAAAGCACTTAGAAGCATCCACACAGCACTGGAATTTTCATATATATGCATATTTCATGTGCATCTACTAAAACAAATATATTCAAATCTATGTGGCTGTAAATTGGCCTGCTTTATGGTTTGGTTTTGCTAAAATTCTACAGTAAAAGATTTAAAAAAAAAACCTTTATGGAGGAAATCTATGCAAACTCAGGAAGCTTTGGACAAATTTCCCATTTGACTGCTACAAACGTCTGCAAAGGATTCCATAGATGCAATATAATGCAATATAATAATGCAATAATGCAATATAATGCAATATAATAATGTTATAATAATAATAATAATTCCATTCACGCAAAGTGAGCAGCGGTTGCCAACATAAATAAGCACCTGGGATAAGAAGAGTGGCAAAGCCAAATTCAGGGAAAGGTAGTTGTTTCAGACATTGTGCGCTTCCTTGACCTAGCACAAGCCACTCAGGCAAAAAATCAAGCTATTGGCCAATATAATCTGCGTATCACCTTGCCATTTCGTTACGGACTCCACTGGCAAAAAGAATTGGATCGTTCTTTTCTTCCTCGGTTGGATTATAGACAGGAAGGAACTGGAGAAGAGATTTCAAAGCATGTTTTAGTAATCACATACAAGTTAGCAGTACCTCAAGACCAGGGTATTTGGTCACCCAATTCTGCTTGGATTTGAATGACCAGCGGGGGAAGATTTGCAGGCCGGCCACCAGGGGGCGCAACATCCTTTAGAAAGGAAACTCTACGGTGGAATTTCTTCATTATTTTTAGGCTATTTTTATGGCTAGAAAACGCTCAATAAATAAGTTTTTTTTCCCAATATTACAGTCTTATATATTTTTCTACATTTAAAAAAACCAGTCAGTCAGTGGCCTCCTAAAATCAAGGTTTTTCACTGTTTCCTCAAAAAAACAAGCAAGAAAGAGAAAACACTTAAGTTTTTATTAATTGAAGCATTTCTCAGCAAGCCAAACATCCCTCTTTCTGAAGTCCATGCTTTCCTATCCATATTTTGGCAACAAAGTATTAATAGCAAAATGTAGAAATGGGACAGCACAAATTTAAGAGAGGAAAATGGAGACAAAAAATGGAAAATGAGATTCTTCCCTCCATAAGTAAGTACCCGGAGGAGGGCTTTCTCTACGGTGGCGCCCAACCTATGGAATTCACTCCCCAAAGAGGTCCGTCTGGCACCGTCGTTACTGGTTTTTCGGCGCCAGGTAAAGACCTTTTTATTTAAACAGCATTTTAATTGTTAAAATATATGATCTGGCCAGGGCAACTTCTTCTTCCTTCTCTTTTCTCCTCCTATATTATTTATTTACTTATTTTATACTGTTATTTTTAATTTTATATTATTATGTTTG